>NW_026126060.1:0-326176 GCF_943737965.1 Phodopus roborovskii | reverse complement strand
GGACACAAGCATAACCAATAGAATTCAAGAGATGGAAGAGAGAATCTCAGGCGCAGAAGCTAAACTAAAAGAAATAGATTCATCAACCAAAGAAAATCATAAATCCAACAAATCCTTAACACAAAACATCCAGGAAATGTGAGACACCATGGAAAGGCCAAACCTAAGAATAAAATAATAGGAATAGAGGAAGGTGAGGAAGCCCACCTCAAAGGTGCCGAAAACATATTCAAAAAAATCATCGAGGAAAACTTTCCAAATCTGAAGAAGGACATGCCCTTGAAAGTACAAGAAGCATACCGAACCCCAAATAGGCTGGACCAAAGAAAAAAGACCCCTTGACATATAATAATCAAACACCTAGCATACAGAATAAAGAAAGAATATTAAGAGCAGTGAAGGAAAAAGGACAGGTAACATATAAAGGCAGACCCATCAAAATTACACCTGATTTCTTCATGGAAACCATCAAGGCCAGAAGGTCCTGGATAGATGTTCTAAAAGTATTAAGAGAACACAGATGCTAGCCTAGGCTACTATATCCAGCAAAACTCTCAATCACTATAGATGGAGAAAACAAGATATTTAATAACAAAACCAGATTTTCCCAATACGTATCTACAAATCCAGCCCTACAGAAATTATTAGAAGGAAAACTCCAACCCAAGGAAGGTAACCATGCCCACAAAAAATGTAGGCAACAGATAATCCAAGTACACCAGAAACCAAGGGTGAAGCAGAACTAATATATGCACAATACCACTGCCAACAACAAACCTAAATCAAACAAGCATCAACAATCAATGGTCCTTACTCACCCTCAACATTAATGGTCTTAACTCACCTATAAAAAGACACAGGCTAACAGAATGGATACGAAGACGGAATCCATCCTTCTGCTGCATACAAGAAACACATCTAAGCTTCAAAGATAGACATTACCGCAGGGTACAGGGTTGGGAAAAGATTTTCCAATCAAATGGAAATAAGAAGCAAGCAGGCGTAGCTATCCTAATATCTAACAAGTTAGACTTCAAATCAAAATTAGTCAAAAGAGATGAAGACGGTCATTTCATATTCATCGCAGGAGAAATCCGTCAACACAAAGTCTCAGTTCTGAACATCTATGCCCCTAATACAAAGTCACCCACATTCGTAAAATAAACACTACTAAAACTCAAAGCTAATATAAAACCTCACACACTTATAGTGGGAGACTTCAATACTCCACTCTCAACACTAGACAGGACCACAAATCAGAAACTCAACAACGAAACAAAAGAATTAACAGAAGTTATGTCTCAACTGGGGTTAATAGACATCTATAGAACATTCCATCCAAAGACAAAAGAATATACCTTCTTCTCTGCTCCACATGGAACCTTCTCTAAAATCAACCACATACTAGGTGACATAACAAACCTCAACAGACACAAGAGAATAGGAATAGTCCCCTGTATCTTATTGGACCACCATGCTTTAAAATTGGAATTCAACAACAACACAAATAGCAGAAAACCTGCAAACTCATGGAAACTGAACAATGTGCAATTGTACCACTCCTGGGTCAAAGAAGAAATAAAGAAAGAAATTAAGAAGTTTCTAATATTCAATCATAATGAGGATACAACATACCTGAACTTATGGGATACCTTGAAAGCAGTGCTATGAGGGAAGTTCATTGCAATAAGTGCCCATATGAAGAAAACAGAGGATAGTCACATAAGAGAATTAACAGTGCAACTGAAAGCCTTAGAACAGAGAGAAGCAAACTTAACCGGTATGAGTAGACCCCAGGAAATAATCAACTTGAGGGCTGAAAACAACAAAATAGAAACCAGGGAAACAATACAAAAAATCAATGCAACAAAGAGTTGGTTTTTTGAGAAATATCAACATGATAGACAAACCTTTATCCAAATTAACGAAAAAGCAGAGAGAGAACATGCAAATTAACAAAACCAGAAATGAAACGGGGAGCATAACAACAGACACATAGGAAATCCAGACAATTTTCAAGTCATACTTTGAAATTCTGTATTCCACAACAATTGAAAATTCAAAGGAAATGGACAAGTTTCTGGATAACTATCTCCTACCAAAATTAAATCAAGAACAGACAAACAACTTAAATAGACCTATAACCCGCAATGAAATAGAAGTAGTCATCAAATCCTTCCAACCAAAAAAAGTCCAGGACCAGATGGATCCAGCGCAAAATTCTACCAGACATTCAAGGAAGAACTAATACCACTACTCCTCAAACTGTTCCACAAGATAGAAACAGAAGGTTCATTGCCAAACTCTTTTTATAATGCCACAATAACTTTGGTACCCAAACCTGCCAGACACAACTAAGAAAGAAAACTACAGACCAATATCCCTGATGAACATCGATGCAAAAATACTCAATAAAATAATGGCAAACCGAATTCAAGAATACATCAGAGAAATCATCCACCAATTAGGCTTCATCCCTCAAATGCAGGGATGGTTTAGCATATGAAAATCTATCAACGTGATCCACCATATAAACAAACAGAAAAAGAAGAACCATAGGATTATCTCCCTAGATGCAGAAAAAGCCTTTGACAAAATTCAACACCCTTTCATGATAAAGGTCTTGGAGAGGTCAGGTATAACAGGAACATACCTAAACATATTAAGAGCAATATACAGCAAACTAACTGCCAACATCAAACTGAATGGAGAGAAACTTAAGCCAAGTCCTCTAAAATCAGGAACAAGATGAGGCTGTCCTCTCTCTCCATATCTATTCAATATCGTACTAGAAGTTCTAGCTAATGCTAGAAGACAACAAAAGGAGATCAAGCGGATCCAAATTGGAAAGGAAGAAAGCAAAATATCTCTATTTGCAGATGATATGATAATTTACATAAGTGACCAAATAAACTCTACCAGGGAACTCCTACAGCTGATAAACACCTTCAGCAAACTAGCAGGATACAAGATAAACTCAAAAAAATCAGTAGCCCTACTTTTTACAGACGACAAAGAAACAGAGAAAGAAATCAGAGAAACATCACCCTTTACAATAGCCACAAGTAACATAAAGTATCTTGGTTTAACACTTACCAAACAAGTAAAAGACCTATATAACAAGAACTTTGTAACTCTAAAAAAAGAAATTAAAGAAGATACCAGAAAATGGAAAGATCTCCCATGTTCTTGGATAGGTAGGATAAACATAGTAAAAAATGGCAATCTTACCAAAAGCAATCTACAGATTCAATGCAATCCCCATTAAAATCCCACCACAATTATTATCAAACATTAACAAAAAAAAAAAAATTAATAATTAAATAAAAAAAAAAAAAAAAAAGAGAAAAAAAAAAAACAAAAAAAAAAAAAAAAAGTGGGGAGGGCACCACCATCCCTAATTAAAATTACAACAAAAAAAAAATTATAAAAAAAAAAGCGGGTAGGAATAAAAAAAAAAAGGAAGAGGACAAAAAAAAAATAATAAATTTTTTTTTTATTATTCGCCCTTCTTATCCCCCCCTTTTTTTTAAAAAAAAGGGGGGGGAAAATAAAAGAGGGAGCCAATATTGGTTTGAAGATAAAATTGAACACAAGGAAAGGTCTAGAGAACTACAAGACTGCTCCGAACTAACAATCTGAGCTTCCTTGGAAAGGCTATCATAAATGCCCTTCCTGGAGAGTGAGATCAACATCTAACTTCTCCATGGAGCCCTCTACTAAAGCCTGTTGAAAACAGGATCAAACACCCATACATAAACACTGAGTAGAACTAGAACCCAGATGCAGATGGAGAGGACAATACCAGGTGGCAGAAACACATACAGACAGCTTACCTGAACAAAGAGGAGCTAAAGGCCACTAAACTGATAGCTGGGAAGCCAGCATGGGACTGACTCAGACCCCCCTGAATATGGGTCTCAGCCAGAAGGACTGAGCAGTCTAAGAGACCTCAGACAGTGGAGCCAGGCTGTATCCCTGGTGTACAAAAGGACTTTGCAAACACATCTCCCATGGAGGGATAACTGCCTTAATCTAGAGACAGGAGAGAAGCCCTAGTCCCTACTTCACATGATTTGTCAGATCTACATGACCCCAACTGGATGGCATTCCCTTACATATGGAATTGGGGTGGGGGGATGTGAGGGGAGGGTGGTTAGAGTGCATGTGAGAGGGCAGAGAGGGTAAAAGGGAGGGAAGGTGGGAGGGTGATGTGGAGGGAGGGAGGGAGGGAGAGAAGGAGAGGGAACTGGGATCAACATGTAAAATAATAAATTAAATTTAAAAAAAATGCTTTGACTCCAAAATTTAAGTTGAAGGACAAGTTATTTGGGAAAAGTATTTCTAATTTTGTTTCTAGAGAAAATGAAAAGATATGGATTCATTCCAGACTAATGTGGTTTGATCATGTCAGACCTCCTGAAACAGAGTACAAGGTGATCCTACAGTCAAAACAGCTTGACAAAGCAGCCTTACAGACTACATCCAGGATTTCTGAATCTTCTTTGAATCCCCCATGACAGCGCCCCTTACTAGCAGGAAGTACTTTGGAAAGAACAATGCCCTAATTCCCAAATATTGTGTATAAATGTTTGTTTTCATTTAATTGGCCTTTGTTAAGGCCAATAAAATAAATTAAGAAATTGTATTGCAAAACCATAAATATTAATTATATTAAAATATACTTAAACAATTAAAATTGAGGCTACCCTTGAAAAAAAAAAAAGAAAAAAAAAAGAAATAGACTTTCTAATCTGAATCAGAGAAACCATGCAGCTTCAACTGTACACAATTACTATTGGCAACAATGTAATATTGAGAGCAGGAGAAACAATTTTCTCAAGGGAAATATTTAATGGGAATCATTTTTCCACCCTCCATGGAGTCTCGTCCCGCCGCTGCGCCAGGCCCAAATAACACAAAGAGACTCTGTATATGATATAATTCTGTTGGCCAGTTACTAGTTTCTTATCGGCTAGCTCTGTTTTAATTATTAACCCATTTCTATATATTTCCATGTGGTCTTACCAGCGAGAGGCGGCTGGTGGTCCTAGTCTCTCCAGACTCTCCATGTTGACCCCTCCTATCTTCCTTTCCTATTGGCCAACAGTGCTTTATTCATTAATCAGTATGAGAAACATATTTACAGAATCGCATCTCCCATCAGAAATACACAGAAATTTGTTATCTAATATCAAAGGACACCCATGAAAACAAGATACAAATAACATTTTACAGACTTAACAGGTTATACATATATATATATATATATATATATATATATATGTATATGTATTTATGTATGAATGTATGTATGTATGTATACATACACATATATGTATGTAATAGCAAGTAATAGAAAAAGAGGCCATGAATTTGAAAGAGAGGTATATGGAAGAGTTTGTATGGAAAAAAGGAAAAGTGATTTAATTATATTATGATCTCATAAAATGAAATAATTTAAAGAAGCTCAAAAGAAAAAAATTTTTCATGACACACTAAACTTTCCAATGGTGATGGAGATGCATGTAACTGTCTACTTTTTTCTATCTTATAACATTTCTCACAAAGCTTATTTTTTTTTTCAAACTACCTAGCATGTATAGTCTTCAAGTACTTCAAATCCCAGGTTTTGAGAGACTAAGATTTGAATACTTCAAACTTTTATTCACAATGTTGTAGTTTATGAGATCTCCATTCATCCCTCTTCATTGCTGATACAAAGTCTCCCTTTATATGTGCCATGCTTTAATAATGCCCATACTTGCCATCAGAGCACTAAGTAGTATAGAATGACTTTGAGAATCTGATATAAATATCAGATGATTCAGTGAGATGATTCAGTAGTTAAGACAGATGACTGCTCTTCCAGAGGACTTGGACCTATATCCCAGCACCACATGATAGCTCAGATCTCCTGTAAATCCATTTTCAGTGCTTCCAACACTCTCTACTGATCTCCACACGCACCAGACTTGCATGAACACACAGAAATATAAACAGACATAACACCCATACACGCAAATTTAAATATAACCCAAAATATTTTCAAGGTCAAAAAAGGCCCAAGATAGTAACTGGTTCTTCATATAGGAAGCAAAGGAAATGATCCATATACTGTCAGAGGTTGTCTGCCATAGGTACAACACAGGTCCTAAAAAATACTAGTCAGAAAAACAAAAGAGAAGTTTCTCTTGTCTTCTGGAAGGATCAGATCTAATTTTACAGTGTCTATGCTTCGTTAGTGAGGCTCCACAAAACACTCCAAAGACAGTGAAGGAAGACTCTCAGAGCTTGTTCTGTCTGGTACCTTATAAACTCCTGTGATGACTCTGTTCCAGAAGAACAGTAGCCTCCCACTTGGCCATGACTTCCACTGTAATTTAACAAATGTCAGTTCTTGTGGTCTGTGAAGACTCTGGTTGAAAAAAAAAATAGATCATGTTCAAAGAACCAAACAACCCATTTCTCCTTAATTTGTTTGTATATTTAATTTTCATTTAAATTTGAAATAAGTTTGTTTTACATATCAATCCCAGTTCCTGAACTCTCTAGTCCTCAACTGTTCCCCCATCAAGCTTGATCCCATCCCCTTTCTGCTCCCTAGGGAAGGAGAGCCCAGGCCTCCCATGTGTCTAGACTCAAGGAGTATCCCTTCTATGTGGAATGGGCTCCCAAAGTCCATTTGTATACTAGGGATAAATACTGATCTACAACCAGAGGCCCCATAAAATGCCCAGTCCTCCTAATTAACACAACACTCAGGGAATCTGGGTCGGACCTATTCTGGTTTCCCAGCTATCAGATTGGTGTCCATGAGCTTCCCCTTGTTCAGGTTAGCAGTTTCTATGGGTTTCTCCAGCCTGATCTTGACCCCTTTGGTCATCACTCTTGCCTCTCTACAACTACATTCCAATAGTTCAGCTCGGTGTTTAGTTGTGTGTGTTTGCTTATGTCTCCATCAGTTACAAGATGAAGGATCTAGTGTTACATATAGGTTAGTCATCAATCTCATTATTGGAAAAGGACATTAAAGGTAGCCTCTCCACTATTGCTTAGATTGTTAGTTGGGATCAACATTTTAGATCTCAGGACATTTCACTAGTGCCAGATTTCTCTTAAAACCTATAATGGCTCTCTTTATTATTGTATCTCTTTTCTTGCTGTATTGTTTCCCTTACTCAATCTTCCTGTTCTGTCATTTCTTCAAATTATAGCAGTGTTTCAAAGGTATATAGATTCTTACAATGCAAAGTAGACACAACTGAGGTTTGTTATTCCATCTGTCCTTTAATTCTTCCATGCATGCCCTTTGCATTTTTAACTATATAAATGACTTATTTTTTGATGGGCAGTGGTGGTACACACCTTTAATCCTAGCATTTGGGAAGCAGAGGAAGGTACATCTCCATGAGTTCTAGGCCAGCTTCATCTACAGAGATAGTGCCAGGACAGGCTCCAAAGCTACAGATCTACACAGAAAATCTATGTATCAAGCAGATATTTTATATTATATTTCAGAATTGCAAAGACCTCAGATCGGTATTAAAATGGGTTATGAATGAGGAGCGATACCGAATTTGCATTTTATGAGAAGTTTATTAACTTCAATGAGTCTCTTGTTAATAGGATTGAAACACAGTTATTTTTACCATGCACACTGAGGGGATTCTTCAATATTTCTCTACTTCAGCATCCATTTCCCTATTCTCTGAGATCACTAGAGAATAATGTTCCTGGCATTTCTATCTGCCCTATCATACTAATTTATACAGGTATTTATATTCATATTTATTCACATAAAATTCTTGAAAAATATTAAATTGAATTTTTAAGTATGTATTTTAGGCTGGGTGGTGGTGCATGTCTTTAATCCCAACACTCAGGAGAGAAAGGCAGTTGGATTCCCATAATTGTGTGGCCAACCTCATCTACAAAGTGAGTTCTAGGACAGCCTGGATTGTTACACAAAGAAAACCTGTCTTGGAAACAAAACAAAACCAAAACCAAAGAAAATAAGGATTTTTTTGTTATTCCTTTTTTTTCCTTTTTTTTTTTTTTTTTTTTTTTTTTTTTTTGCAGTAGTGAATATTTCCTAAGTGTACCTAAATCAAGTCATGTATTTCTTATGCTTCGTTACTAACAAGGCAAATGAAGATACTGTTTATTCCATAGTCATGTTTTATTTACATGCTTCAGGAAATTGTGAATCAAATATTCAAATATGTTGTGATATCTTGCTTGTAAAAATAAAGGTTGTCTGAAGATCAGAGGGTAGAGTTTGCCACTAGCTAACCATAGAGGTCTGGAGGTCTGTACAGACAGACAGGAATTGAGATGGTTGGGAAGAGACGGAAAGTGAGATGACTGCATAGAGGATATTTAGAGGTGGGAAGAAATAGGAACTCTTTGGCTTTTCTTCTGGGAAGCTAATGAGGTAAAGGTGGCTATGACTTGCTACACTTCTCTCTGATTTCTCAGCATTTCCCTCAGTATCTGACTCTGGATTTATATTATTTAGACCAATTATAACTTTCTTTACTGGAATTTTAGCCTCTGGCTCCTCCACTTTTTGGTATGGGAATTTCCTTCAACCACAGAAGTTCTACTGGATAAATCCATAAAGAAACAACCGTATCAACCTCAACTCCCATTATTTTATGTGGGATTAATAAAATGGTGTTTATAAAATTTAATTTTAACAAGGTAAGTTATCATTATCAGGGACATAATATACATCCTAGTCTCTACAAACTTTGAGAAAATTTCTTAAAACAATGTCATGTGATGAGAAAATGTCACTTTTAGCATCAAACATAATTACAAGTTGCATGTATGCAATTTATGATTTGAGAACTTGGTTAGTTTTAATCATGATCTTTTTCTTTTTAATAGTATTATTATTAATCCTTTGATAATTTTCATAAAATATATTTTGATTATATTATACCCCCAATCCCTTCAGGATGCATCAAAATCTCTATCCTCTTAACTTGTCATGATTTTATTTACTTAATTATTTTTGTGTTCATCAAATCCAATTCATGTTCCTCAAATATTCCTGATGTGGAGCACTTCTATGTGAGTTCATGCCATATTGGTAGGGTTGCCCAAGGACAGTGTAAAATGGCATAAGTTTCCCAAAATTTGAAGTTACAGGTAGCTATGAGTCATTTAATATGAGAGTTGGAAACCAAACTTTGGTCCTCAGTAAGAAGAATAAGTACTTTTCCCTGCTGAGCCATCTCTTCTGACCCTATATCGATTTTTCATTGCTGTTATAATTTATCCAAGCATACACAACAATATTATAATTTGCTGATACAGGAAAAGTTAAGTGTCTGAATTTGATGTATTTTAGGTGGTATTAAGATAAGGAATTAGGCTGCTAGATGCAGCTGAGTTATAGACGTGTGTGTGTGTGTGTGTGTGTGTGTGTGTGTGTGTGTGTATGTGAGTGTATCTGTGTGTGTTTGTGTACTTGAAGAAATAAAGTTAGGGACCACCTAGGATTAGGTGGAGGAGAAGTATCATAGATTATTTTTATAGTGAAACATAGAAAAAACAAAAGAGACTAGAGCTCACGTACTGCATGAATATATTCTGAGAGATAGCAAATTATTGAGGATCACTGCCCTGAGGTTAGAATTAAATATATGGAGTGCCTATGATCCATTTGTGAAGAAGTTTCATATAGATCTCATTGTAGATTATTTTTTTGTTGAAACATAAGAGAAAAAGAGAGAATAGAGTTCATGTATGGCAGGAGTATGTTCTGTGAGACAGCAAATTATTGAAGGTCTCTGCATTGAAGTTAATAAAGCTTTACTGAATAGAAGCATGGAGGAAGGATGAACTGGTCAGTCAAAGTCATCTCAGATTCTGACATGATTGCATGTATAGTTTCCAGGACAGCTTACTGATTTAGGAAAGAGAGATTTAATTAGAAGCAAACAAAAATACCCAGACTGCTCTTTCTATATCCCTGGCCTGTTACCAAGGCAGAAGCAAAGACATTCCTGGCCACTGGCTATTTTTGTTTCCTAAGGAAAAAATTGTTCTGTTTCAGGGACATTGACCCTAAACTGCCTAGGCTAATTTATATATACTGTTCTTATCAGTCCTTACAGGAATCTTTCAATCTGGTTTTGACTACTAGACTATTGAAATAATGAGTCACAATAAACTAGAATTTCTCCAGCACTTTTATTCTGAGATCTTCTAAAAATTGAGAACTTTGGACCAGCCAGAAATAAAGGTTATTTCCTAGAAAAGTATTTAGTCACATCAGAGAACCTTGAAGAAGAGATTGGAGCTGAAACAATGGAGACTATGGGGACCACAACTTGCCAAGGAATGCTTGGTGACTCATACCGTTAATTATCTAAATAAGCACAAAGGACATTGTTAGCACTTCAGAGGAATTACAGGGGAGAGGAATTCCCTGGAACTCTTCTTTATTCCAATGCATCACATTGAATAAATATCCTTTTTTTCTGATTTTTTATTTGCATGTTTGATTCATTGTTAGCCTATTGAGGAAAGTTTAAAATGGTACTCCTGGAGTAAAAAATAGGGATTTTTGATGTTGGTTTCTTTTTTGAAGGCTCCAAAGAACACTACCTTTGCTCATGGCTTCCATTATCTCCAGATACCCAACATATTTTTGCTCATATCCTCTTCAAGTCACATTACTCAAATTTCCTTTGGTTGATGTATTGGATGGTTTGTATCACCTTGACACTAGATAGAGTCATCAGAGGAAGGAGCCTCAGTTGAGGAAATGTCTCCAGAAGACTCAGCTGCATTTTCTCATTTAGTGATCAATGAAGAATAGCCCAGAACATGGTGCATGGTGCCATCCTTGAGCAAGTGTTCCTAGGTTTCATAATAAGGTGTGCTGAACAAGCAATAAGCAGCTCCCCTCCATGGATTTTCATCAGCTCCTGCCTCTGGGATCCTTCCCTGTTTGAGTTTCCATCCTGATTTCCTTCAGGGATGAACAGCAATGCTCAAGTGTGAGCCAAAAATTTCCTTCCTCCCTAACTTTCTTTTTGGTCATGGTGTTTGTCACAACAATAGAAACCTTAACACAGTTGATATAAACCTTTTTTTTTTCTGGGGCTGAGTTTCTTGCCTTCTGCTAATGAGGATTTTTTTTTTTTATTTTAATGGGCTTTATGTTGTCATTCATAATATCCTGATGTCAAAATCATCTACTTAATATTTTTAAGGGCTGTTTAACCTTGTCAGGTGATCTTATTCACAAACTCTTGGGATTTGATCCTGAAAGTTCAACCTAATACTGTAACAACTTTTTCTCTACCTCACCAGCCAGATACCGAATAATGATTTGAAGGTGCCTAAGTAATTATGAAAACTAAGTCGACAGTTTAGGCTTGTTCTTAAGTAGTTCATATAACTTTAATTAACCCACCTATATTAACCTAAGTTCTATCATGTGATGTTTCTTCCTTCTTATACTTCTTGTTTCTTCTCCCTCTGGCTGGTGACCCCACCCTTCTTCTTCCCAGAGTTCTCTCTAACACTGAAAGCCCAGCCTAACTTTTTCCTAGCTACTGGCTGTTCATCTATTCATTACAGCAATCCTAGCTACACAGTATTACACAGAGTACAAATACTCCAAAACTTAACACTGTGTCTAATGGTCATTTACTAAATGTATGTTTATAGTTATCTGTATAAGGTTGCTGTAATAGCCTTGATTTATTTTTGTTCTTTATACTTTGAGGAGAAAAATACTGGTTAAAAAGTAATCAATTCTTGTTTTATGTTGAATGAGTACAATGGACAAGAATTGATGAAATGTAATTAGCAAATATATTACCCAAAGCAGTAATGATTTTGTTGTCAGAACATTTAAAATAGTCTCTTGTTTTTGACAGTGCTGGGTAATCTTTTCTCATTTACTACTTCCCCTATATATAGGTGGTTCTCAATCATCCATTTAGTTTGAAATAGCTTTTTATTTCCTTCTATCTACCATAATCTACTGATATTATATTTAAAGAATATTTGCATTTTTATTGACTTACTCATTTATTTCTTGTGTGTGTGTGTTTGGATTATTATTAGAGTCTGTACACAACTAAAGGTCAGAGGGAAAATCACAAAAATATCCATTCTTTTCCTCAGTCATGTGGATCCCAGGTGTCAAATTCATATTACCAAAAATGGTAACAACCACCATTGTTTACTGACTGATCTTGCTGTCCACAGAGGAAAGGGAAAATTCACGCAAATTTATACTGCCCTATATTATAATTACAAACACCTTTAGAAATTAAATTCATAACACAAAATAAAACATTGATTAGCAAATGCAGGTGGGTAGTAGAGAGTGTATTGTTAAAAAATACAAGTCAAGTTTCAGTTAGGTAGAAGGAACTTTTTGAAATCTATAGAATGCTTCAATGACTGCAGTGAATAAAAATATTAAAGGTTTAAAATTTTCTTCTTAAGAAATTTAGGAAGAAAATGGTGCATACTGACTCATGGGATTGCATTACATAAACACACACATAGACATAAACACATACACTATTTATAAATAGGAAATAAAAGAAAAGTATTATCTCCTGATTGCATTTTCTTATAATAGCTAAGTGGAATTTTACAACTCTCCCATTCAATCAAAATTTTGGTTTCAGTTAGACTTTAATTGGAACTCAAGTAGCTGTGAATAAACAATCATAAATGGTTTCTAGGTACTCAGCAATGAACAAAGCTTACCTTGCTGACCAACTAATTATAGAATTACCTGGGGAAAATAGTAATATAGTATAAGACAATAATCCTATTATACTTTATAAGCTAAACTTAACTACAATGCCATACAAAGGAATATTTTAACAGCATGCCAAGTGCCAACTACTTTAAGTCTATCACATAATATGATTATTAATAAAATCAAGCTTTTCTTATATCCTGTGTTATTGTATGTAATTAAGAACATTCCTTTCATAAAATTGTCATATAAGATTTGGTATGCTTTTAGTTGAGTCATCAACTCAAAATAACTTGAATAAAGAAATAATCATAAATTAAGCTTTCTTTTGCACTATGTTTATGTAGTAAAGGAAGAGCTACAATCTGTTTTCTTTTCAAAGTTCTGTGTCCTCTAATTTGGTGAAGATTCTAAACAGTCCATGATACCTCCCATCTTGTTCCTTCTCTTCCTTCCCAGTGGGGCAGATATAAAGTAGGAGGACTGAGAAATATTTACACAAAACAGAGAGAGAGAGAGAGAGAGAGAGAGAGAGAGAGAGAGAGAAAGAAACAAACAAACTCACAATGAGGTCTTATGTTCTTGTGAGTAGCAGAAGAACTCATACATATATATCAGTATAAACTAAAATTAAACAAGCACTGTCCTATAGTCTGTAGTTTCTTCAGTGGGAAACCTCTAACTAGGCCATTAAAAATTTCTGATTACAAAATTAGTCCTTTGTAAATAAATTATATGTAGAAACATAAGGAGAAACATGTAATTCTAAAATAGTCAATGTTTTCAAACTTCTGTTACCAAAGTGTTATTGTCTAAAAATGTTTTAACTAATATGCTATCAGGCACAAATGCTATTATGGTACATTTATGGATTGTATTTTTAAAACCAAAGAAAACAGTTATATATATATATATATATATATATATATATATATATATATATATATATGTTTATTTTTCTTTGCAACTGGTGTGGGTGATGTGTATGTGTTTTATGTGTGGTGGGTGTGGCTGTGAAACATGTGTACATGCTCATAGGCTAGAGAAAGATGTGAGGTATCCTGCTGTGCCACTCTCAAGCTTCTTTCCTTGAGAAAGAGTCTCTTACTGAACCTCAAATTAGAACAGCTAAAACCATAGAAACCCCTCTAACTCCACATCTCCCCAAATACACAGTTTATTGGCGTGCCCATACCCATGCTTACCCATACCCATGCTTTCACACTGGGTCATCTCCCCAGCTCTAACTAATTATATTTTCTTCTATTTGGTAGTTTGTCTCCTAGTACTATCGATTGGTTTATCTTCTGTGCAGAAATGTTTAGTTTAATATAATCTTACTTGATCTTTTTCCCTTCTTCCTATTATCTTTGAGATCTTATTGGGAAAATTCTCTACTCTTTATTCTTCCAAAGCAGTAAATCATTTAACCAATATTTTGTTCTAGTTGTTTCCTGCTTCAGGTGTTTAATTTTGGTCTCTAATCAATGGGTTGAATTTTCCATATGGTGAGAAGCATGTTTCTACTTTCATTTTTTTACATGCATTGTTTTAGTTCTATAATGGATGCATTGTGTTTTCTGTGTATAAAGTCATGTTATATGAACAAAGTGAAAAATTAATCTTTACAAAGTGAAAAAATAGAGTATTGTAATTTGGAGTACTGTGATGAACAAACATGAAATTGAAAGTTGTTTTCTTATTCTAAATCTCAGATGGAAATATCTAACATTTCTTCCTTCAGCATATGAAGTTTGGCTGTATTGTTGTGCTTAAACAATGACTGGCAAAAAAAAAATGTTGGGAGGAAATGTTTTTTTTGGCAAAAAGCCCAGGCTGGATTGCAAGCAGAAGTCTGGAGGCTGGAAATGAAGCAGGGACACTGAAGGAAACTGTTTACTGGCTTGGTCTTGTGGTTTATACTAAGCATGCTTTCTTTTATATTCCAGAACCACCTACCCAAATTTGATATGACACACATTGGGCTTGTTTGTCCCACATATAACCATTAATCAAGAAAATGTTCCTAAAGAGGTAACCACAGGGCAGTCTGATAGATTCAATTTCTCAATTCTCTCTTTCTAGGTAAGTCAACTTGACAATAAAGTTTAAGTATCACATTAAATATAGACTGCTACATACTATCTTATTTATATGGAGATATATTCCTACACTGCTCAAATTTTGCAACATAAACAAATGCTGATTTTTGTCAAGTGTCTGTCTCTATGCTTTGAAAGAACCTTATCTGTTTGCACTTCATCTGGTGATTCACTGGATTTTGTATATTTGTATATATTGATTCATTCTTGTATCTCTGGGATCAATCCTAACTATTGCTTTTATTTGTTTGCTTTCTTGTTTTTGTTTTCATTAGATACCTACTCGGGATTGAACCCAGGATCTTGTGACTAATTTAATAAATATACTATTGGGTTTGCAAGATGGAATTTTATTGAAGGTCTTTCTGATCATAATCATTAAGGGATTAGATTTTTAATATGTTAGAATAACTTAACAATAATTAAGGTTATTTCTTAAAATATGTATAAATGAGCCTTTATCCCATAGCTGATAGAAGCAGAGATGCATAGATAAGCAGTGAGCCAAAATCATGGAGTCCAGTTTCAGAGAGGGAGGAGTGGAGAACATAGAGGTCAAGACCATGCTAGGAAAACCCACAGAAACAGCTGCCCTGAGCCAAGTGGGAGCTCATGGACCCCAGTCTGACAGGTGGGGAACCAACATAGGACCTAAATAGGCCCCCTGAAAGTGGGTGTCAGCTAGGACTGTGCAGTATATGGTCCCTTTTGCAGTGGAACCAGGATGTATCCCTAGTGCACAAATGGACTTTGATAGCCCATTGCCCACAGAAGGATACTCCCTTAGCCTACAAACAAAGGAGAAGGGCCTAGGTATTCCAAAAGACTTGACAAAGGCCTTATCCTACCTGGAGAGTGGGTTGGGAGTGGAGGGTGGGGGGGGGCATAGGAGGATGGAAAGGAGAGGGAACTGGGATTGATATGTAAAACAAGAAAAAAAATTAAATAAAAAATAAAAAGAAAATAAATATTTACAATTCAACAGTCCCAGGTTTTTCTTTGATAAGAAAAACATTTACTATTGATGTATATGATGATTGATTTCTGACCTTCAAATTTTTAATATTTAAATTTTTTAAACATTTTTATGTTTTACATATCATTTCATTCTCACTCTCTGTCTCTCTCTCTCATATGTATGTGTGTGCTAGTATGTGTGTGTGAGTGTGCAATAGTGTGAGTGCATGTGTGTGTGTGTGCACAATAGTACACAAGTAGATATCCTAAGACAGCTCGAAGTAATTCATCTTCTCTTTGCAGTGTATTGATCCTATGGAACAAAATCAGGCCATCAGATATCTTTACCTTCATAGAATTCTCATGGATGCCAGCATTTCAATTTCTTTATGAAATTATTTGGTAAGTGTGAATGTCCACTAATATGTCAATTATTTTTAGGTCACCAAGAACGTTTAGCATTTATTGTTCACACATGTCTCCAATGACCTTGTGTAATTCTAGTGTGTGAAAAGATATGTTATTCATCTTTGCCCTTTTAAGAATATTTTCTTTCTTAGTGTAGCTAAGGATGTACTAATTTTGGTGATCTTTCTTCAAGAAACAACTCTTTTGTGTATACAGTTTATATGCTAGTTCCTATTTTATCATTTTATACTTAAACTTTATTATTTCCTTCTATCTATTTTAGAATTATTTTATTCCTTTTTATACAGTTTCTTGGGGGAAAGAAAATTGAGTATGTTGTTTATACCCATTTGTAAAGAACCAACATTAAAATGCAATATTTTATTTTTTCATGTAAATTTATCCATTGAAAAATATATGGCAAATACTTTAGAGAGATATTGAAAGATAATATGAGGGTAAATTTATATAAATTATTAAAAATATTATTCGAAAATGGAAAATATATGAGAAAATCTAAAATTCTGTGTGTTCTTTTTCATTTATGACAACAGACAGTAAAAAATACTAAGTCTGATTAATCATTTCACATACAAAAAATAAATTTCAAGTCATGGTCTCATTTGGGATAATGCTCCAGTACTATTTCAACTCTCTCTATATGTTGAACATTTCCCTACTAAACATAAGCATATTTGTTATTTTTGGTTTCTGTAATAAAACACCAATACCAAATCAACTCAGAAAAGGAAACATTAATTATGGTTTAGGTCATGCTTCTAGAGGGAAAGCCCATAACAGAGGCTGCTTGAGAAAAAAAAAATTAAAAGAGGTCATTCCCATCTATAAGAAAGTATCAGAGAACTGAGATGAAATTTTAATGAATTTATAAACTCTCAAGCTTATACATGGTGGTATACATGCTGTAGCAAGCCTCCATCTCCTAAAAATTTTGTAATCTTCTCAAACAGCATCAGTAACTGGAGTTCAAGGTTTCTAATACATTAGCATAATAAGCATATTTCTCATTCAAAACACAGTAAGAAGTTATAAAAATATGTTTATAAACCTAATTTTGCCATTCTGTTATTACATAATTTTTTTATTTTTAGTATATTGTTTCTCATACTATTGTCTGATGACTTTCATATAGTTTGGACTGCACCTATGTTTCACTTTGAACAAAAACAAACAATTAAGTATTTCTTTAGTTTTGTTCCTTTGCTGCAATAGAGTGCCAGATGGAATATCATTTATAAAAAATAAAGCTTTATTTTCTCCTACAGTTCTGGAGTTTGGGAAGACAAATCCACTAAATTTATTGTCAAATAGCTTAACCATGCCTATAACATTTCTATCATGTTAATAAAATCTATTATTATATAAAGCAAGAGAAAGCCCTATGAAAACTAAATATGTACCCACAGTTTTATATATAAGCATCTGAAATAGTCATCCCATCACATTCATAGTATTTAATTACAGCATATGCTAATAACCTAGGAATAATTGCTTGTAGGGTGGAAAAGAGAAACTGCTCTTTGTTGCATGTTTTCCAAAGAAAAAACACTCTCTCATTTTTTACTGAAGAAATGAAAATGTACATCAAAATCTAATGTTATATATTAAGTCTACATGTTGCCTTAACTTACAGACAGAAAGACAGTTTTTAGGGAGAAGAAATTCCAGGATTTCTCCATGATTTAGAATTGTCATTTCTGTAAGCATTCTATGTCCTCAAAAATACTTTGCTAAACATCAGAGAAGTCACCACATGACACACTCTGAAAAGTTGTATAGCTGAATCTAAAACTTTTAAGGGTCACCAATTATCTGTTCAAAAGCTGAAGCACATTGCACAAAATTGTTGTAGATATTACTCTATTGAATTCTATTTAATCTCTGTTTATATACCCATGTATGCCTAGGTAAACATCATTTTAGTAAGAGAAAAAGACATGTGAACACATAGTTCAAATAACGTGGTAAGACTTATAAATCCCAGCCCTGTGTCTAAATAGAGGAATAAGTACTTAATAGGGTAATTAGGTAAGTTTTCCGTTTATGTGGTGTGTACCAGATATTTTTCTTTTTGGGCTACCAAGCAGCTTCCAAATCATGACATGGAGACTTATTGCTAGATTTGAATGCTTTGCCTTAGCTTAGCTCATTTTTGTGTACCTCTTGTAATTTAAATTAATCTCTGTTTCTCTTTATCTACCTTTTGCCTTATGGCTTTTCTTTTTATTTCCTTCTGAATATCTGCCTTTCCTGTCTGCTGGGTGGCAGGTGCCTGAATGGCCCTGGGCAATTCCCTCATTCTTTCCTGTCTTCTCCATTTCTCTCCAGCCCAGATTTTATTATTTCTACTCACCAGTCTTGCCTATCATTCATCTTCCTAGCCATTGACCATTCACCTCTTTATTAAACCAATTGAACATTCACCTCTTAATTAAACCAATCATGTGTCCTAGTCTAGCAATGTGAAAGAAATGCAACATGTTTTACATAAAAAATGCAGCACAAACAAGTACAACACTCCCTTACGTATTAAGCAAATGCAACATAAACAAATGTAAAAAGGCTTTGCACAGTTAAATTAATATTCTGCAGAGTAATCAAATGTAACATATATTTACATAGCTAAAATACTATACCATAACAGAGATGACAAGAGAGTGCATGTAATATCTGTAACCTAAGAAAATCTAAATTACTTTGAATTTTTCTCTAGAAAATATTAATCTAAGTTTATCTTTCTTGTAACACCATTCCACATAGGATTTGCTTGTCATACAGGTGACCTTAAGCTGTGCATTTCAAATACTTAAGTGAAATCTCTTCACATATTAATTTTTCTGTGTTGTATCATGCTTACTACTGAGTCAAAGCACCTATTCTGAAACAGAAAAGAATTTCCTGAAATGTTTTAAGATTATAAAAGTCCTTAGTAAACAATAAATCTAGGTGCTCACACATCCGTTTTAAGTAGTATAATTTTTTCACATATGCTGTGGAAGAAAAATACAAATAATATACAAAAGAAGATAAAAACTAAAGGGAGAGAAAACAAAATAGAGAATATATCAGAAAGGAACTTTGAATATTTGTAAAAGTTTTCATCACAAATGAAATCATTTGAATTGAATGTGTTTCAAGCCATATCTGAATTGAACATATTTTTAAAAATCACATGTTATTTCATAGAAAATATGTACAAGCCCCATGGTTTTTATATTTGCTTAAAATAAATTTAATAAAAATAAATCTCAATTTGCTTTGTTGCATGGTGCAATTAGTGTACATCAATTAAAAAGTAATTTTATAAATGATGCTCCTAAGCCTTTTATATTGCTTATCACAAATATACATAAAACAACCCAAAGAATCAATGAGTGCCTATGAAACATTTGTCATTTCTCCTGATAGGAGGAACCATGTTTGTTAACACACCATGTTAACAAAATTTAAATTCAACACTCATGTTTAATAGCTTCCCCATCAAAGGATGAAATAGTAACTCAACACATGTGGGAATAATATTATTAATCTTACCTTTTGTTTGCATCTTCTTTGTTGAAGTAACTATACTCTTCCTACTTTTTCTTTTTTATAGAAATTTTATTTAAATTAGAAACAATCTCATTTTACATAACAATCTAAGTTCCCTCTCTCTCCCATCCTTCCATGTCTCCCTCAGACTCACCCATCAAATCCCCCATTCACTCGACAGGGTGGGTGAGACCTTCCATGAGTGATCATCAAAATCTGTCATGTCATTTGGGGTAGGACCTAGGCCCTCCCCTGTGTACCTAGGGTAGGGGAGTATCCTGCAGAATTTACTTTCTGTCCCTTTAATAATTTTTGTTGATGTCCTCTGGGTGTCTTCCTACATTTTGCTTAAATTGTGCATCCAATATAGGTCTGGGAAAAGCTGAAGATAGAGCCAGAATTAACTTGTAATTCTTAAAGAAAAATATCACCAGAATTTTAAAATATACTCATAGTCCATTTTGCTAGAGTGATGGATTTGAAAAAGCACATTAAAAAATTGTGGCTTCCCATTTTCAAAAATATAAAGCTTTATGATAATTCAATAAATACTTATCAAAGTAGTAATTAAAACTTCATGAAAACCACACCAGATTTAGGCAAGCGGATTTTGGTTTCAAAATCCCCATTTGTCCATATTGACAATTTTATGTGATCATATACACTTTGAGTGCTGGAGCGATGTAATTTTAAATATGAACCCCTCTTTATCTCACTTGTAAAATCAATAATCAATAAAATGTTGTTTCTAAGCAACACCATTTAACAAGTGATTTAGTCATGAGGGTTCTCCTTTCATAAAATGATTGTCAAGTGGGTTGTTCATAAAAGCAACCTCACTGGCCAAGAAGATGTTATAGCTAGTGTAGTGCTTTTTACACAAACTTGAAGATTCAAGTTTAAGGCCTCAGCTCACACATAAAAAGTCAGGCAAAGTGATGTATAGCCCTGATACATAGGTGGACAGGGACAGAAGAATCCACCAAACCTCTTGTCCAGCTAATCTAGCTAGTCAGTCATCTTGGAGTTCAGTAAAAGACTATGTCTCAAAAAATAAGAAGAGAGTGGAAAATGATAAAGAAGGATACCCCAGGGTAGGTCTCTGACCTACACATGTGCACAAATATACCCTCATGATAAATGCATATATACATAGACACACAATAAACAGTGCAAACATAGTCATTTCTTAGTCTTTCTCACATACTTTCTTTTCTTTTTGGCATGTGGTAGCACAGTAACAGTGAGTTCACCAGATGTAAACCCTTTAACTACAGGTACCAAGTCTCCAGAATGGCAATAAGTTCTCATAAGAATCACTATAAGATTACAAACTGGAGGAAGGTAGAACAATATCTGCAAGTTGTTTAACATCTAAAGAAGAAAATCAGTGAGGTGACATCACTGATTCATTAAGATTCTGTTTTGCCAACATACACAGTTTTCCTCCTGCTAGGTTTGAAGAATTACCACTTTAGAAGACTGTGTGAAATTCACTTCAAAATCATCATTGTCTCAATGTGACAGCAAGAAAGAGCTAGGATCCTCCCCAACTACAAGAAAGACTATCTTGCAACAATCAGAGTGAATTAGGGAACATTCTCACAGCTGAGATTCTAGATGATCTGTGGAAACTGAGAAAATATGTACGTGCTTCTGTCTGCGTTTGTGTGGGGGGTGGGTGGGTGGGTGTTTGCTTAGTTGCAAAGTGTATCTTCAAACCCAGTGCCTTTCATATAAATAGTACCATTAAATACAGTGTGTTGCTTTAAAATTGAATGTGTGAGTTACCTTGAAACAACTAATTAATATAGAGTGTATGCAGTGAACAATGCAGAATGAGCCATCACATTGTCTTGAAACTTGAGCAATTAAGCTCCCAAAAATATGCTGAATTAAAAAGAAAGGTTAACATGATAAAACATTTAATGACATTTGTCACAATAATAATCTGCTACTTCTGACTGGTTAGCCCAAGTTTGCCTAATATGAAAATTTCCTGCATGCTGGAAAAGCTGGCATGTGCCACTACTCTGCTGCTTTTTCCTTCAGTATTTATACTTTAGGCATACTTCCTGCCTTGGAAGAATGAGGATGCTGATCAGGATGTAATCTCCCCAAATCAGCTCTTCTTACCTATCCAAAGTTATGCAGAATTAAAGATCCAGAAAGAACCAACAAATTACAAAGTTTCAAATGAAAATAACAATATCTCCAAAATCAGTTCCTCCTCTAGTATACGTTTTTTTGTCTTTTTGTTTTCAACAGTTTCATTTCAAGCATTCTACACTTCTGTGCTCTTTTTCAAAACCCTAATTAACCTTTCTTACTATGTAGTTCTACAACATTTCGACACTTCCCAAAGAAATACTATGCCAATTTAGTAATCACATACAATGCAATAATCTTTCTCACCTCCTGCCAGCTGCTAATCTGTTTTTCATATCTGCATTTGTCCTGTTGTGACCTTTCTCACCAAACCATCATACAATAGATTTATTTGCCACTGAATTCCATACTTTTTAGGATACATCAAAGCTTTTTTATGTTGTAGAATATATATTTACAACAATATGGATCGGCCCTGAAGATTGTTAAGTCGAATATGGTACATGTGTTCCAAATTGTTGATTCTACCCTCAATCTAATATAAAAATTTTAATCATTAAAAATAATTTCAAACAACTATTTATGTACATGAACACTTAACAAAATATTTAGGAAAAATGAATATAATTTTTTGAAGCCAATAATGACAATGAGAGTAAAAACTGGTGTTCCTCAAACTCAAATGGTTAGCTATAGCATTTTACATGAAACTTTTCATTTCAAATTTACCTCAAATCAAATGCAATAGTATGTAAATCCATTAACAGTTGATGGAAATCAATTTATCTTTCTTGGTTAGTTGAAGAACTGGGATTCAAAATCAGGTCAATTACATTCCAACCATCCATACAGTACAGTGTACCGTGAACACGCAGAGGCATGCATGAAAAATTAACATTAGGTAAAAGCAAGATATTCTTTCTAAGCATAAAAATCACTTTTAGCCATTTGAATGAATCTATATTTAAACTTTTAGCTAAGAAAGAAGGATTGCTTTTTGAGGATAAAAACATACTTAGTATCTGTATTTTTTAGTTTTCTAGAATTTTCAAAATTGTGCATGGCAATAGATATGTATCTATGTGCAGTCTTCTAAAATTCAGCATCCAGTTATGCTTTATATACTATCAGTGTAAAATTACTTTCCCACCTACAGCTCCATAGGTTCTATTCTCTATATTCCCACTAACTATTGTTTGTCTGTTTTGCCATTTTCATAGAAAACATTCTTTCTCACAAGAATAATGTGCTACCTAAGATGACATTATAATTTTCATGGTGATTAGTGATATTCAGACTTTTTATGTCCAAATTAAGTGATCTCTTTATTACAGAAATATCTATCTTAGTCATAAACATATTGACACTTTCATAATATTTATGTAGCCATCAATGTATTATTGGCAGAAGAATATTCAGTGATTATGGATAACAAGAAAGTATTGAGCTGTGCAGATGACAGAATCTTACCAACTATTCTGACAAGAATAAACATGGAACACAAGGAAGAATCATTAAGCCAGACATAGAAAAAGAGAAATTAACTTTTCTCACTCACTTGTGAAACTAATGAAATTTGGAGAGGAATGATGGTTACCATCACATGGGAAGTCTAGGGAGAAATGGATAAGTTTATCAGTTCATAATTAAATTGCAATTAAATGCTCATAAGAAGATCTGTTGTGATACAGGACAGAAGTGTAATTGTAGACAACAATTCTGTTCTGTGTATTTCAAAATTCTAGAAGTCTCTTGAATACTTTCATTGTGAAAAATGACATGTGATAAAGGACATAATTTTACTAAAGCTAATGTATATATGTATACATAATATAAAACATGAATATATATAATATCACATGAATAGAAGTGAAGGTATTTTATCTTTAAAAGTTAAAAAATTATGTAAGGCCAATGGGATTACTACACCTGTTATCTCATTACTTGTGAGGAGAGGAATCGTTATTGGCCAGCCTAGGCTACATCAGTCTATAACAGTGGTTCTCAACATGTGGGTCTTGACCCCTTTGGAGTTGAATGACCCATTCACAGGATTTACCTAGGACCATTGGAAAACAAATATTTACATTACAAATAATAACAGCAGCGAAGTTAAAGTTGTGTGTCACCATAATATGAGGAATTGTATTTAAGAGCCATACTTTCAAAGAAACTCAGAGTTCACATATTCATGATAGTAGCAGGAAAACTAACAATTGTCAACATCCTGATTCTCTCACCAGATTTGTTCAATGTTCTTAGCTGACTTTTTAGTTATTAAACTTGGCAAGACACTTAGGCCACCTAGAGTACTATTTTGAATCAGTTCTTCCTATCAATAACCTTCACTTCTTTTAGTATTAGTGAGGACTGCCATCCAGTGTTCAGACTTAATAGCAACAACTAGTTCTCAATTTACACATCTAAATATCATTTTTTTTCAAAACAGAGATTGGAAGTATGGTATATTTAATTATCCTATGGTATATTTAATTATCCCATATAATTGATAGACTACACAAATGATAATTAACAACAGAAATTAAAGGTCACCAAACATTGCTATAATGGCTTTATTTTCTCCCTTCATATTGCAAAGAAGAGCAAGCTGAAAGCACAAGAAAGGAAAGGCAATATTATGCATGAGTTTAGTTATTTTTTAAACATGAACACATTTGAAAAAATGAAATTTGATAGCACACTACAGTTCTAAAAGAACTCATATCCACAATTTTACAAGATGTATGACAAAAGCCAAAGAAATATTCCTCTTGGTTATGGTAAGCTGAGTTAACACTTCTTTCATTCTATTTTGATGCAGATGCAAAGATTTAGCATTTAAATAAAACCTTAATTCTGATTAATTGCTGGGTTGGACCATTTTGGGCTTTTAAAGAGATGTGGTTACTATAGTTCACCCTTAGAAACTGAAATTGATTGAGATTAATATAAGCTGTTTCAAGAACATGTGCAACACCATGAACACCCCATTCCTTCATGTCATTAAAGAATGCTTCTTTGTGCAAGGGGATTTAATAAGATCGTCTTAGGTGTTCTTCAATGTAAATAGATCTTACATTTAAATGAGAAGTTCCAGAAGTATTGAATTATTAGGTTTGCAAAGCAAAGCACTTTAGTAAACAGGAGTTTCAGATAAACAGTCAATTTATGCAGGAATTTGTGCTATAATTTAAAGGTAATATTTAACTTAGTGTTTGTAAATGCTGTGTTTTGATAAATAGTTAAAGCATATGTAATAAGTGCATCTGGTTTCAAACTACACATTTGCTGAGTATATTAAAGCAGTTGAACATTTCAAATAGTTAGACACAGCCTGTAATATTTTATGGATAGATTTTCACATGTCCTTTCTGAATATATTTGTGAATGTAGTAATTATAAGCATTGCCTTCTGCTTACTCATCAGGCATATCAACTTCATCTGGTAACATTGCAATGATATTGTCTCAAATCAGAAATGAATAAAAACAGTTGTTGGTATGTATTGAATGTTCAGCAAATAATACTGCTTTTTCATTAACATAGAGACATGGACAATTTTATCCTAGGTTAGAGCATATAACATGAAAAATAAAAGCCCAGATGCAGATATTAAAGTTAAAGCAGAAGAACAGATAGGAGAAGTGGCCAGCTACTACAGAGTTCTCACCTCTACCAATGCTCAGACGAAAAGGGTGATCCATCGAAATACAAACTGTTCCCTACTGCCCGGCTGCTCAGACTCACTGAGACTGCAATGCGTTCCTGTCTTCTCTTACCTTTTATACTTCTCTCCATCCAGCCATATTTCTCCTGCCTCTACCTTCCTAGGATTAAAGGTATGATCTCTGTTTCTCTTTTAGAATGATTCACTCTCATGTAGCCCCGAGTGGCCTTGAACTAACAGAGATGCATCTCTGTCTTTGTCTCCTTAGTGCCGGGATTAAACGTGTGTACTACCACTGCCTGTGTGGTTGACTAGTGTGGCTAGCTTTGCACTCTAATCTTCAGGCAAGCTTTACCTGTTAGATCATAAACAAAAAGAAAATGCATTGTTCTCTGAAGTTTCTCGTGAAGATTTTGTTAACTAAGCTTTTCTGTATATTGCTTAACTGGAGAAAACTGTTCCACCTAGCTGCTTGATATCAAACTAAGATTTGTACAGAGTTGGGCATATATAATACTGGAACTTTCACTCATGTACTTAAGGTTTTCTAACATCTTCCTCTGACTATAATTGTTACAACACCCCACATGAAGTAGCAACCAATGTTATTCTCATTGTGTAGATGAATAAACTTAGGTTCAGGAAGGTTTAATAAAAATGGTACAGAGTCGCATATCATAAAGTGGTGGGGCACAAGTTAAAGCTGAGAGTAGTCTCCACATGCTGCTCCTTTAAGTGCATTTTCTTGGTTGCATTTTTTCTGCCTCCTAACTCTAAGTAATTTGCTAGTATGAATCATCTTTCTATCAGACAATGAAGCCTTGAGAAATTTTATTACACACATTTAAATATAAATCAAGATGGGAATTCCATTAAAATAGACTCTGTCAAAGAATAGTATGTTTCCTGAAAATCAGCATTCAGCTTAATTGAGAACTTTCTCTTTCCTAAATTAAATTCATTTTCTTGGCAGATAAAAGGCTACAAACTATGAAATTTTCAGTAAGTTATTCAGTCAAGTAGAGGATCATGTTCCTATCCTTAGTTGTGTTATTTCATTTTTATTGTTTTATTTTTTTCTGATTAGTGGTTTGAACTCAGGTTTTCACACATGCAAGACAAGACAAGCACATTATTAATGAGCTGCATTTCGTTGGTCTAGTTTTTTTTTTTCTGTCTGTCTGTTTTGCTTCTTTTTTTCATTTATTTGGAGACATGATCTTGGTAATTTTCTCATGCTGGTGTTAAGCTCACTTTGCACCTAAGCAGGCATTGTACTTCCAATACTCCCCTATTAGCATCCCAAATAAATTAAAGGCCTAAACCTCCAGCTGTGGTGAATTTTAAATTTCTTCCTGGTGGTTAACTATTTTCAGTTATAATTTTGAAAGTAGTAGTACACTATATATGAAAGCATAATGCTTGTTGAGACCAGAAGTCACTCCAGTACTCCCTTAAAATATTTTCTAAAGAATCACCTCTTACAAATTTTTGATACAGTATTTTCCTGATAACACTAACATAAAACCTCAAAATAATTCTTAATTTTACAGCCATTTTTAAGTCCTTTATTTTCTATAACCTTAACATTTTTCAAGTATAGATTCCTCCTCCCAGTCCCATTACAATTACTCTTTCACAAGCTCCTCAGGCTTATTACAAATGCTTTAGTTTTTTCTCTAGCAAATTTATTGAAAGACTAATTCAGTCAACTTCACCTACAAACTGCTGAAAATACACTTTGAAAATATGTATGCATCATAACTGAATATGTACTTCTCTACATCCCTTTTCATAGTTATATACTTCTAACATCGAAATATCTCAAAAATTGCCCCAATATACTTTTAAAGCTGTATTTCTTACTGAAAATTTTGCATGATACTGCTGATCATTAATTATGATTTCACTCCTTCAAGTCTTTTCCTTGGTATGAAATGCTCCTTTCTAATCCTACATGTCAGGTGCAATTTCATCCTTCAAAATTCATTTCAAACACAAATCTACCTTGAAATTTTCTTATTACCCTATCTGGACATTAATTCTCCAACTAATGTATGTTAATATCACATATTACATATAGAATTTGCCATTCATTATATTTTATTCTATGATTTTTACCATTTTCTCCCACTCACAAAATATTCAAGCAATACATGTGAAATTTACTTGGTCTTAAACATTAGGTAAAGATCACTAGATAGTTACAGTTTCACTTTTTAGAAATTATGGAGAGTAAATATAGCAATAGTTCCATTTTTAATGTATGTAAGTAGATGATTGTATTGATTGTTGAGAAAATTGAAAGGTTAATAAAATTGAATATGGAATTTATTTCAATTAAAGAGTATTATATTTAAGGCAAAGTTTTTAAAGGTGGTAACTAAAATGCATGTAACAATTTTAAATGGATACACTGAAGAACAAAATTTATCTTGAAAAAAAAAGTGAGGAGAGGCGAAATAAAGAAAAATACACCTACCGTTAAGTAGTAGGGAAATGTTTAGAAATGTAACTGACATCTTGTATTGATTGTGTTAGAATTCCAGGCCATTAAGTTTTATTTTCTGACTACCATCCTCAGCATTTAGTTGAGAATATGTTCCCTGCTCAACAGATTTTGCAAATTAAATCCATGAACTCTACCTGCTAATTATTTTTTTTTTCAGTTTGAGTATAATGAAAGCTATGCAAGCACCACAGAGCCACGTTTGATATTCCTTCCCTGTGATGGCAATCACCAGGCTCTCCCTAGGAACAAGAATAAACTGAGTTTGATTGGCTTTTCAAGCTGTGCCTAATTACTGGTATCCTAGCTAAAAAAGTTTTAGTGGTTATACATTCCTGACCAAGGCCACAAAGGTCTAGAGAAGTATATCTCATGCTATTTAAGAAAAGCATGAATTTTAATCAGAAGCAGAAATACCAGAAACCCTGAAAAAATGATACTACAGCAACTCTCTGCATAGTTTTTAAACTCCAAGATTCAAAGAGAATGTATTTCAGAAAGAATGGATTAAAATTTTCAATATATATATATATATATATATATATATATATATATATATATATATATATAGTACTCCAGTATCTTCTTTTTATGAGAAACTCTTTAGTCTTCTCTCAAAGGTCATGGCAGCCATAAGATATTTTTAATTTTAAATTTGTCTTCAGCTGAAAACTCATTCATGAGGAAATATAATTGGCAACTAAAGTGGTGTGTTTCTATTTGTGAACTCCATTGCTCACTGATTCTATTGAAAGATTCTTTGGCTTTAATATACTCTCTTAAAATGGTAGCTGTGAAATTGAATTAAGTCAAGCCATCTGAGACTAGTGATATAAGCTGAAGAGAATACCATTTTAAGACTCAGTGAACATCACAGAATCTTATACAGTAATGTTCACATAAGTGTTGCTGAGTAAGTAATATCATATCAAGGTGCACAGAAGTCATACAGAATATATCAAAGCCAGCTATGGAGTGTTTTATTAATGTTACAATTTAGGAATTGCAACACTAAAGATTTGCACATTATTTACAGCAATGCATATTTTTTCATTGGTCATCCATAGTGACTTTAGACAAAATGAATAATGATCAAATTTAGTAAATACCAAAATACATTTATAGTATAGAAATATGAAAAGAATAATGCATATAAATATACATATTTTATTCTTAATCCAACATATGCCTCTTATAGGTGTATTTATCATGCTATTTTGCTTGCAAAACTGTAGATAAAATGAAAATTTTATTTTGAGTCCATAAGCAAGAAACACTGTGTGTGTGTGTGTGTGTGTGTGTGTGTGTGTGTATACATGTAAGCTTGTCTGTTCATAAACATGTAGAGAGGGACAGCCACATCTGATGGGAACTGCGAAAGTCATAAGACCAACACAGCTGTGTTACAAGAACTTGCAAGGCTGAGCCATATGATGGCTGCTGTTTCACCTTTGTTTTTCATCTTTACCTGCTGCATACCTGGGAAACTTTCAATATTTATACAGTTTAGGGATATTGGATTTATGGAAAATTTATTTTGAATAATTTATTCTTTTTCCCAAAAATATTATTTCTAAGCTTACCCATAACAGCCATAAACATACTATTCCTTTGCTTTAGAAAGATACCCTTATCTACTTGAAAGTCTTCCTTATGCCTTAGAGTCTGTGACACTCATAATAAAGTGAGAGATCTCTTTATGAGCTTATGAAATATTCTTGAAACATAAGTCCCTGTACCTATACAGGGACAAGATATTCAAAACAAAGTAAATGCAAAAAGTTCAACAAGATTCAGTGAGCTAGAGAAGTTGGCAATAGTTTAGATTGCATCCCTCTTCCCACTATACTCAAGCATATACAGCTTATACTCACATAGCAAAACAGCAACAAAATTTGCTTAGCTGAATTTACCTCTATCCTACACAGAGACTTATACTGATGGGCAAAGAATGACGTAGAAATAAGATAAAAGTGTTCTATTAAGAATCAAATTATGAATATTGTATTGTGCAATAATTTAAATAATAACTACAACAGCTTTGGCCTCAAGATATTTCTTGCACACTATGACTATTAAAGGTTAATAATACACTCTTAACACATGGCAATGTGTCAGGGATGGTTTGAAGCTTGTTTTGGTCTAGTATCCTTGTACCCACAGAAGCTACCAGCCTGAAAACAGGCTGTCCTATGCATCTGAATTCTTAACATTTGGGATATGGGGCTGCTCAGTTAAACTGTATATGAAAGATAACTGTTTAACAATGATATCAAAACTTGAGTTTATCAATGATGACTAAAAGATGATCAAAATGATGTGAAACACATGTCTAAAACTAAAAATAATGTGATATATGCTTCCATACTTATTGAATTATGTATAAATAAAGAAAAACTCTGGGTACTAGACAGTCTAGCTGCAAGATTCTCCTGACCATCATGGCCTGGCTCACTTTCTTCTCTAACCCATGGCTTGCATCCCCTTCTGGAACCTATATCTCTAAAGGAGATGTGCATCTCCTCTGTTCTTCTTTCCTAAAATGAAACTTAGAAGTGTCCTGTGTCTAATTCCTCCCATTGCCACTATTGCATAACCCATCTTCAGAACCTGCCCTCATCCAGAGCTGGACACCAGCAATAGAGGACAGATACTGACCTTGATATATTTCTCTGTTGCTCTCTACTTCATTTTTGAGATGGGGTCTTCTCACTTTATAGATTCAAAGAATCTGATTGTCTCAATTACTCCCTCATGCACTAGAGTTGCTGATGTTCAGTTACACACTCACTCTTCATCTACATTTCCAATATGTGAAAAGAACTAAAGACTAGCTTAGATCCAGGTATCCTTGGGAACACCTTTATTCCAAGTACTGGTGGATCTCTGAGTTTGAGGACAGCCTAATACACAAAGAAAGTTTCAGGACAGTCAAGCTTAAGCAGTGAAGGACAAAAAGCTGATGAAGATATAATTGAACTAGTGTGCCATGTTCCAGCCTCAGTACACTGCAGAATTTGACAGCTTTGTCCATGTGGTCCTGGAGTTAGAGTTAAAGACAGAAAAGGGTAGTTATGAAATAAAGCCATTGAGACCATGCATGTTTCATGGTCATTACATGAAGTGTTGACGTTAAGGCCTGAATTTCCCAAAGGACCCAAAACGTTGGAGATGCTAGAGCTGTGAATACCTGCTGAGGAGAGCTGATAACAGGGATTGGATTCAGTCCAACAGAAAGAAAAATGTTTCAGTCAACAAAGCTGAATAGAGTAGGGGACCTGAAGAGTGTTTTGATATCAGACATGAAGAGCAAGAACTTGGAGTTTTAATTTTGGTCTTGGTTTGGTCCAGTATTTCCTTGCTGTGTTTCCTCTGAGGAATTTTAGAATGCTAATGAATATCCTGTGACATTATATGTGTTTCTTGAATTTTGTAGGGGATTGCAGATAAGAGATTGCTTGAGCCTGAGGAGTCTTTGGACTTTGAAACAAGTTTGAGACTGTTATAGACTGTGGGGATTATTCAAGTTGGACTGAATGTATTTTTACATTAGGATATGGCTATAAGCATTTGGAGGTCAGTGAGTAGAATGTGGTGATTCGGAAGGAATTGTCACACAAAGTGAGTGGTACTATTCAGAGGTGTGGACTTTTTGGAGTAGGTTTGGTCTTGATAGAAGACTTGTGTATATGAATGATGTGTGGCCAAATGCTTGTTTGGATCTCTGAATTTACATGTGTTTTGCCAAGATTGTGAAGTCCCCCAAGAGTCCAACAAGGATACCGAGCCCTGTATGTAAAAGCAAAGAGCCTTTATTCAAGACAAAACATGGACTCTATGTGTGTCCAAATCACTGGCACAATCAGAGAGCCTCGAGCTCATTTGTGGTAGGATTTTTATCATGGCAGAGATTAGAGTGAGAGAATTCTAAGGTTCAGGACCCCTGATTGGCTGACATTTGTCTTGGAATGTCTTGGTGAAAAGAGATAGGTATGTGTGTGTGTGCTGGGCTAAGGAACATCATATCTACAATAGTTTGGAACATTAGAAATTCCTTTGGAATGTTAGGTAATTTCTTCTCTGGTCTTTCCTGAACCAGGTAGGCAATCTGAAACTCATATCTCTATTTAGCTTGTCAAGGCTGGGTCCTACAATGTGTTCCATGTGCTTTGTTTGGGGGCTTTGATAAATCTGATATGATGATAGTAAATGTTTTTATGTTGTTCTACCGTATTAAAGAAATACAGCTAAGAAATTTTAAAAATCTGTAACAAAAGATAACTTAAAACTAGTAACTCCAAATTTAAGTGGCTCTTGAAAATGCCATGTGGAAAGTCACTATTTTGGTAAATAAGTTCATGTGACTTTACTGCCATCTTGAATAAAGGTAACCACTTGGAGACATTAGGTCTCCCAGTTATTTTAGTTATGTATAATTCCTACCCTGTCCCATATCAAAGTTTATGAAAGATGGGGTTTAAAACAATGCTGTTATACTGAAGAATCAAAGCTACAGCTCCATACAGCCAGATTCTGTAACAATGTTAAAACATGGTTTAGCCTTCCACAGATTATGATTATGCTATGTTCTATTTCTCAGTACCACAACTTAACATTAGAGACTGAGATATTCCTATTTTATAATACCTAAGCAATCTGACAAAGGGTCTCTCGTTATCTAAGGTCTGTTCAGGCTAACAAAGACCATTTTGAAAATATATGTCTAACCTTGTTTTTACTAATATTGGTAAGCTAAAGCTACTTTGAAAATCTACAAAGATATACAAGTTAACTGTCAATTACCTCAAGTTATCAACTTCTTTCATTTGTTCAAATTTACCTTAAGTTTAGCTCTAGGAAAAATATTCATGCCTTTTAACCAAAAACCATAATAACCATTTTCTATTACACCAATGATGTAAATTTGTTCCAGCTATCTTACAGAGACCTGCATGTTCCTGGAGAAAAGGTCTGCTACTGTGTCAATAAAACTTCCCTGATGAAACTAATGTCAGTGTCCAGAGCTCCTATTGACCCCACTCATTTCTGAGCATATTTTGCAGGTTCACTCTTCCTGTCTGGGCTAAGACATATGAAGCCCTCCACCAGCACCAGCACCCCCCCAAATACACCAGCCCCTCCACCAGCTCAGGGGACACCAACAGGATGAGAACTGACAGGTTGACTTCACCCAAATGCTCACTCATAAAAGTTCTGTTATCTCCTAAACTCTTGTTGACACATTTCTTATTTTACATACCAATTCCAGTTCCTACTACCCACCTCCTCCTGCTGTCCCTACCATCACCCTACCCAACTACATTCACTCCTTAGTAAGGGTAAGACTTCCCATGTGGAGACAATGAAGTCTTGCCCATCTCTTTGTGGCAGGATCAAGACCCCTCCCCCCATATCTAAATTGAGCAAGTTATCCTTCCAAAGAAAATGTTGTCCAAATAGCCAGTTCAAGCTCTAGGAATAAATCCTGGTCCCACTGCCAGTGACCTCACAGACTTCCCAAGCCACACAGCTGCCATCCACATTCAGAGGGCCTTCTTCGGTCCCATGCAGGTTCCCCAGCTGTGAGTCCAGAGCCAATGAGCTCCCACTCAGCTAAGATCAGCTGTTTTTGTGGGTATCTCTAAAATAGTCTTTTCTCTTTGGTCAAATCATCGCTCCTCCCTCTGACTGGACTCTGGAAGCTAGGTCCAGTGCTTAGCTGTGAACCTATGATAATTCAGGTAGTCCTACATCTGATTACAGGGAAAAGCCAATTCTGGTACTCTCTATACTAATGCTTTGGGTTTTATTTGGGGTCATCCTCTTAGATTCCTGGGAATTCCCTTCGTGCAAAGTTTCTCACTAGCTCTATAGTGACACCCTTAATAAATATATCTCTTTCCTTGCTCTACCTTTCTGTCCTTCCCACATCACCATCCAATTCCATCATGTTCTCCTCCCCCTCCTCATCTCCCCTCCCTCTCCCTTTGACCTACCCACACACGGTGCTTCCAATTTTCTCAGGAGATCTTGCCTATTTCTCTTTCCCAGGGAGATCCATGTATATCTTTCTTAGGATTCTCCTTGTTACCCAGCTTCTCTTGGGTCTCCTTAACAAAATAAAATCTACTGGCATATATGGCTTAATTTAAATGCTTAGCTTCTTGGTTATCATATCATTCCCAAACTACATATGTATGTTGATAATTTCATGTAAATAGCTTCCCAAGTTCCTGCTTTGAATACTTAGTCCCTAGTTGATAGAGCTTTTTTTGAAGGATTAGAATCTAAGACTTTGCTGAAGAACATACAGTATTGGGGTTGGATTTGAGATTTCAAAAGGCTCACACCATTCCCAGTGAAATCTCTCTCTATCTCCTGCTCTCAGCTATCTCTGCTACCATGCCTTTGTTCTATCATCATGGACTCAAACACTATGAAATGTTAAGACCAATTAAGTGCTCTTTTATGAGTTTCCTTGGTGGTAGTTTCTTGTCACAGCACTAAGAAACATTACCAATATAGAATTTGGTACAAAGGAGTAGGCTCTTTCTCTGACAGACTTGTCCAAGTGTATTTTTTTTTCTTTAATTAATGTGGAAGACTTGGGATCTTTAAGCTAGAAAAGTTGAACACTATAAGCATAGCATAATGAGTCATCTGCATAAAAGTTTGGAAGACAATAGTTCTGAAAATTATATGTGCTGTGGAGACCATGCTCTAAAGCTTCCAGGGGGAACAATATTAGCAGCTAGACTCAAGAGGTAATTCTGTAAAGCTGTGAAAGTAAAACTTAGATTGCAATGAATACACCAGGATGTTATATATAGCAAATATGTGAGATGGCTGACAATGAAATTTGCCTACAGGGAGCAAACCAGCCTAATAAAGAGAGAGAGAGAGAGAGAGAGAGAGAGAGAGAGAGAGAGAGAGAGAGAGAGAGAGAGAGAGAGAGATCTTTCAGGCAGCAAAGTTGTAAGGGTGGAAACATCAAAGCCCTTAGACTTAATACATGGAGATATAGAATTTGGTAGGTTTCTATCTTTCTTTGATCCAGTATTTCCTCACTATGCCAAGATTCTTCCCTACTGGAATGGTAATATTTATTCTGTTTCATTTTAGTTTGAAAGTATGTAATTTGTGTTATGATTTTACAGAGGGTGATATTTAAGAGATTGTCTTGACTCTCAGAAGAAATTTTTAGTGTTGGAATTTTAAGTAGAGTTGACACTTAAATATTAAGGGTCTTTTAAAGTTAGAATGAGCATTTTTTGCATAATTGTATGGTTACAAACCTATGGCAGCCCAAAAGGTAAGTTTGGTTATGTGAGTTAAAATGGGCCCTTAAGCTCATGTACTTTAATATTTCATCTCCAGTTAGTTGAATTCTTTGGAAATAATTAGGGGTTTGCCCTTATGGAAGGAGATACATCATTGGGATTATCAAGGTTTGTAACGATTCATGCATGCAATTTCCAGTGTCCTCTTTCGGTGCTTCCTACTAGTGGATCAAGTTGTAAATTTTCATCTTTGCCTGCTACCAAGACTTTACTCTGTTGATACTGACTCTGCACCTCTAAACCCATAAATACAATTGAATGTTTTCTTGTATAAATTGCCCTGTTCACATGTTGTGTCACAGAAATAGAAAAGTACATAATACATGCATATTTTTTGTCCAGGTTTGTGGTCCTTTTTATTATAGACTTGTGTAAGAATAATCAGCAATATCCATCCCAAAAATCCAATGTTATGATGCCTTGAAATTTCACTGCCTAAGAAATTAGTGCATTACATTTTAATTTAGCCTAGGTAGTTTCCCATGACCTGAAAAGAATACAGTGGGACTCCTTTACAATGTATCATAAAAATAACCCTGACTATCTGAAATAGTTTCCATTATGGATAATGGGCTACTAATGTTAATTCATTTACCAGGTATAAATGCTGTTCCATTACCAGGGGATGCATAGACTGCCAAGGCCTCCTAACTGACACCCATGTTCAGGGGACCTGGTTACATCCTATTGTGGTTTCCAAGCTGTCAGTCTGGGGTCCGTGAGCTCCCCGTTACTCAGGTCAGCTGGTTTTGTTGGTTTCTCCAGCATGGTCTTGACCCCTTTGCTCATCACTCCTCCCTCTCCACAATTTCCCTCTCTATAATTGGATTCCAGGAATTTGGATCAGTGCTTAGCTGTGGGTCTCTGCTTCTGTTTCCATCAGCTACTGGATAAAGGCTCTATTATGGCATATAAGGTAGCCATCAATTTCATTATATGGGAAGGACATTAAGATAACCTCTCCCCTATTGCTTATATTCTTAGTTGGGGTCATCCTAGTATATCTCTGGACATCTCCCTAGTGTCAGATTTTTCTTTAAAACTATAATGGCTCTCTCTTGTAAGATATCTCTCCTTTCCTTATTTTCTTACCTACCCCTCAATACAACTTTAAATCGGAATTACGTGTGTAGGTCTCTGTTTCCCCATCCACTAACCATCTATCCAGCTGGTCAGTAGGAACATAGTGCTGGTCCTGCCACATGATGTTCTAGCCAGAGTCACTATATTCCTAACAAATATCAATCCCTAATTTTTGTTCCTAACCAGTCCGTGACCCCCACATGTTTTTTTTTTCTTTTCTTTTCTTTCATTCTTTTTTTTTTTTTTGGTAGTATTGTTTTGTTTGTATGTTTGTAGAAGTGATTAATGTGGTCTGCAGTTTCTGGCAAACTCTGAAAAGATATAACATTCAGATATTTCCTTTGCCTGGGGAATTTCTCTTAAGGCCCCTCTGGAATTCAGCACCATAATATCCACTGTATCTTCTTAATGAGGTCCCTTCCCAGGTTTTAAAAGAAAACCCCTCTTTAATTTTATCGTGCTTCTATTTGCTATTAATAACTGTAATTTTACTTTTCAGTACTCTTTTTATCTCAAGGCTAGATATTGGTTTCAGAGCAATTCCTGCTAATAAGTCTAAGGCTAATAAGGAGACACATACTCCTATGTGTCTCCTTCTTTTCTGAACCACATACGGATGCTCCCTTCTCATATCTAATAAGGTATAGGTCTGTTATTTGTACACAGAACCCCATATCAATATTCAGTAAAAGACATGATTATTCAAAGCTCTAGGTAGTCAGATATTATTTTCCTAGGTTGAACTCTAAAAAGCCTACGCTTCTCTTTTGTGTTCATTTTATTAGAACTTTTGAAAATATTTTTCTCATCTGCAACTTCTCTTTGCCTGTGGAAGCATCTTAACTTAAGGAATCTCACCAAATAAGTAAAGTGTATTTCTGTATCTTTCGTAAGAAAAAGATCTATACTCCCTTTTCTGAAATATCTCACAAGCAATATTAAAACAACTTGTGAAACATACCAATAACTAAAGAACCTGCCATGATCTAATTACAACCTATATGCTCTAAGTATTTCTCTACATTGTTTATTTATGTTTTTCTCACTAGAATTATTTATTTTTCATCTGAAAGCCCGTGTTATGCACCTTTCGAAAAACTTCATTGTTTCAAATACACTAGAGAAAGTCTTTAGAAGCATAAATATAGCTAAACATTTTAATCTTTAAACTCAGATGTTGACTGCATCCTTTCAACATAGCAACCTCAAAAGCCACCAAAATGCATTCAAATAGTTATGACATAGTGACAGATTCCAGGTTCAGTGGTGTTTAGTTTGTAAAGAGGAGGTATGGAGTCAGCAAAGAGAAGAAGGAAACTGACAGGATAAGAAGGAATACAGATGGCTGCCACTTTAGCAAAAAAAAAAAAAAAAAAAAATTAAGAAAAGAAAAGAAAAAGTTACCTTTTTTTACTCTATAATTGAACAAAGGATTAAGTGAGGGGGGGCATGTAGTTGGGCTGAGGCTTGAGATCAGGGATTTAGGAAGTTAGCATTGACCTTGATAAATTACTAGGCACCACAGTAGAATGTTAATGGAAGAGCCACAAGTTCTTCTTGCCAGAGATAAGCAGGGAACTTTCTTTAATCCCCTGATAGAATGAGACCTTTTAAATCTCCTCACCTTGGGAAAAAGGACTTTTTTTGGGAGATCAGACACTCCATTATATAATAATACAGGGTTATTTTTTTTTTTTTTTGGTATGGCTTAGTTTTTCCAAAGTTAAAGCTTAAATTGTGTAAAATTGATACAAAACAGGTATTATCTTCAACCTGAGTAGACCATACAAATTTTTACATCTTGATTATCAATTATACTATATTTATCAAACAAGTCTTACTTATCAAATACACCTTATTTATCAAGCACATGGTACTTCTCTGTATTTTCTAGCACCTTGCCTGTAACTTATGTGGGAGCAGGCAGAGTCTTCATGCTGTATGGTTCCACAGTGGTAGGTATTTTATTTTCAAAGAATTATTTTGTTGAAGGATGCTGCCATTTTATACATTTTCAGCCTTCAAAGCCTGCACAAAATTTCCCAAAGGAAAAGCCATAAGAGAACTCCCATAGCAGTGGGAATTGTTAAAAAATGAAAGTACAAAGGTGCCACAAAATTTTGATCTCAAAGATGAAATGCTATAAGCTTACCAAGCAGAAATGATCATCATGTGATCTATGCCAGCTCCCCTTTTTCATGTTTTAATTTAGATATGTGGAAAATATCTAATATATCTTGTCAGGTGCCTGAGGTTGACTGGAAGGAGGAAGATGAGAACATTGGCTAGAATAATGTCCAAATTGATAATAAATGAGTAAAATTTTTTATAAGCCACAGCCCAGCTCATATGTCCCTTCCACCCTACTTAATCTTTTGTGCAATTATAGAGTATAAAAGGTCTAGTTTTTATTCAATAAAATGGCAGATAACTCACTCTCAGGTCCTATGTGTTTGTCTCCTCCCTTCCCATTGTTGATTTTATACCTCCGCTTTGGGACCCGATCCCCAAGGTACCTGGACTCTGGCAACTTAGGGACTTTGATATACATTTTGTGGTGGCAACAGTAGATTGTGGCCCTCTGAATGCATAATGTCTTTTAATAATTTTAAACTTTGCCTCATACTGATTTTTCATAAAAGATTGTCTCTCTCGTTTAAGTAAAGATCATGACTACTCTTGAATAAAAATTTCAGGGGAAAATTTCACAAGATACAAACTCAGCAATAACGAATTTGATCTCATGACACAAAAGGAAAATTAAGACATCAATGTGGGACATCTCACCAGCAATTTGACCCAAGCAGTTTCAGCCATGAATTTTCCATTAGACAATCAGGGATCTGAAGTGACTTGAAGTACTGATTGACACGGTGAGTTTGACATTTCTAATTAAGGAACATTCTCTTATTTTGTTTTATTGCTTTAAGGAAGGCAATGTTTTCAAGGCTACATTTATAAGCTTGTACAAAGCCTTCAAAACAGTATTTCATTTTGTTTTGTTCTAGAATCACCTTTTTTTCTAATTGGGTATGAATGTAGACATCTCAAAAGTATTTTCTGTGGGCCAATTTAGTTATAAAATTTCCTAGAGTCTTAGAGCCATTTTAGTTACAAATGCACCTCTGAGTCTGTATTTTTTTTTTTTTTTTTTTTTTTTTTTTTTTTTTGCATATAGAGTATTTTTTATTTAATTTTATATAACAAAGTCCAATTAAATGAAAACAAACATTTATACACAATATTTGGGAATTTGGGTGTCGTTCTTTCCAAACTACTTCCTGCTGGTAAGGGGCGCTGTCTTGGGGGATTCGAAGAAGATTCAGATATCCTAGCTGTAGTCTGTAGGGCTGTTTTGTCCAGCTGTTTGGAATGTAGGATCAGCTTGTACTCTGTTTCAGGCGGTCTGGTGTGATCAAACCACATTAGTCTGGAAGGAATCCACATCTTTTCATTTTCTGTGGAAACAAAAATAGAAATACTTTTCCCCAGTAACTTGTTCTTCAACTTAAATTTTGGAGTCAAAGCGTTTTTTTTTTTTTTTTTTTTTTTTTTTTTATTATTATTTTACATGTCGATCCCAGTTCCCTCTCCCTCCCTCCCTCCCTCCCCCCAAGCCCTCCCTCCCTCCTTCCCTCCCTTTTGCCCTCTCTACCCTCTCCCATGCACTCTAAACACCCTCCCCTCCCAACCCCCCACCACAATACAATATGTAGGGGAATGCCATCCAGTTGGGGTCATGTAGATCTGACAGGTCCTGTGAAGTAGGGACTAGGGCTTCTCTCCTATCTCTAGAATAAGGCAGTTATCCCTCCATGGGGGATATGTTTGCAAAGTCCTTTTGTGCACCAGGGATACATCCTGGCTCCACTGTCTGAGGTCTCTTAGACTGCTCAGACCTTCTGGCTGAGACCCATATTCAGGGGAGTCCGAGTCAGACCTCTGTTGGCTTCCCAGCTATCAGTCTAGTGGCCCTTAGCTCCTCCTTGTTCAGGTAAGCTGTCTCTATGTACTTCTACCGCATGGTCTTGTCCTCTCCATCTGCTTCTGGGTTCTAGTTTGACTCAGTGTTTATGTATGGGTGTTTGCTCCTGTTTTCAACAGGCATTAGTTGAGGACTCCATGTAGAAGTTAGTTGTTGATCTCACTCTCCGGGAAGGGCATTTATGATAGCCTTTCCACGGAAGCTGAGATTGTTAGTTGGGAGCAGTCTTGTAGTTCCCTCGACCTTTCTTTGTGTTCAACTTTATCTTCAAACCAATATTGGCTCCCTCTTTTATGTTCTCTCTCTCTGTCTCTGTCTCTCTCTCTCTTTCCTATTTTCCATTTCTAACCAGGCTCAATCCTCCTAGTCACACATGCCTTCCTCTCCTCCCTCTCATTTTCTCCTACTTCTCTCTCCATTAGCTGTCCTCCCCCACTATACCTGAGGTCTGGGGGACTTGTCCCTTCCCAGTTCTGTGAGGGACTTTATATGAATCTCTTAGAATACAACTTGTATCCTAGTTCCTCTGGTGATGTGAATTATAGGCTGGTGATCATTTGATCTAGGTCTAAAATCCATATATGAGTGAGTACATACTGTGTTCCTCTTTTTGTGACTGGGTTACCTCATTCAGGATGGTTTCTTCAAGTGTCATCCACTTGCCTGCGAATTTCAAGATACCATTATTTTTTTCTGCAGAGTAGTATTCCATTGTGTAGATGTGCCACATCTTCATTAACCATTCTTCAATTGAAGGGCATCTAGGTTGCTTCCAGGTTCTTGCTATTACAAATAGTGCTGCTATGAACATAGTTGAACAGATGTCTTTGTTGCATTGATGTGAATCCTTTGGGTATATGCCTAAGAGGGGGATTGCCGGGTCCTGTGGTAAACTAATTCCCATTTTCCTGAGGAACCGCCATACTGATCTCCAAAGTGGCTGTATGAGTTTGCACTCCCACCAGCAGTGGAGGAGTGTTCCACTTTCTCCACATCCTCTCCAACATAAGTCATCACTGGTGTTTCTAATTTTAGCCATTCTGGCAGGGGTAAGATGGTATCTCAAAGTTGTTTTGATTTGCATTTCCCTGATAGCTAAGGATGTGGAGCATTTTCTTAAGTGTCTTTCAGCCTTTTTGATTTCCTCCATTGAGAATTCTTTCTTCAGTTCTGTACCCCATTTTTTAATAGGGTTATTTGGTGTTTTGTTGACTAGTTTCTTGAGTTCTTTGTATATTTTGGAGATCAGCCCTTTGTCGGATATAGGATTAGTGAAAATCTTTTCCCAGTCAGTGGGCTGCCGTTTGGTCTTGTCAACTGTGTCCTTTGCCTTACAGAAGCTTCTAAGTTTGAAGAGGTCCCATTTATTAATTGTTTCTTTCAGTGTCTGTGCCCCTGGAGTTATGTTCAAGAAGCGGTCTCCTATACCAATTTGTTCAAGGGTACCTCCTACTTTCTCTTCTAAGAGGTTCAATGTGGCTGGATTGATGTTGAGGTCTTTGATCCATTTGGACTTGAGTTTTGTGCATGGCGACAGACATGGGTCTATCTGCAGTCTTCTACACACCCTCATCCAATTGTGCCAGCACCATTTGTTGAAGATGCTGTCTTTGCCCCATTGTATCATTTTAGCTGTTTTGTCGAAAATCAGGTGTTCATAGGTGCATGGATTAATATCAGGATTTTCAATTCGATTCCATTGGTCTACCTGTCTATTTTTATGCCAATACCAGGCTGTTTTCAGAACTATAGCTCTGTAGTAGAGCTTAAAGTCAGGAATGGTGATGCCTCCTGATGTTCTTTTATTGTATAGGGTTGTTTTGGCTATCCTGGGTCTTTTGTTTTTCCATATAAAGTTAATTATTATCCTTTCAAGGTCGGTGAAGAATTGTGGTGGGATTTTAATGGGGATTGCATTGAATCTGTAGATTGCTTTTGGTAAGATTGCCATTTTTACTATGTTTATCCTACCTATCCAAGAGCATGGGAGGTCTTTCCATTTTCTGGTATCTTCTTTAATTTCTTTCTTTAGAGTCACAAAGTTCTTATTATATAGATCTTTTACTTGTTTGGTAAGCGTTACACCAAGATACTTTATGTTGCTTGTGGCTATTGTAAAGGGTGATGTTTCTCTGATTTCTTTCTCTGCCTCTTTGTCGTCTGAAAAAAATAGGGCTACTGATTTTTTTGAGTTTATCTTGTATCCTGCTAGTTTGCTGAAGGTGTTTATCAGCTGTAGGAGTTCCCTGGTAGAGTTTATTGGGTCGCTTATGTAAACTATCATATCATCTGCAAATAGAGACAGTTTGACTTCTTCCTTTCCAATTTGGATGCCCTTGATCTCCTTTTGTTGTCTTATAGCATTAGCTAGAACTTCTAGTACGATATTGAAGAGATATGGAGAGAGAGGACAGCCTTGTCTTGTTCCTGATTTTAGAGGAATTGGCTTAAGTTTCTCTCCATTCAGTTTGATGTTGGCAGTTGGTTTGCTGTATATTGCTCTTATTATGTTTAGGTATGTTCCTGTTATCCCTGACCTCTCTAATACCTTTATCATGAAAGGGTGTTGAATTTTATCGAAGGCTTTTTCTGCATCTAGGGAGATAATCATATGGTTTTTCTTTTTCAGTTTGTTTATATGGTGGATCACGTTGATAGATTTTCGTATGTTAAACCATCCCTGCAATCCAGGTATGAAGCCTACTTGATCATGGTGGACGATTTCTCTGATGTATTTTTGAATTCGGTTTGCCATTATTTTATTGAGTATTTTTGCATCGATGTTCATCAGGGATATTGGTCTGTAGTTTTCTTTCTTAGTTGTGTCTTTGTGAGGTTTGGGTACCAAAGTTATTGTGGCCTCATAAAAAGAGATTGGCAATAAACCTTCTGTTTCTATCTTGTGGAACAGTTTGAGGAGTAGTGGTATTAGTTCTTCCTTGAATGTCTGGTAGAATTCTGCACTGAATCCATCTGGCCCTGGACTTTTTTTCGTTGGAAGGCTTTCGATGACTGCTTCTATTTCATTTCGGGTTATAGGTCTATTTAAGTTGTTTGTCTGTTCTTGATTTAATTTTGGTAAGTGATAGTTATCCAGAAACTTGTCCATTTCCTTTGAATTTTCAATTTTTGTGGAATACAGATTTTCGAAGTATGACCTGAAAATTGTCTGGATTTCCTCTGTGTCTGTTGTTATGTTCCCCATTTCATTTCTGATTTTGTTAATTTGCATGTTCTGTCTCTGCTTTTTCGTTAATTTGGATAAAGGTTTATCAATCTTGTTGATTTTCTCAAAAAACCAACTCTTTGTTGCATTGATTTTTTGTATTGTTTTCCTGGTTTCTATTTTGTTGATTTCAGCCCTCAAGTTGATTATTTCCTGGCGTCTGCTCCTGCGGGGTGAATTCGCTTCTCTCTGTTCTAAGGTTTTCAGTTGCGCTGTTAATTCATTTATGTGACTATCCTCTGTTTTCTTCATATGGGCACTTAGTGCAATGAACTTCCCTCGTAGCACTGCTTTCAAGGTGTCCCATAAGTTCGGGTATGTTGTATCCTCATTCTCGTTGAATATTAGAAAGTCTTTAATTTCTTTCTTTATTTCTTCTTTGACCCAGGAGTGGTGCAATTGCACATTGTTCAGTTTCCATGAGTTTGCAGGTTTTCTGCTATTTGTATTGTTGTTGAATTCCAATTTTAAAGCATGGTGGTCCGATAAGATACAGGGGACTATTTCTATTCTCTTGTATCTGTTGAGGTTTGTTATGTCTCCTAGTATGTGGTCGATTTTAGAGAAGGTTCCATGTGGAGCAGAGAAGAAGGTATATTCTTTTGTCTTTGGATGGAATGTTCTATAGATGTCTGTTAGCCCCAGTTGAGACATAACTTCTGTTAATTCTTTTGTTTCTTTGTTGAGTTTCTGATTTGTGGTCCTGTCTAGTGTTGAGAGTGGTGTATTGAAGTCTCCCACTATAAGTGTGTGAGGTTTTATATGAGCTTTGAGTTTTAGTAGTGTTTCTTTTACGAATGTGGGTGGCTTTGTATTAGGGGCATAGATGTTCAGAATTGAGACTTTGTGTTGATGGATTTCTCCTGAGATGAATATGAAATGACCATCTTCATCTCTTTTGACTAGTTTTGGTTTGAAGTCTAGCTTGTTAGATATTAGGATAGCTACGCCTGCTTGCTTCTTATTTCCATTTGATTGGAAAATCTTTTCCCAACCCTTTACCCTGAGGTAATGTCTATCTTTGGAGCTAAGATGTGTTTCTTGTATGCAGCAGAAGGATGGATTCTGTCTTCGTATCCATTCTGTTAATCTGTGTCTTTTTATAGGTGAGTTAAGACCATTAATGTTGAGGGTGAGTAAGGACCATTGATTGTTGATGGTTGTTTGATTTAGGTTTGTTGTTGGCAGTGGTATTGTGAATATATTTGTTCTGCTTCACCCTAGGTTTCTGGTGTAGTTGGATTATCTGTTGCCTACATTTTTGTGGGCGTAGTTACCTTCCTTGGGTTGGAATTTTCCTTCCAATACTTTCTGTAGGGCTGGATTTGTAGATACATATTGGGAAAATCTGGTTTTGTCATTGAATATCTTGTTCTCTCCATCTATATTGACTGAGAGTTTTGCTGGATATAGTAGCCTAGGCTGGCATCCATGTTCTCTTAATACTTTTAGAACATCTATCCAGGACCTTCTGGCCTTGAGTGTTTCCATGGAGAAGTCAGGTGTAATTTTGATAGGTCTGCCTTTATATGTTACCTGTCCTTTTTCCTTCGCTGCTCTTAATATTTTTTCTTTATTCTGTATGCTAGGTGTTTTGATTATTATATGTCGAGGGGTCTTTTTTCTTTGGTCCAGCCTATTTGGGGTTCGGTATGCTTCTTGTACTTACATGGGCATGTCCTTCTTCAGATTTGGAAAGTTTTCCTCGATGATTTTGTTGAATATGTTTTCAGCACCTTTGAGCTGGGCCTCCTCACCTTCCTCTATGCCTATTATTCTTAGGTTTGGCCTTTTCATGGTGTCCCACATTTCCTGGATATTGTGTGTTAAGGATTTGTTGGATTTATGGTTTTCTTTGGTCGATGAATCTATTTCTTCTAGTTTATCTTCTGCGCCTGAGATTCTCTCTTCCATCTCTTGAATTCTATTGGTTATGCTTGTGTCCGTGGTTTCCGATTTTTTGCCCAACTTTTCAATTTCCAGCTTTCCTTCCATTTGTGTTGCCTTTATTTTCTCAATTTCGGTTTTCAAATCTTGAACCGTTTCCTTCACCTGGTTAATTGTTTTTTCTTGGCTTTCTGTACTTTCCTTAAGGAATTTGTTCATTTCTTCCACTTTTTTGTTTGTTTTTTCCTCTATTTCTTTAAGGGATTTTCTCATATCTTCTTTGAGGGCCTCTATCATTTTTATGATGGTGATTTTTAAGTCATACCCTTCTGCTTCCTCTGCTTTGTTGTTGTGTTCCATTCTAGTTGGTGTAGATTCCCTAGATTCTGGTGGTGTCATGTTTGTCTTTCTGTTGTTAGGTGTTCTCTTGTATTGCCTTCTTCCCATAGTTTCTTCCTGTAGGTGTTGGTGGTGTCTCTTCCCTCTCTCTATGGTCCTTCCCAGATGGGCTTATGTGGATCAAAGATTCAATGTCTGTATCTCTGTGTGGTCCAAGCTCTCTAGGAGGCTTCTCTCTGGCCAATAGCCGGGAGAAGAGGACGAGGGCTGGACTGGAACTTGAGAAGGTTTTGCAGGGTAGTGGGATCTCACTGGAAACTGGCGCTCTCCAGCTGAGACCTCGTTCTTTGGCAGGGCCCGGATTTGGGGGTCAAGGATCTTGCCTGCAGGAACTCCAGAGTGGACCCGCAGAGATAGGCGGATCTCTGGGAGGGGGCCTGGGACTCCAGCAGAGGACTGGAGGCGGGGTCAGGGACCAAGCCGGTGGAAATTACAGGTGGTCCCACGTGGATAGTCAGGTCTCCTTTGTTCGGAGTTGCTCCGAGAGGTCTCCGAAGTAGGGTGGACTGTTGGCTCCACCCTCTGTCCCAGTGCTCAACCAGAGCGGCAGGACCGTAGGTGGGGTAGGGCACAGGGTGGGGGGGTAGGCTGGAGGTTGGGATGGGTGGGGGTGTATCAGAGCTCCAAGGGTGCTCTCAAAGGGGACCGGAGACAGGAGCAGCAGGATCAGGGGCCAATCCAGGGAGTTCAGGCGGGGGAGGGGGGTAAAGAGGTTGAAGGGGACAGGCAGCCCCGATTGGGCCCAGACTCACCTCTGGCCAATAGCCGGCAGAAGAGGACGAGGGCTGGGCTGGAACTTGAGAAGGTTTTGCAGGGTAGTGGGATCTCACTGGAAACTGGCGCTCTCCAGCTGAGACCTCGTTCTTTGGCAGGGCCCGGAGTCTGTATTTTAAGAAGACATTTTAGTTCACTTTGTGGGAAGGAGTCTACTGGAATCCACTGCCAACAGGTTTTTTTTTTTTGTTTTTTTTTTTTTGTTTTTTTTTTCTGAGTTAACTCTAAATATAAATGTCATGAAAACAACAGGATCAGGACGAATCAGATTTGTGTTCATGGGCTTTTTGACTACTACTAAGAAAGATGAGATAAGTAGAAACATACCAAAACTATGCATATCAGAGGAAAGACTGGCCCCCAACCAGAGGTGCTAGATAACATTTTGAAATATTGACTGACTTTGATTCCTTTACTTCTATAATCTGATGGCTTAAAGATGGGAGAGAAAGCAGATCTTTATAGTACTGATCTACTATCTTTATTAATTGCTGGTTGTCTGATTAAAAGAGTTTACAATTTCAATTGCTGGGATTTTTTGTTGTTGTTGTTGTTGCTGGTTTTTCTTTTTTTCTTTTGTCCTATGTGACAGTACTACACAGAAAGACAGCTAGAATTTCATATAGGATTGTCTATTGAATTGTGGTACTAGTGGTCTATATATGACAATTTAGAAAGATTACTTTTATTGACCAAATCTAAGAGAATTTTCTTTTTTTTTTTCCATTTTAAGATTATATGTGTTATTTTGAAGGGTTCTATTTCCTGTGTTTCACAATGACCACAATTACATCAGTAACCTCTTTCACATTTTTCAGAATGAAACTTCACACCAGATGAATGATTGAGTGCTCAAGATGTGAAGACTGAGTATCCCCTTGTGGTGATATATTATTTATGATTTATTAAAGCTTGCCTGTGGATTTAGAAAGCAAAGCTAGCCTGAAGTTATAGAGATCAGGCTGTGGTGGTACACACGTTTTATCCCAGGACTCAGGATTAAGACATAGATGTATCTCTATTAGTTCAAGGCCACACTGATTACACAAATTGATCCAGTACTAAAAGAAACAGCTCACACAAAGATGAACACAGCACCTGGGTCCACATGCCTTTAGTCCCAGCATTAGGGAGGAATATAAGACAAGAACAGGGTCTCATTTAGTCTGAAAGTTAGTCTCCCGCCACTTTGAGGAAAGCATAGAAGTCTGAGTGAATCTGAGGAGCACTGAAGTTGAGAGCAGTTTGAGGATCGCCCCTTTTGTCTGAGTTGAGGTAGAGATAAGAGCTAATAGCTAGCTTTTTGCTTTTCTGTTCTTCAGCGTGAAGCTTGAACCCCAGCATTAGTCTTGGGATCTATTATCTTTCATGCTACATCCCCTGTATAATTTCTTTCCCTTGTGTAATTATATTATACAGGTGAACTATATATTGATATGATATGTTTCTTAGATGATTCTTATGAGGTCAAGCCACATTATATCACTAGTAGAAATACATATACAGAGTAATGATTATAGAAAGTACCTCAAAGATATTAAAAGGTACAATGCCTTTTCTCTTCAAGGGGAGAACATTCCCAGAATAGTATGTTTCATTTTGTCAACCAAAGGTATCAAAGCCCATTAGTGAAATTCAAATGGCCACAAAAATTTCAATATGGATTCAAATGGTCACACAAATTCCAGAATGAGTTCATTTATATGTAATCAGAAGCCAAATACTTGATTCTTTGTTCAATGGTAAACATTATGCTTTAAATGAGATACAAATTTCTGCCTAGAAGATAAACTATCCCACCAGTAATGGGAATGTTAACATTAAGTACCTAAACCGGGCAGTGGTAATGCAAAACTTTAAATCCAGCACTTGGGAGGCAGAGACAGTTGGATCTCTGTGAGCTCAAGACCAGAGTGGTCTACAGAGCTAGTGCCAGGACAGTCTCCAAAGCTACACAGAGAAACTTTTTCTCAAAAAAACCAGCAAATAAGCAAACAAAAAATATTAAGTACCCAAGTAAATTTTCTTAATCTGGGCCAAAATGAAATCCTGGAAATATTCTATGGGAGCCCCACTTGCCCTGAGGGGTGAATGGACATATCTAGCACAGCTTTAAAAGAATATATTGGGAAACCACATCACATGGCTCCTTATCCTAAGAGAACATGAAAAATTTCTGGTTCAGAGCAAAGAAAATGATGAACACTTTGCTAATTAGATGTGTTATATATAATACTAGATATATGTAATATAATATATATTCTCTTCAGATATATATATATATATATATATATATATATATATATATATATAATGTTTCGGGGCTGACCATTTGGTGTTAGATAACCAATGGTGTCCTTTTTCCTGTGAAGGAGTATTTCTCTTCTATTTCTCCTACTCGTGGCCTTCTTTGGTTACCTGAAGTATTTTGCATTGGCTGTCCTATATGTCCTTCCCCGTGCACATTCACCTATTCATTTTCTTGTTCTTATTCAGCTTCTGACATGCCTAGAAGACACAAGCTCACTGCAAATTTCATGTTATTTTACATTTTCTGCCCCATCTTCTATAACGATCCCTGAGCCTTAGGTGCTATTGTTGTATTATTCATATGTCCACTGGGACTCTGCTCTATACTTTTAAAATCTCTCCATTCCTTGATGGAAATGGTAGTTAATGCCACATTTGTTTTCTAATTTAAACAATGCTTTTATGAGCATGGGTGTGTAAATACCTCCTCATGACCATGATTTCATATTCCTGGGTACATACTCAGAAATTACTGAATTGTAGTCAATTAGAGCTTCATTACATGAGTCCTCACCAACACAGAAGAATATTTTTAAGTTTTCTACTGCCTCCCTAACATTTTCCTTTTTCCCCACCTCTTTTCTCTAGTAATTTCAAAATTCAATAATACACTGTACCGTTACTCCACATTTTCCCAAATGATTAGTAATATAGAATACATCTCCATTTGATTGTTTCTAATATAAAGTTGCATAGATAGTAATATATTTGAAATCTGTAGATATATAAATGGGTTTTATTATTTATAGATACAAAATTTTTGAATGCTTAAATATATGAATATTCTGTGTGCATTCTATTTAGGGCTCAATAGAGTGTACACAGCTCTTTCTTTTAGGCTACCAATCAGCTGCCAAATCACAATACAGAGATTCATTATTGACTTTGAATACAGTGGTCAGGGGGCATTGGAGGGAGGGAAAAAGGGAGGGAGAGAAAAGGAACTGGGATTGATATGTAAAATAAGAAAAGAAAAGAATACTGGGTCTAGTTTAAGCACATATCTGGCTAGCTCTTTCAATGTAAGTAACCTCTCTGTCTTTATCTGTCCTTCCTCTTAGGACTTACTACATTTATTTATTTATTCATTCATTCATTTATTTTAAAGCTGTTGGCCTGTTTCTAACATTTCTTATTGGATAGCTCTGTATTAAATATTAACTTATTTCTATCAATCTAAGTGTTACCACATGCTCTTATCTTACTGGAGAGAGCGTCTAGACCTCTTACTCCTCTTGTGTCCCACATTTTGATTCCTCTCTACTGCATCTCCCAGAATCTTTCTTGTCTCCTAGCCCAGCCTATCTTGCTTCCTTGTAAGCAAACAATGCTTTATTCATTAACCAATAAGAGAAACATATTTACAGAATGACATCTCCCATCATCTCCTCCTTTCTGTATAAATAAAAGGCACTTTAACTTTAATATAGTTAATATATATAACAAAACTGTTATCAAATAAGAACTATAGTTTACAATATTTAGGCACACCTGCTCTTGGCTTACTACCTTTCCTATATCTGTATATATTCACTGCTCCTCTGTCTGATTAGCTTGTGTTTGCCTGGCTTCTGGCTAGAGGCATGTCCACTTTTCCTTTCTCCTTTCTCTTAAGCTTAGAATTATCCTCCTATTTATTCTGTCTGCCTGCCAGTCCCACCCCTTCTTTCTTTATTAAACCAATCAGGTGCCTTAGCCAGTCAAGGTGAAACAAATGCAACACATCTCTACATAATTGAACAACTAGAGACTAAACAAATGTAGCACACTTTACACAGTTAAAGTATTATACTTCAGTATGAACAAATATACCATCTATTTTTCTAGTTAAAATAATGTTTTACAACTGTTGAGTTTCAGCTAATTTATATATGACATAACGTTAGCCTTTTTGTACTTTTTCAAAGGCTTTCCATTTTTTTTTTCCCACACAGGCTATTAAATGAACAACAAAAACAACTGAATTATCAGTGGTTCCCTTTTTTTCAAATGCATTTTACCATATATGTAATATGTGTTCATTTTATCTTTTTTGATGTTTGAGACAGAGGCCTATTCTCTGGTATGGACTGATATGGAACTTTCAAAAGTCCTGCTTCAGCTTCTCAAACCATGAGATATTGGGCATAATCATCACATCTCTTTGAATTTTATTTGAGACAGTGTCTCACTGTATAGTCTAGGCTAGCCTTAGATACATGCTCTTACCACCTGAGTCTCCCTAATGCTGAAATTCCAGGCATGTGCCATGATATTTTGGGTTGCAAAGTTTTGTTGTATTTTTTAATGTAAAAATCTATTTATTTATTTTTCATTTTTTGAGTTGCACTGTGTATGTTATTTATTTATTTATTATTTTACATATCAATCCCAGTTCCCTCTCCATCCTTCCTCACTCCATCCCTCCCTCCCATGCCCCTTGACACCCTCCAATCACATTATACCCTCCAATCCATAGGGAGGGTGGACCCTTCCAGGAGGGGTCAACAAAATATGTCAAGTAATTTGGAGTAGGGACTAGGCCCTCCCTCCTCCCTCTAGGTTAAGAGAGTATCCCTCTATGGCAAATGTGCACCCAAATACATTTGCGCACCAGGGATTCATCCTGGTTCTACTGTCAGAGGTCCCTTAGACTGTCCAGGGCATCTAACTGAGACCCATGTTCAGGGGTTCTGAGTCAGTCCAATGCTGGTTTAAGAGCTATAAATCTTGGGGCCCATTGGCTCCTCCTTGTTAAGGCCAACTGTTTCTGTGGTTTTCTGTAGCCTGGCCTTGTCCTTCCTCTCTGCATCTGGATTGCAGTTTGGACCAGTGTTTAGTTGTGGGTGTCTGCTTCTGTTTCCATCAGCTACTAGATGAGGGCTCTATGATGGTAGATAAGTGTCCCGCGCTACCGTCTCGCCAGCAAGAACGACGCGGCACACTCAGGATCCTTCTGCAGTAAAGCTTTAATGCATCTTGAGAGGGAGAGCATAAGCTTACAGAGCGGAGACGCCAAACATCCAAAACCCAACCCTCATATAGGTTTACAACCTTTGCCTGGGACGTGTCACCTCTTGATTGGCTGCAGCCCATCGGCCCATATGACGCCACGGAAGAGGCAGATGCCAAGGGAGGGAAAAATCACCCTGCACCTGCGCATTGACTTGTTTACTCTCAACGCCAGCTGGATGCAGGCGCCATCTTTTAATGGAGAATGCAGGGACGGCTCCCTACAGATAAGTTAGTCATCAATCTCGTTGTCAGGGAAGAGCATTTATGGTAGCCTTTCCACTGTTTCACAAATTGTTAGTTGGGGGTCAGTCTTGTAGGTCTCTTGACATTTCTCTAGAGTCAGTTATCTCTTCAAACCTATAATGCCTCCTTTTTTTATGGTATCTCTCTGTATCTCTTTTTTTCTCTCATCTATTCCTCCCCTAATTCAATCTTCCTAGTCCCTTGTGCTTTCCTCTCCTCCCTTTCTCTTTCTCCTAGCTCCCACTCCACTCACTGCTCCCCCACTCCAAATATGCTCAGGAGATCTTGTTCCTTTGCCCTTCTTTGAGGGACCTTGTATGAATCTCTTAGAATCCTCCTTGTATGCTAGTTTCTCTGGTGGTGTGAATTATAGGCTGGTGATCCTTTGCTCTATGTATAAAATCAATCTATGAGTGAGTACATACCATGTTCTTCTTTTTGTGACTGGGTTACCTCAACCTCATTCAGGATGATTTCTTCAAGTTCCATCCATTTGCCTGAGAATTTCAGATTCCATTTTATTTTTTCTGCAGAGTAGTATTCCATTGTGTAGATGTGCCATATTTTCTTTATCAATTATTCAGTTGAGGGGCTTCTAGGTTGCTTCCAGGTTCTTGCTATTACAAATAATGCTGCCATGGACATAGTTGAACAGATGTCTTTGTTACTTGGATGTGGATCATTTGAGTATATGCCTAATAGGGGGATTGTCACGTCCTGTGGTAGACTGAATCCCATTTTCCTGAAGAACCCGCCATACTGATCTCCAAAATGGCTATACAAGTATGCATTTCCAATAGCAGTGTATTGAGGTAAATAAGGATCAGGATAAACAAATAGGCCGAATAGATGTTTATTCAGGGAGAAATAACTTACAACCTAGACAGATGAACACCAGGAAATTCAACGCGATCCTCTCCTGTCCGAGTCACACCAGAAAGACAGCGCCTTCCTGGCCCCCTACGACCTCCTTCCACAGGTCACTTCTGCCCATGGCTCCACCCCCCAATGGGCGTGTTCAGTGCCACAGAAGGACTATCTCACTACAGCAGTGGAAGAGTGTTCCCCTTTCTCCACATCCTCTCAGGCATATGTTGTCATAGGTGTTTCAAATTTTAGCCATCGTAGCAGGAGCAAGATGGTAACAGAAAATAGTTTTGATTTGCATTTCCCTGATAACTAAGGATGTTGAACACTTTAAGTGTCTTTCATCCATTTTGATTTCCTCTATTGAGAGTTCTGTAGTCAGTTTTATACCCCAATTTTAATAGGGTTATTTGGTGTTTTGGTGACTAGTTTCTTGAGTTCTTTGTATATTTTGGAGATCAGCCCTCTGTCAGGTGTAGGGTTGGTGAAGATCTTTTCCCAGTCTGTAGGCTGCTGTTTGGTCTTGTCAACTGACAACTTTCATTTATTATTTACCAATTTCACCTCATGGATTCCAATACCACCTGTCTCCCTATCCTCTCAAATCCTCCATCTACCCTTGCAACCTTGCGGCAAAATAAATCAAAATTAAAAACAACAGCAACAACAAAAACAAGAACAACAAAACAACAATCAAACAAATGAATAAAAGTCTCAGTATGGAAGTTGTGGAAGTTGTAGTGTGCTTTAAGTAGTCACACAGTGTAACCTTTGTCAGCAAGTGCTGGAATTAAGTGTGGCAACCACTGCCTATCCTGTATGGTTAACTAGTTGCTTAGGTCTGTGTTTAGTGGCTTAATGTGGGTTTGTGGCTAACTAGTGGTGTAGCTCTTAACTAGATATGTGGCTTACTAGCAGTTTCGCTCTGCACTCTGATCTTCAGACAAGCTTCACTGGATCATTAAATACCACAACATAACTTCCCAGTCATTTCATGTATTTTCTAACATGGAAGCTCAATCAATTATGTTATGAGTAATTGGTGTATAATGCTCAATGCCTCATCAATTCCTCGATATTAGTAAATTGCATAGACATTCTAGATTAATTTCTATTCTTGGTCTTTGTTTTTGTTTTTGTTTTGGCCATAAAGTAGATTTTAATTGTGTTTAGTAATGTTTATTTATCAACTGAGAAAACCATGTTTTCTTCTACTTTAGTTTGTCCAATATTAAAAATTAACACCACTTCATCATTCATAACACTGCATATATGCCACTGAAATGGGTCATCTCTTATTTGTTTAATATCTTCCCAACAAAATCATCTACGTATATTAAATTACTGGTGTTGTATTATTATTTGGCTAGCGTTAACATGAAATTTTTTGACTAAAATTTACTATACCTTACTTCATCTGAATGCATGGTACCATAGTCTCTTTTATGAAACACTCCACTGATCATTTTTTAAAATTACCTAAGTACTCCTAGTAGTCACTTTTCACATGTTAATTTAGATGTTAATTTTTTGCAAAGAAGCATTGTCTGACAATGCTCTGTGATCTAGACCAGATCTTCCTTTGTACAAGTTTTATTAATATGTGCCTTTCAAAAAATATTTCTTATAATTAACATGTCTAATATAAATTCAATCTCTCTGGATTCTAAAAACCATAATTTTCATGAAAGAAATAGCATGTCTTTTTTGCCATGTTTTATTTTTTGTATTTAGATTGTTGTATGAGTACAGTTTTTGGGTTTTCATCAGTTCAATGAGTGAAAGAAATTCCTAATCTACACTAAAATCACTTTGATACTGCAATATGGATGGCTTGAGCCTCTTTAGAATTCTGGACTTAAAATGTGCTACTTTAGCCGGGCGATGGTGGTGTACACCTTTAATCCCAGTACTCAGGAGGCAGAGGCAGGCAGATTTCTGAGGTCAAGATATCAGCCTGGTTTACACAGCAAGTTCCAGGACAGCCAGGGCTACAAAAAAAATTATTTTCTTTATGAAATGTTTATTTTCGTGAAATTAGAACATTATTTTATTGAACAAATTGTGTTCCTTAAACATTAAAGATTTTTTTTTTCAAATTGGATCAAATAAAGGATTTTCAAATTTGAAAAGCTCAGCTATCAGATGCAAAATCCAGCTATCAGATGCAAAATCAACCCTAACCCATACTTCTTCCTTTGAGACTGGTGTGTGAAAGCAAAGTAAATTGCAGTTGTTTCAGTGAACAACACTTCTTTTAGAAAGGCTTGGAATTAAACCCATAGTTAAATGCAATTACCAATAAATGAAACCAATGTTGCAAAGATCATGTGGAATGTCATTTGTTATTACTTGAATAGTAAAATTTTTTGTCATCAGCTCTCAACTTACATGATATTTAATTTTGTATAATTTATCTATTTATTTCAAATTTTTGATCTGGATTCTCCATTGATTTGTACTTAATTTGTTAATAACACGAGTACTTTTTTGATTTTATTATAATTTACTTTTGAGAGTATAATGTGATTTCACAATTCCTCTCTGCCTTTTCTTCTCCAAATTCCAGAATATTACACTTCCCTACTCTCCTTCAAATTTATTGCCTCATCTTTCAAGGCTGAATAGAATAGCCTTTTTCAAATGTTTTTTTCTTTTTGTTAAATTTATTTGTTTCATAAAATATATTTTTATCAGATTATTTATCCTCCTCTAGCTCCTTCCTTATAATTCCCATCTCCCTACCGACCCCCTACCCACCTGAGTACATGCTCTCTCACTCTCTCAAATACTATTTTCAATCGTACCTTAATTGGTAATTCGAACACTGTTATTGTATTTCAGCTCAAGGAAATTATTTTAATGGTGTTAAATGTAAAAGTATTGCCTCATCAAAAGAAGATAAAGACTAGGTAGTAGTTACCTCTCTAGTTTGAGACAGTTTGTCCTGGTTTCAGATACCTCCTTGCCAGGGGAGCATAAATAGAGTATGTTTTAGGCCCCCTTTGGTGAACTTTTCATTTTCAGTGGAATTTAAATAAAAATATAAGTGTAGACATTCTTACATATTACATCTTACATTTTACATAAAATGTGCTTCTGAAAAGAATGCATTATTCTGAGAATTGCCCAGGCTGGGAAAAGACACAGGAGAATGACAACAAACAGAAGGACAAACCTGATTTCTTCTAGAATCAAAGACTGCTGCTCCCCAGATGATTTTATTAATTACATAATCTTGGTTTGTTTTTTGTTTTTTGTTTTTCTTAACCTTAATTAACCTCCTAACTGATGGCTTTACTATAGTGGGATCCCATCTGAATTCTTCTCTTTCAGGAGTAAAATCATTGACATTGTTACTGGAGTTGTAGCCAGATTAAACTACAAACCTCTTTATAATATTTTCTGAATGTGTGTGTATGTGTTTTGCAACATTTCAAAATAATAAAATAGAAAATAAATAAAAGAGATACTCTCTACTTCTTGATCAAGGGATTTTCATATTGTAGTATGCTTTAGTAAATCTATACAGGGTTATATGGGACATATTTTTATAACACAAGCCAAGCCATAAGGCCTAACTCAATGATAACCCTTTTGAAAGTTGTTGTCTTTCAGAGTCCATAGCATTGCTCTACTTCCAGTCTCTTCTTTGTGCTTTCTCCTCGTATTTCATGGAGTGGTTTTTAAATTCCTGTTCCAGATATCATGGCTACATCTTACCATGTTACCCTACCTTTATGGTGTCATCCTTCTGGAACCATGATCACAAATAATACTGTTTATACTATGAGTTCCTCTACCTAAGACTCTATTAGGACCTCCAGCTGACTATCTTAAAGGTGCTTCCACATTGGCCATCTGCCAGGTATTTTGAGTAACCAATTTGATGTTATTTTGCTATTATTTGCTTTTTTGTTACTTAAGCTTGCTGTATAATTAATAAACTCACTCATTCAAAACTGAAAATATAGCTTCACAAATCAATCTTTGTCCCATACAGGACCTCTAGCTAATTTAACGTTGTTCTTCATCATAGCTGAATAAAGCTCTAGTATGTGAATATATATAATGGGGAACCAACAGTGGTACCAACTGAGATAACATTTTCACTATCCATTTACCAGTTGATACTGATGATGCTTACACAACATAACTATGGTGATTAGGGAAGCAATGGATATGATGTGCTGGTGTCTCTGTAATATGATTCAGAATCCTATTGGTATATGCCTAGAAGCTGCATAGCAGAGTTTTATGGTAGTTTTTATTTTTTCCTTTTGGTTATGTGTACAAACCTGTGTCTGCATGTAGATTTGTGCACAGTACCTCAAATACCTCTGGAGGCAAAAGGAGAGTTTTAAATCCCTTGAGGAAGTTGTGTAACTTTGGACCTAGGTGCTGGGAACAAAGCTTTTGTCTTCTGCTAGAGAAATGCATATTCCTAATACCTGAGCCTTTTCTCCAGCCACAGAAAAAAAAGCCTTCCCTGAAACAGATTCGAACCTGGGCCAAGTGCAAGGAAAACACTGAATCCTAATAACTAGGTCATCAGGAAAGGTCAAGTTTTATTTACTGTTTATTTGTTTTTAGAAACCTAAAATGTATAAGGGTTTTTACACTAATATTTCTTTTCATTTTTATTCCTGATGAAGATCATTCTGAGTCAGAAGGAATCTTAAGGTTGTATTATTCTTCCAAAAAATAGCTTTATTTTACCTACATACCTTCACTCTTACCTGCATTTTTATATGGGGTATGGCTAAGACACTCGACCATTGGTCTTAGAAGGTACTTTCTTTGGATTCAAATGTACACTGATGAAGAGCTGAGGCATCTAGCACAGGGAAGTTTATCTTGTAGATGATAATCCTCTGTCAGACATATAGTTGGTAAAGAAAGACTTTAACCTTTCAGTGGGTTGCCTCTTCACTCAATAAATTATTTTCTTCACTATACTCAAATATTTTAGTTTCATGAAATTCCATTATTTATATTCAAAAATGTCCATTACTCAAATTTGTAGATGGAATGATTACCCCTTATTCTACATGTCTCAATTAATTTGGTTTCCTAACTCATTCTACAAGAACTTTCTTCAGTTCGTATTTTCATTCTTTCACAAATATGAAGTGTTGTGTGCATTATTAACAAATTTTAGGACAATTTGAAACACTCTTCTTTATAGTAAGCCTCTCAAAAGAATATGTAGATGACCTTGTATAATGAAAAACACATTATTGAACAATTCCATTCTTCAAAAAGAGCCAATTAACAATAATTATTTTGGTTTAGTTAATGAACCACTATAATCTTATCTTAAATCAACAGAAGGTATTCATTTGAAATGTCATTGTTAACTGAATCATTTCTATTATATAAATGGTTTAATTTTAATGGAAACAAAACTGCTTGCAAACTTAGATTTGATAACTAGTCTATAAAGGGATAATATACTTTGGTTTTGAATTTTGAAATTTTGGCCTCACATAAAAAAGTGAAATTTTACTATGAAAAACAGATATTACATTCAGATAACCTCAGGACTTAAATTATTAAACATCATTTGCTGCTGCTCTAGACAGAAGAAGTGCAGAGTACTTCATAATTTTTCAACAGTACTGGCCAGTAAAGTATCCAATATCAAACAATCCTACAAACCAAGACTGTAAAACAAATGAGTTGAAATTTTTTGTTCACTTTCCAAAGCTGCTATACTTTTAAAAAGTATGTACCAGTAACTGCTATAGCACAGATCACAAATAATTGACTACTTATCTTTATTAGATATCAGGCAATATCACTCTGCATTCTTCCTGTATCTAGATATTTTTTTCATCTAGATTGTGTCTTAATGCTTAGGCTTGGCCAGACTGAATTATGTGATGTGGAATTTTCTGTCACCCCTCAAATCCTATGAAACTAAGAAACCTTTGTCCTCCATATATTTGACGTCAAACCTAGTGTCCTAGTTTATATGCAGGATGTTACCATGCTGTACAACCTGGTTAACTATACTATTTGCCCATTTTAACCTATCTCTCCCTCTGAATCTCTTATCCAGGGTTCTGGGAGGAAACTCTTACTTAAAAGCCTGTGTTTCCTGTTTCCTCTGATACTGTGCTGCCACACTCCTAATAGTTTTTTTTTTCTGGTCTTTTTAAATTTAAATTAGAAGCAATCTCATTTTATGTATCAATCCCAGTTGCCTCTCCTTCCCATTCTCCCATGCTTCCCACTAAACCCCATCCCATCCCTCTTCTGCTGCATAGAAAAACTGAGGTCTTCTATGGAGGAATCATCAAAGTCTGTCACATCATTTGGGGCATGACCTAAGCCCTATCCCATATGTCTAGACTGAGAGAGTATCCCTCTATAGGAAATGGGCACCCAAAATTCATTTGTACAGTTAAGTATAAATGCTGTTCTATTAACAGGGGCACCATAGACTGTCCAGGCCTTCTAATAGTCACCCTCATGCAGGGGGCCTGGTTCTGTGCTATTCTGGTTTCCAAGCTGGGGTCAGTCAGTCTGGAGTCCATGAGTTCTCCCTTGTTCAGGTTAGCTGATTCTGTGGGTTTCCCTAGCATGGTCTTAACCCCATCATTCCTCCCTCTCTGCAATAGGTTTCCAGGAATTTGGCTCAGTACTTAGCTGTGGGTCTCTGCTTCTGTTTCTATCAGCTACTGGATGGAGGCTCTATGATGGCATAAAAGGTAGCCATCAATCTCATTATATGGGAAGAACATTTAAAATAGCCACTTCTCTATTGCTTAGATTCTTAGTTGGGGTCATCCTTGTACATCTCTGGACATTCCTAATATTTTCATTATCTTCTCCCATTTTGAGACCTAAGTTTTTGACTCCTGTGATCTACATAAAAGTTCTTTTCAAAGCATAATTTCAATTCTGTCCATTACCTAAATTAACTAACCAGACACATCTTGTTTTTATAGGAATATACAAATCTAATTTATAAAACTACATGACTTATTGTTGAATCAACATCCTTTAAGGTAGAGTGGAATTAAGTAAACTTGGCCAATTTATGGGATCTTAAGTGTCCCAATGAGCTAGGGATGTCAATCACCTTCAAGATCACTGAAAAGATGTTCAGATTACTGCTTTCACACAGTGTCTGATGCATTCTAATCTCTCATTACATACCTTCATTAATTCCTTATATTATAGATTTTCCCGTGATTTATATAGAATGACTCATACTTTAACATTAATGGATTGTGTCATTTTAAAAGAATTACCATTTGATATATATCACACACATGGGTAAAAATGTCATGATATCTGTATGCTGGGATAATCTCACAACCATGTGAGATTGAAGCCAGTTTTATGCAGGCTTGAGAGTGAACCCAAGGTTTCATTCATCTCAGGCCAGCACTAGACCAATTGAACTACATCCTTGGTTTCCTTTGCATGCATTCTCACCTTTTAAGTGCATTCAAGCTGGGTGGGAGCTAGATTGTCAAGTATAACTTTTGGGGTTTCATCTTTGTGCTCAACACACATATGATAATGGATGCCATTGCATTTGTCTGAGATTTTGGTCTCTTTTATGACAGTCAACAATAAAGTGAAATAATATGGGAAACTCAAAAAAAAAAAAAAAAAAGAATTACCATTTCAGCATGGTTTACAAGGATTTCTGAGTTTCTGAGTACAGTAAGTTTTGTAAGAACTTTTATGAGATTGTCAAGGTGTATAATAAAAAATTTCAGAATATTTTCAGACCAAATGAAAAACTTCCAAAGAAAAACACAACCAATCTGTAGCTAATGATGCTGTAGTATCCCTAATATAAGATGGAAAATAATTACTATAGTGCCTAAAATGAAAATGTATTCTGCATCATAGGCGAAAATATGGTTTATTTAGCCTGACACAATGTCACTATTCTTTAATTCCTGTTTCATTATAATATTTGACAAAATCTTGTTTTGATGCATTTGTTTATTTATTTATTATATTTAAACCTTTCATGGTAAATCTTCCCTCTGTTATATGATAAACCTTCCCTCCATTATATGATATGATATATATTGCCATAGCTTCTGTGCCCTGCAGGATGTTCCCTTTGGACAGAACAGCTTTGTTATAGATGAAGTATGCATCAAAGTTTGATACAATTTTAAAAACCACAACAAAAATTCCTCTAATCAAAAGTGATGACTATCAGAATTTTTCTATACAGTCCCCAGAAATCCTGGTGTCAGAGTATTCATAATTGTTTGGCTATACTGCTGCTAGATATTAATTTACTATACTATAGTTGTTCATACATTTATCTTTCCAACTAATTTTAAGTTCTCTATAGCTAAAAACACTTTATTCAATTTTGCTCTCCCTATAAAAGTACAACATATGTAATATGTAATAGTCAATTTTTGTTGAATTAGTGAATAGAACAGAAATTCACAATAATAATAGCCATTACCTATTCCCTCCTCAGTTATGTCCTTGATGACAACTCCTACATATTTTTTTTAAATTTCAAATGCGTCTCATCTGGTTGTACTGGGTAGGATTTCTTTTTTAAAAAGAAACTTACAGTTCTTCAAATGGATATTCAAAACAAATTTAAATTATTTTGCTTAGTGTGGCTACCCTGGTATTTTATTTAAAATTATAAAAGGAGACAGACAAGGGAAATAATTTAAAATATGCACTTTCAATGAGGTCATAATCATGACACCTGGACATTAATAGTACACGAGAATTCTAAGATGTAGTGATTAATTTTAATGTCAATATGCCACAAATTATAATTACCTGAGTAGGGAGACTCAACTAAAAATTACCTTGACTACTGTAATTGATGTGGGAAGAACCAACTGTCGATGGCCCATTTTGGTAGCAGTCCAGATACAAAGGTCATGGTACAAAGATTGTCTGCCTTTTGCCTCTTTGACTTTCCTGCTTACACCTGAGTTGATGTAACTTGTTGCAGCTGATTCCTTTTCTGTTAGCAGAAACAGTATTCTCAGGCTTCTTTTTAACTATGGACCATCCGGCTACCCAAGAATCTTCCAGGATTTTTGGCATCAGGTTGGAACTACTGATTATAAGCTGAGTAACTTTTGAGTTGTTGGTCTCTCTATCTGGTGTAAGTCAACTGTCATTTACACACACAAACATACACCACACACACACACACACACACACACACACACACACACACACACACACACACACTTTCCTATCAGTTCTGCTTGTCTTGAGAATCCTATTACAGCCAGGATTGAATTTCTATTACTCTTCACAACGAAATTGAGATGGTGATTTTATTCACCAGCTTGCAACAATCATTGTTTAAAGCTAGTCTGTGGAGAAGAAATGCTCAAAAATTACCATCTTGCCATGCATTTGTGCAAAGTAGATTTCAATCACAATTTCTAATATTTAAAACTAACTGGCATGCACAAAAATGCAGGACGCTAAGAGTGAAGGAATCATAGTTTGTAAGTTTAAGGACACTTCTTTTGAAACAAAAATCATATATCTTATAAATATTCTATTTGGGAAAGACTGTGCAGTCATGTTTTGGAATTTATAATAGTATTGATTTCTGAGGAACAGAGTGATGTTGTAATTTACTAATGTAAATTATTAAATCAGTGTGTGTGTTATATGATATATGCACATGACATATGTAACAGACCTGCTCACTCTCTTCAACAGTGTTTTCTGTGTTAGGCATAAGCTTTAATTTGACAGAAGATGACATTTATATAGTTGTTTTCATTGACTGTACTTTTAGGATCAAAGTCAACCACCTCCTATGCTGTGTAATTATTTTTCAAGAAGTTTTGTGCAGATTTACAATAACTGTTATATATTTAAATTTCAATTCATTTATGTTTCATATGAGCTGAGGAAGGGACTAATTTCAAATCTCACATTACTATTTATTAAAGAGACTTATTTTCTCATTGCCTATTATTGGCATGTCTATTAAAATCAATTGACCACACATATAGATGTATTTTGGGATCCATATTCTTTTTTTATTTATTCATGTGTGTATTTTTGCCAGTAGAGAGCACTTTTAATTACTATACCTATTTAGTAAAATTTGAAAACAGGGAGTGTGTTGTATTCAGGTTTATTCTTTTTTTTGTAATGACTGTTTTGGGTAATCAAAATACTTTCTGTAAATCTATTTTTTTAAAAAAAAATTACTGTTTACATCCTATTTTTTATTCTTATTGTATGCATTGGGGTTTTAATTGCTGTGAAGAGGCACCATGACCATGACAACTAATCTAATTGTGGTGGCTTACTTACAGTTTTAGAGTTGTAGCACATTATCATCATGATAGGAAGCATAGTCGTGTACAGGCAAACATGGTACTAGAAAAAAACTGAGAGTCTTCTGTCTTACAGGCAACAGGTAGTAGACTGACATACTTCTTCCAACAAGGCCATCCCCACTCTAAAAATCCACACCTCTTAATATCCTCATTGCTTATGAGATTAGAGGAGCAAATTACAGTCACACTACCATACTTTTCAAAATATGTGTTCTTTGTATAAATTGTAACTTTATCATATGTTTATTAACTTGGAATATTTTCAATTTTCAATGTGTAAAATCTTTTATCAAAATATAATAGGTATTTTGCTTTTCATTTGCCATTATATTTTTATCTAATTGTCTGATTAAGAACTTTTAATAGTACATTGGATACACCTCCCAGCTGTGGGTATGACTTTTCCAGATTGTATAGGAAATACATGTAACTTTGGCCATTCAATATGAGAATTGAGGATGCCATATTTTGTTGTGTTCAGATATAGTCCTGTATTTAATCTGAGAAGAGTTGGTTGTTTATTATAATAATAGGATATTGGTTCTTGTTCAAATTTTTTTCTGTAACGCATTTTTTTTAGCGGAGACAGTGGAACTCCAACCTCTCTTATCCCGGCTCATGTTTACAACCTATGCACAAAGTAAGGAATTTGCCCATGCACTGCCAAGAGGATGTGTTGTTCTACCACAGGCACAAATTCAGTATAACAAATTCACCATCAGCCAAAATCTCAAACTATAAGCAAAAATAGACATTTTTTATAGCAAGTTAATACTTTTAGCTATATGTTATGGTAATAGAAAGGTGACAGAACATTCATTTGATAAATAGAACAGTTTAAGATGACATCTAGGAGAAAGTACAAGAAATGTGGAATTACTTTTCAGTGAGTATGAAAAAACAAGGAATAACAAGACAAAACTAAAATATTTTATGTAAAATTGAATAGATAATTCAGGCAGAGTCTCTGAAGATGAACATGTTGAAATTAATGGATATAGAGAATATTCATTTAAATTTAAAATATCACCCAAAAACAGTATAAGGAACTGGATTAGAGGCCATGTGTGTTATACCATGGCAACAGACTTTATTAAAATTTTGTCCAAGCTCTGATATTTCATTAAATGATTAATTTGAAAAGAAACTGCAAGACACAGAGGTACTTAGGCAATTAGATGGGTATTCTTGGCTACATTTATCCACATTTATACTTAGAATTGAGAATACATATGAGAAGACTGGAAAAATTTAATCAGAAAATAACATTTAAAGTTGTAGCTACCAAAAATATTTTCACTGAGAACATCAGTGCCATTGAAAAAGTGGTTAAGCGTTTTGTATAATAACAGCAGGAGACATTTCTTGAAGGCATATACAAAACTCATGTCAGAGACAATACAAGCTCAGGGTCACAACAATGTAAATTTTCTTTAAAGACTTTCCAGAACAGTAAGTTTTTGGATAAGGTTTTCAGGCACTGTTCTTATCCAGAGCCTCCCTAGAAAATTGTTTTCATATGTTGAGCTAGGAAATCACTTAGAAGCCATTACAAAAATAGCTCAAGCAACCCAGGAATAGCTTCTGATTTTTCAAATGAGACAGAACATATTTAATTCAGTGCAGGTTTTATGGACATGCTGAATGCTAGGATTATGGGGACACAGGGAAATCCAATGAAATTTTAGAGGGAAATCTGACAGGTTTGGCAACGTGTTATGTCATCACAATTCCTTCCAGCAGACTGAGAGGACATTGCATAGAGATCTAAGTGTGAAGAAGAAGCTTATATAGATTCCCCAGGGCGTTAGAGATGCGAGGAATATCCTGCTGAGGGCCAAGTGCAGAGGCACTCTGAAAAGCCAGTAAATCAAGTAGAACAGGAGTGCTCACGTTTAGTGCCTAAATGACAGGCAAGAATTTATAAAATTTATTGTATGCTATGCTGGAGTTTATTGCTGTTTAGAGCAAATTCATGAATATTCCACAACCTTTCCCTTTGGGTTTAAGAGCATTTATCATCATTTTTTGGATGTATCTAACTTTCGGTTTTGATTTCTTAGAGGTGTTTACAGTAGGTTTTGCCTTGAGTGTTTGAATGACTTTAGATTTGAATTATTGAACAATGCTGGAACATTGAAGACTTATGGAGATGGACTAAATTGATTTTTCTTTGTGAAATATGCATGAGATCTTAGGAATCAGGGGGATAATGAGTCATCTTAATGTTTAATGTTTCTCCAAACTCCATGAGATGCAGACTTGTTCCCTAGATTGTCACTCATGGGAGTTAGCAAAAATTTTCTGCTATGTTCTAGTATTACAGCTTATATAACAATAGCAATACTCTTGAAGCAGACTGTGTGGCTCTGATTTCCTTGTTTTCCTATTATTTTTTACACTCTGATCTTAATGGTGGTGATTTTGACATGCACAGTCACAATCGTCTGTTGTTTCAACACAGTCGCAAAATAAATAAAAATAAAACAGAAAAATAAGAGCCAAACAAAGCTCTCCTAATTGTAAATTGATGATCTCAAATAATAGTTAAAGGAACAGAAAGGTAACAAAGATGGGACATGTGTAGGGAAGTACATGTTAGTATGTAATATGAATGTGATATGGAAGAGAATTTCAGTTAATGCAATATGTAAGCAATTTTTTATGTAAGTTTGCTGTAACTTAACTAATAAAAGAGACAAAGACTCATTGGCAAGAATAATAATTAGATTGGCTTGAAAGACAGTTAATGGATACAAAGACTAAATATAGGTAGGTAGTTAATGGCTAGAACATAAATATATTTCTTTATCTAAGTGTAATACAAAGACATTTAAAATCAGGTTAATATTTCTCAACTATCATTTTGTCAAATTAGTTCAAGAATAAATGCTACTAGACAGTTGGGGGCAGTATTTTTCTACCTGAATGAGAACAGCAATGAGTGGAATGATGTTAAGCAATGTTTAGGAAGTGAAGTAATCTGAGAACTTATTTGTGTAAACACCTGACATTTTAGCAACAAATTATAGAGAGGAAGAAAAGAAAATGTCAGATAGATGCCTCTTCTACTTGGGCATATTTTATAGCACAGAGATATTGTAAAATCAAATGAGCAACGTTTTGGAAAATTCAGTGGATAGATTCAGAGTTTGGTACTGGAAATTTCTCATGTGGTAACAGAGTAAGGCTAAATTAAAAGGATGTTGCTTTGTATCCTTATCAGAATATCTGTTACTGGGTCCTAATGCCTCTTGGGGGAGGAGGTGAGAAGGAGCAGTATCAGGGCACAGACAGCAGGAGCCAGGTAAAAGAAAAGGCAGCAGACTCATTTAGCAACAGGAAAAACATTATGTAAATTCCCAGCAGCCAGGAATTCTGATCTATTGACATTGGCTTGGCACAATCAATACCTCAGGTGATCACTGTTGTGCTAGGCCTCAGGCTGAAATTTTGTATGAATGTTGTCTCCAAAATCTAAGGACACATTGATGTTCCAGTTATCAATAATGCTTAACCAGATCACTGCTTACACGAATTAAATGAAGAATTGTATCTTTAAGAAAATCAGTAATATAGATAAATCCTTAGACAAATTAAAAGACACAGATGGAAGGTCCAAAAGTAATAAAATTAAAGATGAAAAGAAGAGATGAAAGACACCAAAGAAATATAACGAACCATAACAACATGCTTTAAAATCTTCACTCCATACTGAAAACTTATAAGTATTTGATAAATATATTTGTTTTAACCACGTAGCACAATTAAATCAAGATCAGATCAAAAATTTAACCTGTACTGTAATAGAAACAGTAATTAAAATAACCCCAACCAAAAAATGCACATGGTCAGATGATTTTTTAACACAGAGATATATCAGACTTTTGATGAAGAATTAATGTCAATACTGTGTTTTACTTCCTGCCTCCTGGCTTCTTCCTTGACTGCCCTCAGAAAAAGACTGCTACATAGAAGTGTAACATGAAATTCATCCTTTCCTCCTCAAGTTCATTTTTGTCTTTGTCTTGTATTACAGCAGTTGAAACCATTACTGAGACATTATCAAAAGCATTTTGCAAATTAAATGCAAATCATTGAAATAGGAAAATTTTTCTAAAATTTATAGGATAGCAAAGACCCAAGATGTCCAAATCAATCCTCATAAAATGAATAATAATGAGTTCTGTTTCATATTTCAAAATATTTTATAGAGATATAACAAGAATAAAGTGCCAACATGTAAATGCATACATAGTCAAATAGAATACAATAGGGGGGCCAAATTTGAATATATTTTTCTTGTTGATTCTACTGATTGTAAGATGAAAATTCTAACTTTTGAGTCATTATTAATTTTATCTATCCTACTCTGGTAGTTTAAACATATATATTTTGCTACACTTGGATGGAGTGTCCTATAAAAATGTAAGAGCTAGTCACTTTCTGTGTCTTAAGTCTTCTGTTTCTCTTTTGAGAATAAACTGGTACAGAACATCTGTGCAGATGTGAATACACCACATATTTTACCTCTTCCAGGGGGGGATAAATGATACTTTCTCATTTCAACCCTTCATGTCTTTTTCTACTTAGTATTAAAAACAGGGTATTAGTATCTCCCACTGCTATTGATGAATTATCTCTTTATCCTGTCCAGATCGTATTTCATTGTTTGGTAGTTTGGTATCATAAATTTATAAATTATCACTGTGAAATATTCATCTTTGTAAATATCATTTATCTAATTCTGTCTGAAGAATTGCTGTATTTCTCCTGACTTGTCATTTTTAGATATAAAAATGTTTTACTACCAGATTATGTAATTTGTATATGGTATATAAAATATGAATCTGAGATTTATTAGATGATTTTGATACCTTATAATAATGACCTTTCAATGAGGGTACCACCAATACATTATATTTGAATAAATCACTGATAAAGTAAAATTTGTATATGCTGTTTCCAATTTTAATTCTATATTTTTCTTTTCTTTTTTGTACTTTATTAAAATTTTATTCAATACTTATTTTTTAATCTTTTAACTAATTTATTATTTGTCTTTTATGATCAAAACCTCATTAGAAAATCTAGTTTCTATTAATGTCAACTCTGTGTTTTTATTTTGTAAGCTTTATTTAATTAATTGTATGGGAGAGAAAAGCAAAAATGAGGATGGATTGAATGGACACCATGACACATTGTATGACCAGAGCACATGTTTGTGGGATTTAGTTATATCCTTTTATGTAGTTTTACAGTAGAATGCCACATTTTTTGGTTTTTCGAGATAGGGTTTCTCTGTATTGCATTGGAGCTTATTCTGGAACTAGCTCTGTAGACCAGACTGGCCACAAACTCACAGAGATCTACATGCCTCTACCTCCTGAGTGCTGGGATTAAAGGCTCGCACCACCAATGAATATCTCATTTTTACATCTAAATATTCCACAATAACTGGCCCAAAAGCTTTCTTCCAATTCTCCTTTTCTGCTTCCTATCTTGCTAAGAGATTTTTGGGATTACATGCAGGAGCCACCATATCTGGCATTTTATGTGAGTTCGAGAAATAAAACTCAGGTTTTGAGTACTGTTGTTATGTACTTTCACTGGCTGAGTAATCTTGCTGTTCCACATTTTCAATTATATATAAAACCTATCCTCTAAGGGAACTTGTTCTTACTTCATTTGAGGTTGTATAAAACAACAAAAATGGAACATTTATAAATGACACAAGATTATAACCAAAATTTCTATAATCTAAGCACCCCTATACCAAAGTAACAGCAGATACAGAATCTGGTGGAGACTTAGTTTCAGGTTCATAGACAATAATTGTCACTTTATGATAGTCAAGGGGGCATGATACATGGGTAGAGCCACTTCTACTTAAGAACACTAGTTCTATTTATGAGTTATCTTCCTTTATGGGTCTAATCATCCTCCAAAATTCCATTGTGCCAAATTCCTTTTACTAGTACCACAAATTTGGAAGTATAATTTTAGACATCTAACATTTTAAGGTTAAAATATTCAGGTCATACTAATTTCAATTACTTGCATCCCCTTATACTATTAAAATGTAAACAATATCCATGCATACTGTGTATACTTCAGGCAGTTTTCTTTTAAATCGGTAAAAGAGTTATTATATAAAGTATACATTTAAACATTCTTTTGTACTTACATGTGAAGTTATTTTACTGTTGCTTTTATTTCTTAAGTATTTGACCTATTTCCTTTCATTTAAATTTAAAAGAAATAATTTAGTATGTCTTATAGTTTAGATTTCATAGAGTTCCTTGTATAGCTTCTTTCCCCACAGACAGATCATTGATTAGGTAATTGTTTATTGACTTTCCAGAACTTCAAATATGCCCTATCACTGTATAATGATATTTTTAAAATTTTTTTGCTTCCTCACACTAGGTAATCTCATTTGAACTAGTTTTAAATTAAGTCATTATTTATTCTTTCCATTCAAATATGCTATTTTGCCTGATGGTGAATTTTGCTTGTTAATATTTATAGTGATAAACTCTAATACTTCTACTTGCTTCCTTTGGTATATATTTTATACCTCCATTGATATTCTCTTTGATGAAAAATAGTTTGCAGACTTTAATAGTTTAGAGAGTATATGTATGCTCTTTGGACATTTAGAATAGGTGAGTTAAGTTTTTTGGCTTGATCCTTCCTCAGAGATATTGTATTGATTTTATTTCTTCTGTATATAAGCCATGCTATATTACTTATCCTCTTGTCTCCTAATTTTCTTTGGAAACTGGATTTTTTTTCTTCTTTTTAAAAAGTTATTTATTTTATTTATTTTACATATCGATCCCAGTTCCCTCTTCATCCCTCACTCCCTCTCTTCTACCCTCCCAAGTCCCCTGACCACCCTCCCATCCCACCCTACACCCCAACTCCACATGTATGGTGATGCCCTCCTAGAGGGGTCATCTAAATCTGTCAAGTCATTTGGAGAAGGGATGAGGATCTCCCTCCTACCTCTAGGTTAAGGGAGTATCCCTCCATGGGGAACATGCTCCCAAAGTCCTTTTGTACACAGAGATACATTCTAGTTCCACTGTCAGAGGTCCCTTAGACTACTCAAGCCTTGTAACTGAAACCCATGTTCAGGGGGTCTGAGTCAGTCTAATGCTGGATTCCCAGCTATCAGTCTGGTGGCCCGTAGCTCCTCCTTGTTCAGTTCAGCTGTCTCTATGTGTTTCTGTAGCCTGGTCTTGTCCTCCCTCTCTGCATCTGGATTCCAGTGTCTTGTTCTGGGTGTTTGTTTCTATTTCTATCAGCTTACTAGATGAGGGCTCCATGATGGTGGATAAGTTAGTCATCAATCTCATTATCAGGGAAGGGTATTATTGGTAGCCTTTCTACTGTTGCTCAAATTGTTATTTGGGGTCAGACTTTTAGGTCTATGGAAATTTCTGTAGAGTCAGTTTTCTCTTGAAACAAATAATGGTTCCCTCTTTTATGCTACATCTCTCTTAATCAGTCTACCACAGGACCAGGCAATCCCACTCTTAGGCATTTACCCACATCCATGCAACAAAGACATCTGTTCAACTATGTTCATAGCAGCATTATTTGTAATAGCATGCAACTGTAAGAAATCTATGCCGCTCAACTGAAGAAAGGATAAAGAATATGTGGCACATTTACACAATGGAATACTACTCTACAGAAAAAAAAATACCAATGGAATCTTGAAAGTCGCAGGCAAATGGATGGAACTTGAAAAAACCATCCTGAATGAGGTAACCCAGTCACAAAAAGACGAACATGGTATGTTCTCACTCATATATGGATTTTAGACATAGAGCAATGGATTACCAGCGTATAATTCACACCATCAGAGAATCTAGGATACAAGGAGGATTCTAAGGGATACATACAAGGTCCCTCACAGAAGGGAAAAGGAACAAGATCTCGTGAGCATATTGGGAGTGGGAGGGGGGCAGTGAGTGGAGAGGTGGCTAGGAGAAAGAGAAGGGGAGGAGACCAAGGGATGTGGGACTAGGAAGATTGAGTCAGGGGAGGAATAGATGAAAGGAAACTGGATATTTTTAATATGTAATTTTAACTCTTGCAGAAGAACAGCACTTTCATTATTTTTGACACTGCCATGCAGGCATGCATATAATGCATTCCCAGTACCCTCATAACCCTATATCTTTTATCTCTATTCTATTCCTGTAAACCTTATTCCACCCTATATGTTCCTTTCCAAGAAGAATTTTATTGCTTTTTATTTGGTTTTATTTATTAGCTCTTTAATTTTCATATGCTCTATTCGTTGAAACATGAGTAGTCACCCAGAGTATACATACTGTGCTTTCTCCTCTAGTTAGATTTGTCAACTTGACACTATTAGAATTACCTAGAAAGAAAGACTCTCAAAGGATTGTCTCTTTTATTGTCCCATAGTCTTGTCTGTGACAGTATCTTGAGTTATGATTGATGTATGTTGGGAGCCATGTGGCCTGCTCTTAGATCAGCTTATAACTATCTGTGCGATGGGTCTCCTGTGGATAAGGCATCCATGAAAATGGACTCTCACTTGGCAAGGACCAGTAGTCCTTGAGATGGTATAGAACTTTGAAAAATTTGTTCAGCTTAAAGGTTCTTTTCTCTCTCGTTATGGTGATGATTCTTCGGGTAATTTTTAGTTTTACTTTTTCTGTCACACACAATAGCTATAATTTTCCCTGGAATTTCTTCACTTTCTCAATATTTTCCCCTAAGATTTAATAGAGGACAAATGTTTCTCAAATTACTTATCTGGAATTATTTAGTCAGAATTCCACATCACTTGGAGAGGGGACATCTTAATTTTACACCATTGTATATAAAAGTCGCTTATAAAATCTATTTATTAACAGTCATGTTGAATTAATGTCTTGACTATTATAAAAATTTTACTGTAAAATAGATCATACTTTACATTTTAGCAGTATTCTTTTTCTCATGGGGCATAGAGAATTGATTTCCTGGCATCAAGAATGTTAAAATGATTATTTAGACAGAGGTATCCCACATTCCTTTGCCCTGCTCAGAGCCTCTTGGTGACTGGCAACTGCTAGCATGGGACCAGTCCCTTCAGACTGGCCCTTCTATAGTTGCCAGGGTCCTGTTTCTACCTCCACCCACTGGATGAAGAGCGGCATAGGAGTATTGCACCTGCCTGTACCCACCAGAAGAGAATCTTTGTCCCATACCAAAGAGGAGAGGGAGAGAACCCACCAATATGCACTGGATGAAGGAATGGGTAGACTACAGTATAAGAACAAAGTCAACAACAGAAAGACCAATATGATGACCCCAGAGTCTAGGGACACAACAATAGCAAGACTTGATCATCCCAACACAGATGAAGCAGAAGAGAATGGCTCTAAAATAAATTTCATAAAAATGGTAGATATCCTCAAAGAGGGAATGAAAAAATCCTTTAAAGAAATGGAAGAAAAAAAAAATCAAAAAATGAAAGAAATCAACAAATCTCTTAAAGCAAGGAAAGCAAAGAAAAAAATAAAACTGATGAAGGAAACAATTAAAACAGTCCATAACCTGAAAACTGAAATAGAAATAATAAAGAAAACACAAACAGAGGGAGTGCTAGAAATAGAAAAGTTAGGTAAATGATCAGGACCTGCAGATGCAAGCACAACCAACAGAATACAAGAGATTGAAGAGAGAATCTGAGGCATTGACAATACAATAGGAGAAATAGATTCCTTGACCAAAGAAATCTTAAGTCCAACAAATGTCTAATAACAACAACAACAATAAAAATTCAGAAAATATTAGACATCATGAAAAGGACAAACATAAGAATGGTAGGTATAGAAAGAGGTAAAGAAACCCAACTCAAGGGTGCAGAAAATATATTCAACAAAATCATAGAAGAAAACTTTCCCAACCTAAAGAAAGATATGCCAATGAAAGTACAAGAAGCTTACAAAACATCAAATGGAGGGACCACAGAAGCAGTACATTCACCACATAATAATTGATGCACCAAACACACAGAAATAATATTAAGAGCAGCAAAGGAAAAAGTCCAAGTAACATATAAAGGCAAACCTATCAGAATTACGCCAGATTTCTCCACGAAAAATCTAAAGGCAAAAAGGTCCTGGATACATACTCCTCTACCAATACTAAGAGACCATGGATGCCAGCCTAGACTACTATACGCAGCAAAGCTTTCAAAAACTATAGATGGAGAAACCAAGATATTCTGTGACAAAACCAGATTTAAACAATACTTACCAACTAATCCAGCCTTACAGAAAGTTCTGGAAGGTAAACTCCAACCCAAGGAAGTTAACTATACCCACAAAAACATAGGCAATACATAAGCACAATTTACCAACAGCCAATAGTAAATGGGAGGAGGGGAATCCACACAACATACCCAAATATATGGAACACTTTGAAAGCAATACTGAGGAAAGTACATAGCAGTAAGTACCCACAAGAAGAAACTGGAGAATAGTCACATTAGAGAATTAGTAGCACAATTAGAAGCTCTAGAACAAAAATCAAGTGACCCTGGTGAAATGGACATCAGGAAATAATCATATTGGGGTCTGAAATTAATAAAGTACAAACTAGGAAAACAATACAAAGAATTAATGTAACAAATAATTGGTTCTTCAAGAAAATCAACAAGATAATCCTTTATCCAAACTAACCAAAGAGAGAGAACATGAAAATTAAGAAGATCAGCAATGAAAATAACAATGGACACTGAGGAAATCCAGAGAATATTCAGGCCATACTTTGAAAACCTTTACTCCACAAAATTGGCCAATTTTCTGGAAAATACAAGTTACCAAAATCAAATCAAGAATAGATAATCAGTTGAAATAGAACTGTAAACCCAATGAAATAGAAACAGTCATCAATTCTCCCCCAACCACAAAAATCCCAGGGACAGATGGTTTCAGTTGCAAAATTCTACCATAAAGTCAAAGAACAGCTAATACCAATACTCTTCCAAGTGTGCCTCACAAGAGAAGCACAAGGGTCATTGCCAAATTCTTTTTAGGAGGCTACAGTTTCCTTAGTACTCAAGCCACATAGAGATACAACTAAGAAAAAGAACTACAGACCAATCTCCCTCATGAACACTGATGCAAAAATACTCAGTAAAATACTGGCAAATTGAATCCAAGACATCATTAGAAAAATCATGCACCCTGACCAAGTAGGCTTCATCCCAGATATGCAGGGATGACTCAACATAAGAAAATCCATCAATGTAATCCACCATATAAACAAACTGAAAAAGAAAAACGCCATGATCATTTCACTAGATGCTGAAAAAAAAAAAAAAACTTTTGATAAAAATCTAACATCCCTTCATGATTAAAGTATTGGAGAGATGAGGGATAACAGGAACATACCTAAACATAATAAAAGCAATATACAGCAAACCAACAGCCATCATCAAACTAAATGGATAGAAATTCAATGTAATTCCTCTAAAATCAGGAAAAAGACAAGGAAGGCTGTCCACTAATGGGAGATATCATTTTGTAAATATGTTTCTTTTATTGGTTAATTAATACAGACCTGTTGGCAAATAGGAAGGTAAGATAGGAGGGACTAGGAGTAAAGGTTGATTCTGGGAGATGTAGAAGAGACGAGTCAAGATGTAGGTACCTGAGAAAAGAGGTCTGGACCCTCTCTCCGGTAAGATAGGACCACGTTGAAATACTTATTTTGACAGAAATGAGGTAATATTTAAGACAGAGCTAGCCGATAATAAACAATAGTAACAAACAGTTTTATAACTAATACAGTGTATCTGCATGCTACTTAGGGCTGATGCAGTTCTGGGACCAGACTGATAGAAAGTACTCATAATAGACAACTCTCTCCATATCTCTTCAATATTGTACTTTGTAAGGAGTAAGATTTCTGCCAGCCTTGTCACATTGCTATACCAGCCCCAAATAACACACAGAGATGCTGTATTACATATAATTCTGTTGACCAGTTACTAATTTCTTATACACTAGCTCTGTCTTAATTATTAACCCACTTCTATTAATCTAAGTACTTCCACATAGTCTTATCTTACCGGAGAGAGAGAGGGCCGGTGGTTCTGCTCCCTCCAGTCTCTCCATGTTGACTCCTACCTACTACTTCATTGAATACTCCTTGTCTCCTAATCCCACCTATCTTGCTTTCCTATTGGCCAACAGTGCTTTATTCATTAACTAGTATGAGAAAAATATTTACAGAATGACATCTCCCATCAGTACTTGAAGTTCTATCTAGAGCAATAAGAAAACAAAAAGAAATCAAGATGATACAAATTGGAAAGAAAGAAGTCAAACTCTCACTATTTGCAGATATGATACTTTACATAAGTGATCTGAAAAACTCTATCAGGGAACCCCAACATCTGATTAACACCTTCTGCAAAGTGGCAGGATACAAGACTAACCCCAAAAAATACACAGCCCTAATTTTACTATCAATAACAGAGCTGAGAAAGAAATCAGAGGAACATCACCATTTAAAACAGCCACAAACAACATAAAATAACTTGGGATAAGGCTAACAAAACAAGTTAAAGACCTGTATAATAAGAACGTTGAGTCTTTAAAGAAAAACATTAAAGAAGATATCAAAACATGGAAAGATCCCTCATGCTCTTAGACAGGAAGGATCAACATACTAAAAATGTCAATCTTGCCGAAAGCAATCTACAGACTCAATACAATCCCCATAAAAATTCCAACTCGATACTTGATAGACCTTGAAAGATTAATACTTAATTTTGTATGGAAAAATAAAAGACCCAGGATAGGCAAAACATCCCCGTACTATAAAGGGATTTCTGGAGGTTTCACTATCCCTGACTACAAGCTCTGTTATAGAGCTTTAGTCCTGAAAACAGCTTGGTATTGGTACAAAATTAGACAAGAAGACCAATGGAATCAAATTGAAAGCCTTAATATTAACCCACAGACCTATGAACACCTGATTTTTGACAAACCAACTAAAATTATAAAATAGGGGGAAAAGCCTCTTTAACAAATGGTGCTGGAATAACTGGATGCAGACTTATAGAAGACTGCAGATAGATCCATATCTATCGCCCTGCACAAAACTTAAATCCAAATTGACCAAAGACCTCAACAGAAATACAGTTACACTGAACCTCTTAGGAGAGTGGCAGGTACCCTTGAATGAACTGGTATAGGAGACTGCTTCGTGAACATAACACTAGTAGCACAGACACTGAGATTAACAATTAATAAATGGGACCTCTTGAAATTGAAAAGTTTCTGTATGGCAATGGACATAGTCAACCAGACAAAACAGCAGCCCACAGTATGTGAAAAGATATTCACCAGCCCCACAACTGACAGAGGGCTGATTTCTACAATATACAAAGAACTAAAGAAGTTAGTTACAAAAACACCAAATAATCCCATTTAAGAATGGGGTACAGAACTAAATAGAGAATTCTCAATAGAGGAATCTAAAATGGCTGAAAGACAATTGAGAAAGTGCTCAACATCTTTAGCCATCAAGGAAATGAAAATCAAAACAACTCTGAGATACCATCTTACTCCTGTCAGAATGGCAAGAAAAAAGAAAGACAATTTATGCTGCAGAGTGTAGTGAGATAGTCATTCTGTGGCACTGACCACACATATTGGGGGGTGGAGCCATGGGCGGATGCAACCTGTGGAAGGAGGTCTCAGGAAGGTGGGAATCAGACAGGAGAGCATCGGGTGGAATTTCTTGGTGTTCATCTGTCTAGGTTATAAGTTATTTCTCCCTGAATAAACATCTATTCGGCCTATTCGTTTATCCTGATCCTTATTTAACCACGATAGCAGAGGATGTGGAGAAACGGATACACTCCTCTTCTGCTGGTGGGAATGCAAACTCGTACAGCCACTTTGGAAATCAGTTTGGTTGTTCCTCAAGAAAATGGGAATCTGTCTACCTCAAGATCTAACAATTCCACTCATAGGCATATACTGAAAAGATGCACATTCACACAACAAGGACAGCTGTACAACTATGTTTAGAGAAGCATTATTTGTAATAGAGAGAACATGGAAACAACTTGGGTGAGATAATCCCTTTCCTTTGTTTGTTCTCCTTCTATTATTTAATGTCATTTGCACACATCTCCCCAGTAAAAGCCACATAACATAATTGTGGGCCAAACAGATGCAGAACTAAAGATAAGTCAGGGACTAATAATGGGACTACCTTTTCAGTGGGTAAAACGATGTGCAACTGAGGCTGATAGGAAAGTTGATCATCTCTAGGGCCATTTAGATACTGTTATTTTGTCTCACATTGTATGGGATGATGATTCTTGTTGCTGTCTTTACAGATGCATGTTTCTTAGGATAAGTGCTAAAACAGGCACCTATACTCACTGCATATTAGAATAGACATGTGAAAGTGGAGCGTCCTTAGAGACAATTCAAGATGGCTCTTTTCCTTTTGGTTGCATGGTGTGATATGGCTGTGTGATGAATGGGTCTGTCTTGCGTTAGCAGGGATGGAATGTAGAATGTGTTATAATCCATGAAAGTAGTACATATAGCATGTAATCATTAGGAGACTATGCTGACTGTTGAGTGGTCTTTATTGTGATCATGAGACAGGCAAATGAGAGGAATCTGCCTTCCCAGAAATAACTTGCCCTTTTAAAATGAGGAATTGCAACAATAAAAGGTTATGAAGGTTATATTCCATATTATTTTCACATTTGGCTTGAAAGTGAAAGCTACGACAAATAGAAATATTATCTTGTTTTGCATATCTAGTTAGCTACAAAAGGAAGAGCACAGACAAGACTGGGGATAAGGAAGCCTTTTCCAGGAAAATGAAACTTGGAATTCATAGGAAGAATTAGAGTGCGAGAAAGGTGAGAGGGAACCAAAAGCAATATTGGAGATGACAGCATGTATGAATGACATTATCTCCTTTAATATCCTGTAAAATTTTCATTTTCAATGAGAGGTCATTCTTTATCCTGGAGTGATGCTGCCTCCATGTGGCTCGCATTTCTGGTTGAAATCAGGCCCAAGGAATTCGTACTCTTGACTGGTTCTGACAGACTCACAACTAGTATCATGACCATTGCATTTAATTTTTAATTTCCCCAGTGGAGCCTAGGGCACTTTATTAAAAACCAAGTATATCACAGGCAAATAAAATTGTTCTTAGCCCCATTAATACAACATAGGGTATTTTACATTCAGCCTAGTTACAGGGAGTAGCAGATTCCCTTGTCTACAGATCTCTGGCTTGCACATATCTCCCACTACAAGATTACCCTGTATAATATATAGCCCTTGTTGAATAGAGGAACCTAACTATTCTTTTTCAGGCTTGCAAGGCCAAATAAATTTACTTTCTCTTTTCTTCACAAGGCTAATAGTAAAAAACACTTTTTAAATGCCTCAAAGCCATTATTCAGTTAAAAAATCAGGCAAAACAGAGCAGGCAATAAAGGGATGAACATTATATTATTGGCAAATGCACACCCAGTGACAAACAAAATCAGTAATCACGACTTGAAACTAAGTCACATTAAAGTAGAATGAAAACAATCATATCAATGTAAGCTAAGGAGTTTGAGAAAGAGGGGAATGAGAGTTAAAAGCAGTGGTAGGCAAGCACTTAAAAATAATTTATGGTAACACAAGCAAGAAACTACTGCAGAGAGCTGTTAAAAATTCACACCAAGATATCTGCATCATTCCAATGATTCATAATTAATAAAATATATAACTCCACATTCTTGGGAGATAAATACTTTTCCACTTGAATTACACTGGGGTTAGGACAGTAACACAAAGCTATTGACCCACAATTAGTTCAAGTGTGAGCAGCAAATATGTCTGTCACCTTTTTCATAGAACTGCACATCAAAAAACTCTAAAGGAACTGGATAGTTGGTAACAAATAAAATCAAAACAATATCATGCTCATTAAGTAAAAGAAACCCAAATGAAACATTATTAGTCAAGAAGCTTTGACTATTAAGATTTTTTAAATTAATTATTTAATTATTTTTATTTTATATACTGATCCCAGGCCCCTCTCCCTCCCTCCTTCTTACCCTCCCTCTCCCTTCACATGCACACTGACCACCCTCCCCTTCCATGCCCCCCTCAATTCCACATGTAGGGCTATGTCATCCAGGTGGGGGCATGTAAATATGAGAAGTCATTTGAAGTAGGGACTAAGACTTCTATCCTGTCTCTAGGTTAAAGCAGTATCCCTCCATGGGGGATGTGTCTGCAAGGACCTTTTGTGCACCAGCTATACATTCTGGTTCCACTGTCTGAGGTCCTGTAGACTGCTCAGTCCTTATAGCTGAGAACCACATTCAGGGGCTCTGAGTCAGTCCTATGCTGGATTCCCAACTATCAGTCTGGGGGCCTGCTAGCTCCTCCTTGTTCAGGTCAGCTGTCTCTATGTGTTTCTGCAACCTGGTGTTGTCCTCTCCCTCTGCATCTGGATTCTAGTTTGACTCAATGTTTAGTTACAGGTGTTTGCTTCTGTTTCCAACAGGTACTAGTTGAGGGCTCCATGATGGTGGATAAGTTAGTTGTTGATCTACTTATCAGGGAAGGGCATTTATGGTAGCCTTTCCAATATTACTCAAATTGTTAGTTGGAGTCAGTCTTGTAGGTCTCTAGACATTTCTTTAGGTTCAGTTTTCTCTTCAAACCATTAATGACTCCCTCTTTTAAGTTCTCTCTCTCTCTCTCTCTCTCTCTCTCTCTCTCTTTCTCTCTCTCTCTCTCCTGTCTTTCTACTCTGACTCAATCTTCCAAGTCACACATGCTTTTCTATGCTTCTCTTCTCTTTCTCCTATTTCCCTCACTATTTATTGCTACCCCCCCAAACTTCCCATGTTCTCTGGGGAAATTGCCCTTTCCCCCTTTTGTGAATGATCTCATATGGATCTTTTAGAATACACCTTTTATCCTAGTTCCTCTGGTGTTGTGAATTATAGGCTGGTGATCCTTTGTTTTAGGTCTAAAATCCATATATGCGTGAGTACATACCACGTTCCTCTTTTTGTGACTGGGTTACCTCATTAGGATGGTTTCTTCAATTTCTATCCACTTGCCTGACAATTTAAAGATTCCATTATTTTTTTTCCACAGAGTAGTATTCCATTGTGTAGATGTGACACATCTTCTTTATCCATTTTTTTTGAGGGTCATCTTGGTTGCTTCCAGGTTCTTGCTATTACAAATAATGCTACTATGAACATTGTTGAGCAGATGTCTTTGTTGCATGGATGCAGATCATTTAGGTATATGCCTAAGAGGGGGATTGCTGAGTCCTGTGGTAAACTGATTCCCTTTTTCCGGAGGAACCGCCATACATTGTACACTTTTAGCTGTTTTCTCAAGTATTAGTTGTTCGTAGGTATGTGGGTTAATATTAGGTTTTCGATTCGATTCCATTGGTCTACCTGTCTATTTTTGTGCCACTACCAGAAATGTTTTGAGGACTATAGCTCTGTAGTAGAGCTTAAAGTTGTGGATGGTGATACCTCCTGAAGTTATTTTATTATACAGTTTTTTTTTAATTGATATTTTAGGAAACCAGGGAATTCTTGTCCTGATGGGGAAAGTTGTTTTTTAAAACTATCTGAACAGATGCTAAAGTGCCCTATCAATTGCTTCACTTAGATTCCCTGAGATAACAAAAATATTATCACTATAAAGGTATACCAACAATTTCACAAGATAGTACATCCCAAAATCATCCATGACAACAGTCATAAGACATAATAATATACTTGTCCTTATTAAGTGGACGGAGTTGATAGAAAAACATAGCTATGGACACCATAATATTCAATAAATTTAGATAATTTAAATTTTTTTTTTAAAAAGCAGGAGGCAGGTTTCAGCAACAAAGTGTTCACAAAAGTATATTGTAGAGGGTACAAGAAAGGCAGGGTAAAAGAGTAAAAAAAATTGGGGCAATGGGATGGCAATGGCCTTAAAGGAAATACAGCTTCATAGTTTGGGGAGTAATACAACGTTCTGAATCTGGAAGTACCTGGAATAACTTTGGTTCTCTTGTATTGACATCATTGATGACCATGATGGAAGCCATGTTTCCACAGAGATAGCAGTAGTTAGGAGCAGAACACACTATGACCAGCTTCTCATCAAACACAAATTATAGTCTTCATGCACAAGCTGTTGTACTCTGCAAATGAGTTTGAAGTTGTTGATAAGAGCAAACTCATTTGTGACTTTTGCTCCAAAAAGCCAACCTGCTTATCTGGAACTGATTGCACAAGTGTCAACATTTTCAGGATCTGACCACACCAGGTCATAAAATGCTCCTTAGTGAGAAATTTATTATTTTTGTTCAATTGTTTGATTTTGATCCAGGGTTTTTATATCAGGAGATAGATAAGCCACCATGAGCATATAAAATTTCCTCAGTTATTAAAGCTGCTACTGTGAGCATGTCAAATCTTTGGTACAATGTCTCCTGGCATTAGTATTTCCATATTTGATTTGGCACTCATCCACTCATCATAAAACCTCTACACCTGTGTTACCTGTGTTACATTTCTACTCTCATGATTTCCTCTTAAAAGTTTAATGTGATCAGGCCATTTAGAATGTAGGGCAAGAAGATAAGTGAAGGTCTGCAAACTATCGTAACCACTCTCTACAAAGTCACCCATAAATGTGTAGTTTGTGTCCGGAACCTGATCTTCATTTCTGAAGAGTTCAGAAAAATCATAGAACTGTCCATGTATGTAGCCACACACTGTTACTGTTGTTGACACTGGCTGAACATTTGCCTCTTCCAAAAGTAGATCACAAACACAGTGACACAGCCACTTCATGTTGTTTTCTGGAAGGTACTTGCACTGCCAGTGCTATCTCCTCATACTTGTCCAGATCTAGCCATGCCATTTTAGGAAGAACAAGCAGCAGCAGCAGCAATGGCAGCAGCAGCAACTGTAGTACAGGAGGCAGCTACTTTGGGATTAACAAAGCGTCCCAGGCTGGTCAGACTTGTGTGATTACTTCTGGAATACTTTATCAATCATATAATTCTTCCCATTTCAACATTACCTATTCCACTAAAATAGTATTGTTATCTAATCATATCTAAACGTTTCAGGTGAATAGGGAAAAATATCCCTGGAAAGCAAGTTTCAACATTTTGTCAGTTTTCAAGACCCAAAACTACATTTAAAATCTTTACTGTGAATGTTTTTTTTTTTTTAGCATCGAATTTGAATTAGTGCCTGAAATTTTAACTATTATAGGTCATATATTTGATGTTAAAAAGATTATTTATGTTATTCTTAATAGTTGCATATTGAATCTTAAACCTTCTAAGCAACCATTTCTCAAAAATCTGTACACTTTAGTGTAGATATCGAAACAGACTTATCATTATCAATTGATCATTTTTAATGATTACATTTTAATTGTATGGAAAGTAGTGTATTTATTATATGAGTTATCATAAGGAAAGCAATTCCAATAATATCTGCAATGCATTTTAATCTTTAATAGGCATGAAATTTTAAAATAAGTAGTTTCCTTATCTGAAGCAACAGACTTACTAATAATTATTAGAGTGTAAAAATGTGTTAATTAAGCACTCAAATGTTATTAAATAATCATTTCTAGGCAATAGTTATTTTCAAAATTAGTCATAGTAAATTATTTCCTTCAGTGATTCAAATGAAATTTTATGAGAAATATACAGACCTTAAAATAAAAAACCACTTGCTCAAAAAGCTCAAAAGTAATTGTGTTAATTGTAAGCCTAATTTTTTTTTTATTCTCAAAGCACACTTGACAATTCCAATTTGTCTGCCTAGTATTACTTCTATTTGCCTTTGGCCTTAAACTTAATTTTTCTTCAGAGCTACTCATCACCCATTGCAGTCTTCTTTATGATCATCAGAGGACAAAATACATTCAATTGGTCTTAAAAGGTATCATCTTTTCTACCTAGCTCCAATACTCTATAATATCTTAATTCTTTGACTTAATTCTTCTAAATAAGCATGCAAGATGACCAAAATCCTTTGAACATCAGGAAAGTATTTTCTTCTTTTTGTGAATTTCATATTAGAATACCATGTTTTACATCCCAGAAAACATTTCATTTCCTGTGCCTCTGTCACTACCCTGAGAAAGTCTGTATTATGTAGCAAACTAGTGGCTTCACAAAAGTAGATCATTGTGATAGAATGTGATACAAGCAGATAGAAGCGATATACTGTGAAATTTTACATCAGATTTATCCTTGGGGTAAATTGTAGTCATTGTCCTGACATCAAGACAGAATATCATTGATTTCTCTTGGTAAATTAAACAAAATCCAATTTTAATTTAAACATATTGAAAAAATTAAAGTATCAAGATACTTTTATGCATAATAGTGTCAACCATTTGCTTTGTTTCCTTAGTTGGTGGTGTTTTCCCCTTTACCACAAGGTTGTTTTTAATATAGAAACTACAAATACAGTTTCACAAATGCTCAGAGCTCTAATAGATAATCATGTCAACCAAAGCCTAAATTAATGATGTGAAAGAATGTAAGGCAGTAATTAAATTCTACAAGGTGTCACAATAGAGGTGTTTATTGAAATTGTGATTGTTAGACGCCTAAGAAATATTAAATAGGCTAAGTCTAGAGCCATGAAATTAAAAAGGTTAAACGTGCTTTGAATAACAAAAATATGCTATCTTCAAAGAAGTTATTGCGTCATTTGAAAAAAGACTTGTCTAGAGTCAGTTTTCTCTTCAAACCTATAATGGCTCCCTCTATTATGGTATCTTTCTCTCTCTCTCTCTCTCTCTCTTTTTTTTTTTACTCTCATCTGTTCCTCCCCCAGCTCAATCTTCCTGGCCCTACATGTTCTCCTCTCCTCCCCTTCTCTTTCCTCTTTCTCCTAGCTCCGTCTCCACTCACTGTCCCTCCCAATATGCTCAGATGATCTTCTTCCTTTCCCCTTCTGAAAGGGACCTTGTGTGAAACTTTTTGATTTCTCCATTTATCCTTGTTTCTCTGGTGGTGTAATGTATAGGTTGGTGATTCTTGGTTCTATGTCTAAAATCCATATATGAATGAATACATACCATGTTCCTCTTTTTGTGACTGGTATACCACACTCAGCATGGTTTCTTCAAGTTCCATCTATTTGTCTATGAATTTCAAGATTCCATTTTCTCCCCACTGAGTGGTATTTCAATGTGTAAATATGCCATATATTCTGTATCCATTTTTCAGTTGATGGGCATCTAGGTTGCTTCCAGGTTCTTGCTATTACAAATAATGCTGCTATGAACATAGTTGAACAGATGTCTTTGGATGACCCCAACTAATTATCTGAGCAACAATGGAAAGGCTACCTTAAATGCCCTTCCCTGATATGCCATCATAGAACCCTCATCTATCAGCTGATGGAAACAGAAGAAGAGTCGAACAGCTAAACACTGAGTCGAACTCCTGGAATCCAGTTTCAGAGAGGGAGTAGTGATAACAAAAGGGGTCAAGACCCAGCTACAGAAACCCACATAGACAGCTGACCTGAACAGGGGCAGCTAATGTACCCCCAGACTGATAACTAGGAAACTCAGACCCCCTGAAACTGGGTCTCAATTACAAGGTCTATATAGTCTATGGGACCTCTGACAGTGGACCCAGGATGTATCCCTGGTGCACAAAAGGACTTTGGGAGCACATTTCCCATGGAGGGATATTCCCTTAGCCTAGAGACAGGAGGGAGGGCATACACATTACTCCAAATCAATTGACAGATTTTGATAATCCCTCCTGGAAGTCCTCACCCTCCATGTGGAGTGGAGGAGGAATGGCATGGGATGGGGTCTGTGTCATTGGAGAGAAAGAGTAGGAACTGGAATCAATATGTAAAATAAGAAAAAATATATATATATACATATGAAAATAGACTTGTTTCTTCTGTTACCTTGTTTATCTCAGGCTTTCTTGTCAAGTGAAATGCAGGTCAATAGAGATTGTGAATATGCATGTAATCCTCTATTTGCAGTCTTTCTTGAATACTGAATCTTTGTAAATTCTACATATAGTTACAGTTTAATAAGGATCAGGATAAACAAATAGACTGAATAGATGTTTATTCAGGTAGAAATAACTTACAACCCAGACAGATGAACACCAGCAGTTTCCACTGGATGCTCCCCTCTCTGTGTCCCACCAGCAAGAGAGCATTCCCCGCCTCCTCCTTAGACCTAGTACCACAGGTCACCTCCACTCCTAGCTCCACCCCCCAATGAGCATTGTCAGTGCCACAGAAGGAGACAAAGTGAATTTCCCACTACAATTCCCCTTTTAGTCAAATAAATAAAAGATTTAGGCTTGAAAGAAAACAGTGAATAACAAGTGTGCTCTAAGAAAGGAAAATCGAGGAAAAAAATGACCTACATATCTAGTCCTAGGGTGAAGGCACAATGATGTTTACAATAGAGTTGTCCTAAGCTGGAAAACATAAGTCTAGTACCTAATATATGTAACTAGAAAGAGAGAATAATAGTTATGATAGTTTAATCTTCAACCTCATCAAGACCTGAGAAGGAAAATAACGATACTAGGGTAGACACTAAGTGAAGATGGGCAACTTCCAAAAGGTGCAGCAAGGACAAAAACAGCAAGCCACCTGGACAGTCACCCAAGGTCTCACAGCAACGTTGGTATACCCAGTTTTGGCTAAGGCCAAGAGTACTTAACAGACCTCAACAACAGCAGGGAGGTAGAAAGGCTATCTTACCCTGATTGGCAAGGTCTAGCAGTATTCTAGCTAGCACATAGGACCACATGTCCAAATCAGTGGTCAAGGTGGGGGCAGTTCTTTGCCCAAGAGGCCATTAGCTGAGGCGAGAATGAACTCCCGCAGGAGCAACAACAGTGTCCAACATATTTTCAGGAAAATGCACAGTGCTGTCAGGAGAAACAGTGTCTCATGTCAATGGAGTACGAATATTAAAACATTTAAATGCCATTATCTGCATGCCTATGAAGTGATTGAAGATTAAGCATCTATGTCTGACTAATCTCATAGGTAAAGGAAACATGAGTGAAGATAATCTGTAATACTCAGGAACTTAGCTAAAAAACTGATTGAAACTTCCCTGAGTAAAGCAGGGATAAATACTTAAACAATGTAATATGTACAATACATACATACATACATACATACATACATACATAAACACACACACACACATACACACACACACACAATATCCCTAAAATAGAGGTAAAGTAGAAATATCTAGACAGGAGAGAGAACTATAAAGGGCAGCATGATAAATGTCCCAAATTGTATCAACTTACAAAGCACATGTGACCGTGTGGATCCAAACCTAGACAGATGAACACCAGCAGGTTCCACCTGATGCTCTCCTCTCCACGTCCCACCAGCTAGAAAATGTTCCCCATCTCTTCCGCAGATCTAGTTCCACAGGTCACCTCTGCCCCTGGCTCCACCCCCCCCCCAATTGGCGTGTTCAGTGCCACAGAAGGAGACAAAGTGAATATCCCACTACATATAGTTCTACCATATATTCCTTTTTCTCATCCTTCTTAATACATTACTTTAAATAAACTCTAGATTCAGTTGATGTTTCTTAAATATAATTTAATCTTGCATATTCAAGGCTGAGTTACTCAATTATGAGAATTGGCAATTCCCCACAGCTCTGAATAGGAACTTAAAGATATTTTGAAAGTTTACCATTTCTTACTATTAAGTATAACCATTTATTTAGTTAATCTTCTTGATTTCCATCAACTTCTCCATTTATATCAATAATCTTTACTGAAAATATTCTTTTGTTATAAACCCTATGAAGTTAATTAAAGAGAATTGAAATCTTTAATTAATTAGAAAAAACTTGTCCACTTGTAGTTTCATTACTCATATAATTAAAAAACAAATCTACCTTTCAAAATATTTCCTTTACTTTTAATTATGCATATCTGTGTTTGTCTGTGTGAAGTTCTGAACACATGACTGTAGGTGCTCTCCTGAATATTGGCGCCAGAAGAGGAAAGATTCCCTGGGACTGGAATTGTATGAGTTTTAGAGACACCCATTGTCAGTTCTGGGAAAAGAGTTTGGGTAGTCTGGAAGAAAATTATGTACTCTTAACTACTGACCCTCCACTCCAGTCCCCAAATCGTACTTTCTGGGCCATTTACATCTCAGCAGGAAGTTTGTTGGCTACATATTATTTATTTGCATTTTAAATGTAAACAATATACAAAATTTATTAAAGAATTCTCTTGTCACAATATTTCAAAAATAAAACTATTATCCATCTGTATTTTTTTGTGCAATTGGTCCAAACTATGTAAGTTATTTGTATGTTATTTGAAGAAATGAATCATATGTATAAGATAATTAAGACAATGGAGCCCTCATCTAGTACCTGTTGGAAACAGAAGCAAACACCCATACCTAAACACTGAGTCGAACTAGAATCCAGATTCAGAGGGAGAGGACAAGACCAGGTTGCAGAAACACATAGAGACAGCTAACCCGAACAAGGAAGAGCTAACAGGCTCCCAGACTGATAGCTGGGAATCCAGCATGGGACTGATTCAGCCCCCCCCCCCCGAATATGGGTCTCAGCAAGAAGGACTGAGCAGTCTATAGGTCCTCAGACAGTGGAACCAGGATGTATTCCTGGTGCACAAAAGGACCTTGCAGACACATTCCCCATGGAGGGATACTTAACCTAGAGACAGGAGAGAAGTTTTAGTCCCTACTTCAAATGACTTGACAGATTTTCATGACTCCACCTGGATGACATTGCCCTACATGTGGAATTTGGGTGGGGAGATGGGAGATGAGGGTAGTCAGGTTACATGTGAGTGGGAAGACAGTGTATGAGGGAGGGAGAGAGGGAGAGGGAACTGGGATCGACATGTAAAATAAAAAAATAAAAAAATAAAATAAATAAAAAAGATAATTAAGACATAGCTTCACTTTAAGTTATAAACTTACAGTCTCTTATAATCATTCTAATCATCTCTGGAGAAATGATATTCATAGAGATAGTTAAAGAAAAATTGGTCAGTTCTAAGTAAAAGTTCTCAGAGTTTCATTAAATTTCATATGTCGGTATCATACGGGAACATTGTTAAAAGTAATGCAGTATGGGAATCAAATTCATTGAAAACAATATCAATATGAAATTACTAGTGCCCATACATATGGTGTTATCATCAGTCATTTATAAACCCAATAGTCTCAAAAAATGAAAACTTGATATAATCTAAACTTGAAAATGTTTACTCTCCAAGACATAACTACAAAACTAACTGAAAGCACATTTTCTCTGAATATTTCTTGATAAAAGAATGCCAGTTTTTGACAGATGTGAATGTTAGCCTAACATGGTTAAGAAATGTTTTTCAAGAAAACTCAAGTTAATTATATCTCTGTGAAGTGAAAGGGTTTCTTCTGTCTTTATAAATACTCTCCTACTTGGATATTTTCTAACTGTCAGTAGACTTGAACACATCCAAAGAACAAAGAAGAATTCTCACATATTTTGTAAAAGGGAAAGCACATCCTTAGAGGCAAAATATGTGTGCAGTTGGATTAATGTGACAATGTCAAAATTAAAACTTGAGAATTTTGCACAAAAACAGAGAAATGTTAAATATATTGTAGTAAGTCTACTTACCTCTCTTTTAACAATTGTACTGAGATTTTAATCACAATATACCCACATAAAAAACAAACATTTGGCAAGTACTCAGTTTGAAAGATAAGGACAGACAAAAGCACAGAAACAGAAACATGCATGGATAGACAAATGGACATACAAAAAGATGGACACATACACAAAAAGTAACACAGACAAACATACAGATGGGTCTACTTACAGACAGCCCCATAAACACAGATGAACTAACACACACAGACAGACCCTCCATGGATGTACATATACACACAGACATATATACAAATAGACATACACAAATAGACTATTGTGGAAATCCAGGAGAGTCTGTGAAAAGTTTATAAGAATTTATTTATATATAAAATAGAGGTAAGAACTCAATGATGTGGGACATATTAGATACTTCCACAGTTATTCTGCCCAAGGGAAAAGAGCACTAACAGCATGACACCTGTTCCTCTCCTACCATCCATAAAAGCATGAAAGCAAGAGAGCTAGAGATACTCCCTCAGTTTATCAGTTGTCACATAGAAGACAAAATCACTCCCTAGAGCTTGCTGCCCAAAATCAAATTCTCAAAAGAATAGACAGACACACATACAGAGGGACAGATGGACATAAACACAGATGGAAGCACATACACATGAACATACATACACACAGAGACAGATCCCCTACACACAGTCAAACAGATGTACATACACATAGACAGAGAAACAGACAGATAGAATGAAGGATATTACCAGAGATGGACAGACATATACTTGAAGAGACAGACAAGGGCAGATGGACAGGTATACAGAGAGATTAATAGAATAGCATACATATGGACAGATGGATCCGTAATCACACAGATGGACAGACCCGTATGTAGGACACAGACGGATGGATGCACTATCCTACAGACTCCAACACACACATGAACCCTCCACACACAGATGGAACTCCCAAATACATGGACAGAAGGATACACAGTCACACATACAGACAGATGCACATAGAAAGGTAGACATATTAAAATACACATGTGAAGACACAAAGAGAGACACACAGACACACAGACAGACAGACAGACACACATACACACAGATACACACATATACATATGCACACATGACCAGATATGCTCACAGAAGGACAGACAGGCACATAGATGATGGATACACACCCAGATGGACAAACATGCTCACAGATGGGCAGAACCACAGATATAGGAAGCCACAGACCACAGACACCACTATAGAACCACAGACCCACGAACAACCCCCATAAACAGATCTCCTTACATCAGAGACCCCACACATATACCCTGAAATATTGACAGAACTCCAAAACACACAGATAGAACCTCAAAACTCACAGATAGAACACAAAACACATGGATATACACACAGACAGACACATAGATAGATGGGTTCACAAATACAGACAGATATGCACACTAATAGAGAGATGCACACAGATTGATGGATGCACAAAGACACACACACAGAGTTGGAAATGCATACACATAGTTAGGTGCACATGAACAAAAAGAGATGTACATACAGAGATGGATGCAAATACACAGACAGATGAACAAACAGAAGGAAACAGAGACAGAAACTGATGGATACACAGATGCACCACGTCACCGTAGATAGACAGATGGATATACACAAACACACAGGGACAGATGGATATACATATATACATAGGCAAATGAACGCACATACACACACATGGATAATTGGATCTCCAAATATATAGACATATGTCGTGTGCTATCGCCTTGCCTGCAAGAACGATGCTCAACAACAGGATTCTTCTGTAGCGTAGCTTTATTGTGCAGCTCTTACTGCGAGATGAGGAAGGACCCCGAGGAGGAAAAAGGGCTCTGCTTATATATGCTCAGAAGAGTCGTGTCCATTACTGATTGGTGCAGCCCACGATACTCGTGACAAACAACCCATGACATGTGTTACACATGTGCATTGCTATCCTTCGGGTGGAAAACAACTGTGCCTTGCTGGCTCATGGACAGGAAACTAGCGCCATCTTCAGGAGTGGCACCGGTGGCTCTCTACAGACATGCATGCAAATGGGTGTAGATATAGATGGACATACACAGTCAGACCTGCACACAGATGGACAGACCACAGATGGACCTGTACATGGATAGAAACACATTCACATATGAACAGCCACACACCCCTGGATGGACAGACACACAAATCTAGATAGATAGACACCAGCCCCACTGACAGATGAGTGCACAAGGACATACAGGCCCACACACAGACAAATAGATGAGAGACAGACGACGGACTTATACACACACACACACACAGATGAAAGATGGACTTAGACATACATGACTCAGATGGACAGAAAGACACTCAGATGGATGGACCCACACAGCCACATGGATTTATGGACCCCTAAACACACACTTGAACAGATATACATATACACATAGAGAGAGGAGAGGCATGGAGACAAGAAGACAGAACTATAGAGGTGTACAGACACACAAAAAGACACAGAGACATAGGCACATGATGGGGGTTATCCTTCTGTATATATGTTTCACTTATTGGTTGATGAAGAAATCACTGAATGTCCAGTATCCAGACAGGAAGTATAGGCAGTGCTAGCAGATGAGAAGGCTGGGGAGAGCACGCAGAGGCCACAAGGAGATGCCATGTAGCTGCTGAGGGAACAAGATTCCCTGGTAAGATAAGACTACTTGGAAATATTAGATTAATAGAAAAGGGTTAATAATTAAGACAGGGCTAGCCAATAAGAAGCTTGATCCTTCAGCCTAACAGTTTAATGATTAATATAAGTCCCTGCACATTTATTTTGGGCTAAACTGCTGTGGGACCAGGTGAAACAGAAAATCAAGCTACAAAATGGCACCTCCAATTTGGGGCAAGAATTTCCACATAAAATATGACAAAAGCTTAAAAATGGATTTTAGAAACAAAAGAATGAGATCAATCATGACTTTTTGATAGAAGCATTTTCTCAAGTGGGCTATTTTCTAGAGGCAAGAAGAGGCTTGCAGCTCCTTTAAGAGAAGTTTCCTGACTTAGTTTTTGCAGCAAAAACCCCATAGCTCTTTTAAGAATCCCTACTATTAAAAATGGTGTTTATGAACATTTGGCAGCATGCTTCTTCATGGTGACATGAAGCTAGAAACTTTACAGAGCTGTGCAGAAAGCATGGCTCTCACCAGTACTCTGTCATTGAGCTACTCTGAGAAAGCCAAGGAATAGAACAAGGCCAGCCACCACTTTCATTTTAGCCATACTGTTTAGCAGATAGGATTCACATGAAAAGAAAAAGATAGACATATACAGTAAAGACTGATTCAGATTAAGAAAAACAGCTAAATAGTTTAAAACTACATGTATACCTGGTTCAGAAAAGGAAAAGGATAGGAAAAGTCCTTACAAAAGAAATAGAGTAGCTGCTGTGGTGGCACATGCCTTAATCCCAGCACTTGCGAGGCACAGGCAAGCAGATCTCTATGATTTCAAGCCAGCCTTGTGTACAGAGTGAGTTCTGTGGCAGCAAAATTACACAGAGAAATCCTGTCTCAAAACAAAACAAAACAAAAATAAAAATAAAAGTAAAGAGAGAGTAATTTTTAAAAGCCACCTAAAAAGGGAAAATATACAGAGAGACTGGATACTGTATGTTATTTTGTTGCCTTAAAATTGTTTGATTGCTGAGGATAGAACACTAGCTGCTAACAGATATTTGATTGTAAATGTTCCTGCATTAATACAGCTGCTATATTTTAAAAATGCCATGACCTCAAAATTGAGTCTAAGGACTTGATATTTTGGAAATGAGATTCTGCTTTTGTTTCCACAGAAGATGAATAGCTCTGGATTCCTTCCAGACTAATATGGTTTGATCAAGCAGGACCCTCTGAAGCAGTGGTCCAAGAAATCCAACTTCCAAAACAACTGAAATGATGCAGCCTCAGACTACTACAGACAAGATTTAACCAGGTTTCCTGGTTTTCTCAGGATCTCCATAGTAATGACAGCACCCCAAGCAGCAGGAAGCAGTATAGAGAGAATGATGCCAAAATTCCCAAATATTGTTTATAAATGTTAGTTTTCATTTAAAGGGAGTTGATTATAGTGGTTAAAGAACACAATCACTTTCTAAAGAAAAAAGAGGGAGTAAGATATAGAAAGTAAGACTTTCTTTGGGTTTTGGTCCATTGATAACAAATTTGGTGGACAAGAAATAACAGAATGCACATGTAGATAGCTTGGATCCAAAACTTGATTGCGTCCTCATTTTGGGAGAGATTAACAACAGATATTCCCTAACATGTACTAATTGGAGCCTTCCTTGCATTGTACAGAGAACATTAGTCTCTAGAGACCCTGTATTCTATGCTGATGAACATAAATCAGGAAAGGTGCGGTATAAATCAGGAAATTTAAATATAGTATCTCAAAGCCCTTATGATTGTGTACAAATGTCAGAATTATATGCTATCATCATTAAATTTTGCATAACATCTTAATGTAGTTACTGACTTTCAATATGCAGAGAGTTGTTTTATACAATGAAACCACTGACCTTATAATGAGATCCCATATGGGTCTGGCAGGGTTTCTTGCACAGCATAATGAAAAAATTGATCAATTATTAGAAGGAAATTTGCTGGGGCACTCATAATTTCATTAAAAAAATCACCATATCAATAACAAAAATTTGAAAAGGGGTCTTTCCATCAAGTGACAACTATCCAAGGAAATTGTAAAAACATTTTCCTTCTTGTTCCTTGTATAATCAAACTCCATTACCTGCAGTAAATAACCTGAAAGAAACACTAAGAAATAAAATTTAGCAAATGGATATGATAGTTTTATAGAATTTGGAAAATTAAAATATGTAAACCATACCATAGATATGTATCGTGGTTAAATAAGGATCAGGATAAACAAATAGGTGGAATAGATGTTTATTCAGGGAGAAATAACTTACAACCTAGACAGATGAACACCAGGAAATTCCACCCGATGCTCTCCTGTTGGAGTCACACCAGCAGGAGCTTTTCCAGGCCCTCTCTCAACCTCCTTCCACAGGTCACTTCCGCCCATGGCCCCACCCCCAATGGGCATAGTCAGTGCCACAGAAGGACTATCTCACTATAATTCCCCTTTTAGTCTAAAGAAAATATTTAGGCTTAATACAAAACTATATACAAAGCAGTGAATAACAAGTGTGCTCTAAGAAAAGGAAAATCGAGAGCAAAATGACCTACGTATCTAGTCCTAGGGTGAAGGCATAATGGAGTTTACAACAGAGTTGTCCTAAGCTGGAAAACATAAGTCTAGTACCTAATATATCTAACCAGGAAGAGAGAATAATAGTTGTGATAGTTTAATCTTCAACTTCATCAAGACCTGAGAAGGAAAATAACAATACTAGAGTAGACAGGAAGTGCGGATGGACAACTTCCAAAATGTGCAGCAAGGACAGAAACAGTAAGCCACCTGGACAGTCACCCTAGGTCTCAGAGCAATGTTGGTACACCCAGTTTTGGCTAAGGCCAAGAGAACTTGACAGACCACAACAACCGCAGGGAGGTAGAATGGCTGTCTTACCCTGACTTGGCAAGGTCAAGCAGTCTTCTATATTTGTCTCCTGCAAGCACATAGGACTGCATGTCCAAATCAGTGGTCAAGGTAGGGGCAATTCTTTGCCCAACTGGCCATTAGCTGAGGCAAGAATGAACTCCAGCAGGAGCAACAACAGTGTCCAACATATTTTTGGGAAAGTACATGGTGCTATCAGGAGCAACAGTGTCTCATGCCAATGGAGTACTAATATTAAAACATTTAAATGCCAAGTTCTGCATGTCTATGACGTGATTGAAGATTAAGCATCTATATCTGACTATTCTCATAGGTACAGGAAACATGACTAAAGATAATCTGTAATACTCAGGAACTTAGCTAAAAAACTGATTAAAACTTCCCTAAGTAAAGCAAGAACAAATACTTAAACAATATGACTATATACATATACATACATATAAATCCCTAAAATAGAGGTAGAGTAGAAATGTCAAGACAAGAGGTAGAACTATAAAGGGCAGTATGATAAATATCCCAAATTGTATTAATATACAAATGTCTTGAATATAAGAAAAGTATACATAAATAGAATATGGTAAAAATAATGTGCATAAAACATGGTAAGTGGAAAGATTTCACACAATATAACAAAATATAAACTTAACTTTACATAGCTTACCACATATAAGAATACATAACAATGAAAGTTGTAAAATACTATCTCATTCTTACTCAAATTCGAAAGAAAATAGGCTAATCTACCTATATCCCATCTAAACCATACCTTTCCCAACCATTCCCTATTCCTGTCTAAAAGATAAACCCAAGTGTAAGTATCATCTTCCATACCCAACCCTAAATAACTAAAACCAACCCAAAGACGATGACTATTATCCCAAAATTCCAAGGGTAGGGAAAGGGGGCATCGTTATCTTAAGGTTACTTCCTGCTGAAATGGGACGATTGTTGCTCCAATAGATCCTGTGGGAAGAAAATTTTTAGAAACCAAATTTCACAACAGAACTGGCTGTGACATATGTAGCTAGTCACTGTGTGGCAGAAAATTCTTGAATGTAGTTCTATTTGAAACTCTGGCCAGTGTGTAATAAAAAGGTGCACCATTACAGCTAGCTAGTCATGAGTTGTCTCGAGCAAAACAGTCTCAAACTGGTTTTAAGGTGATGTTTGTAGTTCAGATGCATCAGGTTGAGTCAAGTGGAAACGATGATGTGGGGCACCATCTTCTTTCTGGAGAGTTCAAAGACTGCTGTTAGGAATCGTTATTATTCCTTGTGGAAAAGTTATACATCAATATTAAAGTAAAAATTTCAAGTTTTAAGGTATGCATTAGGGAAAGACAACAATAAGCAATAAAAAGTATGTGAGAAAATTAGGATTTCAGAGAGAAAATTGCATATAGGAAATGAGTCCCCAGATTTTGTTTTCTTCTGCCTTACACCAATTAGCTTCTTGATATAAGGCAGAAACCATGAATTTAATCTTTACAACATGCTTGAATTTAGAGAAGGAAAGCCAAATCCAACTCCAAAGCCAGCATTGGTTTACATAAATTGGGACTTCAGGAATACTAGGTAGTAGACAGAAATAGAGGTCTGTATAGAAATAGTTTACTACAATTAAATATTTTCTTTTACCATATATCAGATTCTGCTTCCTTAAGTGATTGTTTCGGAAGATCTGTCTTCTCATCTGTAGGTACCTACATGTTCAGTGTCTTTTGGCTGTTTGATGATAGGTTTTCTCTGTTTTCCTGTAAGAACAAGAACACAACACTTACTCTACATTTGAGAGGCCTCCGCACACCTCATGGGACCTAATTTGTTGGATGACTTGTCATTTCTCTTCACTAAGATGTTTCTCTTGTTCAACTCAGATCTTGAGTAACTTAGTAATTTTTCTTCTCCTGTAGCTACAAATGCAAAACCCCTACCCCAAAGTAACACATATCCTGCTATCCATTCTGAGGTCAGTACATCCTTGAAGTACACAGGCTGATTTAGTTCAGGAGTTTTTTTCTATTGCCCAGTGTATTTCTGCAGCTGTTTTTCCTTTTTCATCAGCATTAAGAAAGTTTAATGTTAATAAAGCATTATGTAATCTGTGTTTGGGTGTCTTGGTTCCTCCTGCCTGTTTATGGAACATTTCTTTTAAAGTACGATTGGATTTCTCAACCACTGCTTGTCCTGTAGGATTGTGTGGTGTACCAGTTATGTGCTTTTTTTTTTATAATACTCAAAAAACTGTTTCAATTTGCTGGAGACATATGCTGGAATATTGTCAGTTTTTATTTGTGCAGGTATGCCCATAATGGCCATTGCCTCTAATAGGTTTGTGATAACAGAATCAGCCTTTTTAGAGCTCAGAGCAGTAGCCCATTGAAACCCTGAAAATGTATCTATAGTGTGATGTACATATTTTACTTTTTCAAATTCTGCAAAATGAAACACATACATTTGCCATATTTCATTCCTATTTATACCTTTAGGGTTACTGCCTGGTGGTAAAGGAGTTTGCTTATAGAATGAGCAAGTAGGGCATTACATTACTATTTCCTTGGCTTGTTCCCAAGTGATAGAATAATCCTTTTTTAAACCTTTGCTGTTCACATGGTGTTTCTTATGAAAGTCTGAGGCTTCTAGCACACTTCCTATCAATAAATGATCAATTTCATCATTGCCTTGTGCTAGAGGACCTGGCAGACCCGTATGGGATGGGATCTGATGTGTGATATATATATATATATATATATATGATGAGTCCTCTTTCTGATAGTATCTTGTAACTGTATAAACAATGAAGTTAATTCTGTATCGTCAGGAATAAATTCTGCAGTCTCAATGTGTAAAATGACTCTCTCTGCGTATTGAGAGTCAGTAACTATATTGAGGGGTTTTTGAAATCCTTAATACCATGAGAATGGCATACAATTCTGCCTTTTATACAGAATTGTAAGGGCTTTGAACCACTTTCCTGATTTTTCCTGATTTATATTCTGCCTTACCTGATTTGTTTGCATCAGTGTAGAATGTATGAACTCCAGAAATAGGTGTTTTTCTTACAATGCATGGAAGGATCCAAATCATTTTCTTTATGAATTTTATTCTCTCAGTTTTGGGATAATTGTTGCTAGTTTTGGGATAATTGTTGCTAATCATTCCCAAAAAATTACTGCAAGCTCTCTGCCAATATTCGTTATCTTTCCATAAGGAGGAAATTTCCTCATTAGTTAAAGGTACTATAATTTCTGCTGGGTCCCTTCCTATTAGCTGATGAAGTCTTAATTTACCTTTTATAATCAAGTCAGAGAACTTTTCTATATATGTTTTTAGTTTATTTATTCTGCTTATGTGGTAGGAATATCCATTTTAATATGATATCTTCTGTCTGCATCAAAATCCCTGAAGGATATTCTCTAGATGGTAATATAACCAGAATACAGTATAGGTTTGGATCCACGTGGTACACATGTGCTTCTAGTATCCTCTTTTCTAACCATTCTAATTCCTTCTCAGCTTCAGCTGATAGTATTCGTGGACTATTCAAGTCCTTATGTCCTTTTAGGGCCATTTTCAGGTTTTTCAAATCATGCCCTTATACTCCAATAATGGTTTGCAGTTGAGAAATCTCTCCTAGTAATTTTTGAAGATCATTAAGAGTCTGGTAGCGATTTCTTCTGATCTGTACTTTTTGTGGTCTAATTTTCTGTAGACCTATTTTATATCCTAAGTAGTTGATAGACTCTACTTTTTTATTTTTTCATGTGCAATTTGTAATCCCCAGCAAGGTAAATCTTCCTTTACTTCTCAAACATTTTTTCTAATATTTCTCCTTTAGAGTCAGCTAATACTATATCATCCATGTAATGATAGATTATGGATTGGGGAAACTCTTTACGAATTATTTCTAACGGTTTTTGTATAAAATATTGGCACAGGGTGGGGCTATTTAGCATTCCCTGTTGCAAAACCTTCCATTGATATCTCTTCACTGGTTGAGAGTTATTGTAATTAGGTACCGTTTAGGCAAATTTCTCTCTATCTTGTTCTTGTAAAGGTATAGTGAAGAAGCAATTCTTTAAGTCAATAACTATAATAGGCCATTATTTGTGTATCAAAGAAGGCAAGGGCATTCCAGGCTTTAAAGAGCCCATTGGCTGGATAACTTTATTGATGGCTCTCAGGTCTGTAAGCATTCTCCATTTACCAGATTTCTTTTTGATCACAAATACTGGAGAATTCCAAGGGCTGGTTGATTCCACAATATGTCCAGCATTTAGCTGTTCCTGAACTAGGCTTTCTAAAGCTTCTAACTTCTCAGATGTCATAGGCCATTGTCCTACCCAGACAGGTTCCTCTGTTAGCCATTTTAAAGGTAGAGCTTTTGGTTCCTCTGTTTGTTCAGCACTTGTATTCTTTTTTTGTACTGCCTGGATATTTGGTATCTGTCTTGTATAGTTCTTTATAATATTTTTTCTACAATCATGAAGTCGTTTATGGTTCCTATCTAATACTGGAGGAATGTTAATCTGTGTGTTCCATTGCTGTAATAGATCACAACCCCATAAATTTATCACTACATCAGCCACATAAAGTCTCAACCTTCCTCTCTGTCCTGGTCCTATACATTCACTCCATCTCCTGCTTTGTTTTACCTGAGACAGGGTTCCAATCCCTAAGAATTGAACATTTACCTCATGCAGGGCCAACTTTGAGGCCAAGATTTATTACATATGATAGTTACATCCACCCCCATGTCCAGGAGATTGTCAGTCTATTATTCATCTTACCTATCAATCTAGGCCTATAAATATTTATAGCGGTTTGCCAAAATATATGTTTTTTATTTCCTTCTGTCATGTTTGATTCAACTTCCGTCACTAGTTTGTCATCCAGAGCGGTATGAGTTTTTATAATAGGCACAGAATTTTCTAATTGTCCTGTGGGAGATTGTCTTCCACTGTGACTGGGAATGTTTGGACCACCTGTGACATGGGGGCCTTCGAGAGCCCCCCCAAGGAGTTTCCCGATGGTAAAGGGTTTCCTTGCTTGTCTCTGGTCGATCTACACTCATTTGTCCAGTGTCTGCCTTTGCCACACCTTCTATATAACCCAGGAGGCTGAGGCCTTCTGTTTGATTCATTCCTGGACGTGTTATTTCTAGGGATGCTTTGCCTACAATTTCTTTTTAGATGTCCTATCTTACCACAGTTATAATATCTAACATGTTGATATCTCTTCAAACCTTTGGAGATGGCTTCTCCTACCCAAGCTTCTAAGTCACCATAGTAAGGAACTCTGTTATCTTGATGTATTCTCTGTCCTTTAGATATGGCTTCTCCTACCCATGCTTCAGTCTTATTGTCATTATACTCAATGTTGCCTATATATAGGACCCATTCATCCAAGGCTGCTGATCGCATTTTTAAAGGCCAAAGCACCTGTTTGCATTGAGGATTCACATACTCATAAGCTAAAGATTCTATGAGTATTTGCCTAGCATCTATGTCTGCTACCTCTAATTGTACTGCCCTAGAAAATCTTTCTAGAAAGACATTAAAGCATTTTCTAGGTCCTTGCCTTATCTTGGCATAGGGTTCTATCCTCTCTCCTAATTCATGAACCTTATCCCAAGCATTCAAAGCTGCTGTACTGCATAGAGACAAGATATGTTCATCATAGGCAGCTTGGGTTTCTGGGTCAGCATAGAGACCCTCACCAATAATTTTATCTTGGGGAGCTTTATAACCATTCTTTAGGCCCTGAAGTTCAAGAGCTTTTGCTTTCTCTCTCCATAAAGCCCTCCATTCTAATTGAGAGGTGTTTTCAAGGACAGCTGATATTAATTGATCCCAATCCTTAGGGGTTACCTTGTTATTCCATGCCCATGATTCTACTAATTGCTTCACATAAGGTGAGTGCATGCCATAAGAGACTACTGCTTCCTTTATACCTTTTAAATCTTTCATATGTATTGGTTCCCACTGATGTGCAACGACACCTTTTGGGTGTTTTTTTGTTGCTGGGTTTTCATTAATAGATACAGGGAAAGCTCCCCTTACCCTAAATGGTGTGGAAAATTTTAAGTCTTTTTCATGCCCTGTTACCTGTAGTTCTTCTGATGTATCAGACTGAAGGTCTTCTAAAGCCTGAAATCTATTCACCATTGTTTTTTGAGTGTCTGAACTTCTTGAATCAAATAACTTTCTAGAGACTTCATTGCATCAGTTAGTTTCTTACTTTTCCCACTACAAATGATCCCATGTTTTTAATATTCTCATCCTTAGATATTATCTGAATGTCATGTAAACTGCCTTCCAGAAATAATGTTCTATCTGCTAGCTTGCTATTATCCTCAGACATGGAAGAGATTCTATCATCTAGTCTTTCTATCTGATGTTCCAGTTTTTTAAACTTATTAGTAGCTTCCTCAGACCAGGAACGAGCTGCTTCTGCTAGCATGTTAATGCATTGCATTGTTTCTGTTCTGGTTATTGAGGTATCTGACATGAAACAAATTCCACCTGTCAGCTCTCCAACGCCATCTTCAATATTCTGAACCTTTCTTTCTATACATTCTATGCTTTGAATTCTATCATTTTCAATGTTTTGAATCCTTGTTACTAAGTGTCCTATGGTTTGTACAAGTTCCTTATTGTTTGCTGTAATCTCAAACCATTTCTTTAAGAATATCATGTTAATGATGAAACCCATTGCTATGACAAAATAAAAGTACATATTGGTCCAGTCATATGTTTCTTCTGCTAAATCTCTTCTATATATGAAGTAAAATAATTCCTAATGTCCTGCATTGTAAAATTATCTGCCATAGTTATGGAACAATTGATGTCAGATTTTATATCAGCTTAAATTGCAAAGGATGTTACAATTACCTTAGGTGTAATTCTGCTGTCCTGGAACTTTGATGCTTTTAGTTGTAGATCTCAGCTTGTGGTACTTATGCCTGAGGCGTACCACCAAATGGCGCCCAGCTGCCGAGGCCAGTCTGATCCTGGTTCTGCCCAGAAGTGTACTGCCAAATATCGTCCAGCAGCAGACAATCCATCTGATTCTGGTCCCTGTAGAATAGCTCTTAACAAACTATGGCAAGTGAAATGTTGTTAAAAGGAGACTTGTGGAATTGCTGGGACCACAAGACTGAGGGCGGGAAAACATGCAAGCAGGGCGGGTGCCGAGCGGCTCTGTGCAAATGCAAAGTGCAGTGCAGAAATGGGCAAAAAATGAGAAGCAGTGAGTGCCTTCTCAGGTCCGCTTTGGCGGCAAAGATCTCCTTTGCTGTAAGGAAGAGGCAAATGTCCCAAAGCTGTGGTGAGTCCACCTGGTTAGGCAAGGGACCCTGCCTGTTGGGGAAGGTGGGAGAGGGGAGTGGTGTCTGCTGCCTGGGTGAAACCCAGGTCCTGTGAAAATCCTAATCCCGCTTCTGACACAAGATATTGTGGTTAAATAACGATCAGGATAAACAAATAGCCCGAGTAGATGTTTATTCAGGGAGAAATAACTTACAACCTAGACAGATGAACACCAGGAAATTCCACCCGATGCTCTCCTGTCGTAGTCATGCCAGGAAGAGCTTATCCCAGCCCTCTCTCCGACCTCCTTCCACAGGTCACTTCTGCCCATGGCCCCACCCTCCAATGGGCATGGTCAGTGCCACAGAAGAACTATCTCACTTACAGATATGTATTCAGGATTTCAATGGGCAACTGGTTTGAGTTTTAAAAAGACTGATTCTTTAATTACACAGGTGTTAATAGTCATGTCCATCATGGCAATACTTGTAAAAATTATGATTGACAATTCATCATATGTCTCTAGTAAAATGAAAGGGTTTTTTGCATATTACAATATAATAATATTACAGGTATGCCACACAATCCAACAGGACAAGCAGTTATACAAAGATTTATTCACACTTTAAAATAAACACTTAATAAACCAAAAAGTAAAAAGATCCCCAGAGATAGATTATACAATGCTTTTATATAATGCTTTATTAAGATTAAATTTCCAAGATGCTAATGATAAAGGAACAACAGCTGTGGAGATAACTTGAACAAAAGAAAAAAAAAACTATTACTAAACTAAATCATCCTGTGTGTTTTCAAGATGTTTTGAACTCAGAATAGAAACCAGGATATGTGTTACATTGTGGAAAGGGTTCTGGTTTTTTTCCACAAAAGAAAAAAAGCTATGGATCAATATTAATAAAGATTCGATTTGAATAGGAAAGACCTCTTTATAAGAAGTGATAGTTCATCAACCAATGTGGTGATTCAACATGTTCCAAAGAAAACTCACCCTATAAGTTTTGGTCAGGCTTCTACCTTATTTTCACAAAAAATAGAAATACCCTTCTTTAAGAAGTCAAAAGACCTTGAACATCTAGATGGCTAAAGAAGAATGGAAAACTATTGGAAAAATTACCGAAATTAAAAAATCTGGCCAAACAATACAAATTTATATACTGGGTAAAATCTCACTTCCTAAAAAGCAAAATCTCTTTACTTCTTAAAACATTTTTAGTCCTGAGTTAATTAAGAAATACACCTTTTTTGAAGTTGGACTGTAGCGCTCTCCTCCAAATCTAAGCTTACTTTAAAATAAAAATTCAGAGTTTCTTTTTCATTTCATAATGTCCAAAATGTGTGGAACAGAAGAAAACCAAAATCTAGGGACTATTATTGTCACAAATGTCTTTCCCCTCATACTTATTTTTGAATCTTAGGACCTTTCTTGAATATAATGCTATCTAAAAATTTAAACTTTCCATTTTGATATTAGTAATATCTTAGTTCTCCACAATGAGCAATCTTTGAGGTCTCTAAAATTATGATAGGTCCCCACAACAACAATTCTACTTGGATCATAATAATGTCATTGTCATTATGCTGATAAGAATCACTTATAGATTAGCTTTGAAGTACAAACTGCTCAGGACAATTTCAAGTAGGCCAGCTGATAGTTCTTCTTACATCACTCTAGCCAGAACTTCAGATAAGCTTTAACAATTAATCTGAGACTGGATACAAATATTAAAACTAGTTCTCATTAAATTAAATCATTGTTTTACTTTTACAGGGTTCAATAGAGGTACTGTCATCCCCTAATCATCAGGAAGATTTTTTAAATGCATGATACCCCTTCTTCCAATATGGTAGAAAAACATACATAACTCTGGGCAAGGGGAATAGAAGCACACATAAGTTTTCAAATATGCATTAGCTTATCTGTAAAATTGATTAATGCCAGGGAAGTAACATTAATTGTGATATTTTTCTCTTGAATACAGGTATACAGTTTGAGGTCACAGTAGTCTAGCAATTTAACCCTTAAGTGACCTCAAAGTGTAATATTGACTTTGTCCACAAGGTTGAGGAGAAGTTCCAGCCTCAGAATATAGGAGTTGTTTACAGAATATTGCATTGCTCAAACACTCTCACACACTGAACCTTCCACAGAGAAATTGCCTGGCAAACTAGGAACTTTAGTAATTTTGTTTCAACTAACAGGTATTTGTTTCAATGAATTGTTTAAAAAACAAATATGGCTAACCTTAAATATTCCGTGACACTACTTATGTACATGTGCTACATTATAATTTGTAAATTAGTAAATAAGATATTAACAGAAATAATAATATAGATAATTAAAATCATGTTATAAAATTTATCTCATACAAATATATTTTCTTGATCCTTCCCTCTTTTATTATTAGTATCATCTTTGACTGCTCTTTTAATTCATGGCACAGAATATCTTATTTTATAGTATGTCAATTTAATGAAAATAGAGATTTTCATTTTAAGTGAAAATTAATTTTGTATATGTAAATATTGCAATGCTTCTATATAGGAATATGTAATAAAAAGAACAAATTAAGATGTTAATCATATGGCAAAACCCACACAATTTATTACTATTTTAATATTCTTACCACAAAACAGATTTTGTTCTGATATGTTTAAGTATAAAACACAAAAGTTTTCACCATGATAGCAATATAATACTACAGAATACAATACCTTCTATTTCCAGTCTTAATGGAAGTTTATTGGTTTTTATCAACATTCTTTCCCAAATCATGCCAAAGACTGGGATACTTTGGAAAATGTCCCTTAATCATTAAATGTTCTTTGGTGTATGCTAATGAAGCAAAGTGGGTGTGACTGTCAGTGACATTAGATGCAATATCTCCAAGGAAAGTACTCTGAATAAGAGTTTAATTTCAAAGAATTTTTCTTGAAAGTATTTACCATATGAATAAAATGTATTGTTTGTGGAGAGAGAAGATGAGTCAGAACAGCAAAAATACCATTGAGAATAGATTTGGCTCTCTTTGATCATAAACAAACAGGAGGTTCTTCTATTAATTTTAAACATGAATGACAGTGAGAGATAGCTTGTTTGAGCCTAATAAATGCATAGACATGAAAAGAATTATAAGCCCAACAATAATAGAATATCTAGGATAATTGTAAGAACATATATTTTAATTCATTAGCTTGCCTGTTTCAGTGAACACCAACATATGGGTGTTAAACTTCCCAGAAATTAGCAAGGAGGTAAATAGACTACACATTATGTTCCTTAATATATTCCACCAGCTCCAAGGGACATCTCAGACCTCATCACAGTATTGGTTAAAGTATGGCAGCAGTAAATGTCATGTCTGTCATCCTGAGCTGCGCTGTGCCAATCCATGTTAGATTTACACTGAGTAAATGTCATTGCCATTGAGAATGCCTAAGAAATGGAGATTTTCTTTTCCTACTGACAAGTTCTTGACAATAAATTGTCTGGCTAATATAATAACATCAACCTAATGAGTAAATTTCACCACTCATAAAGCTATAAAGGCTGTCAGCTTATTTTGCCAGTAAGGATTATAGATAGATTCTCTGTATACATATTTAATGTCTGAAAATGGAATATAACCTACATTTAAGGATTTTGTTTAACAATTATGTTCTCATTTGTAATATGTTAAAACTTAACAAATGTTATTCCTTTTATTATTTTTGGAAAAAGTCAAACAACAACAAAAGGCTGCCATTATATCCCTTTGTAGCCTTTCATACACAGACTGGAGGGGATGGAAGGGTTTATTTTACATACCAATGCCAGTTTCCCTCTCCCTCCCTTTCTCTCAGTTCCCCCATCCCATCCCCCATACATACCTCAGAATTTGAGGCCTTCCACTGGGGAATCATCAAAGTCTGTCCCATCATTTGGTGCAGGACCAAGGCCTTCCCAACTGTATCTAGGCTGAGAGAGTATCACTCAACAGGGAATGAGCTCCTATAAACCAGTTAGTGCACTAGGGATAAATACTGGTTCCACTGCCAGCAGCCCCATAGACTGCCCAAGCCTCACAACTGACATCCTTGTTCAACTTTTAAGGCAGTTACTCATTAATTTAGTACTGCTAGTCACCTCACTAGCATGTGCAAACTACAGGCATCTATCTATAATCATTGCTTTTATTCTCTGAAAAGTTTATAAAGCCTCCTCAGATTATGGCTTTTGTGAGTAAGAAAAGAGACTGCATAGGGTATTCTCTAATGAAATACTGGATTGAGTAGAAGAAAATGACAGTTTTTCACTGATTTCATAACCATGAATTTAGTATAATTTGACCGCAAGTGACAAAAGTGTGTATTGGATACATATTGACTTATGATGGACTTTCCATCTATCCATCCATCTAAAAATGAAAATAAATTCACATGTCTCTTCATGGTGACAGCATAACTAACAGCAAACACATTGAAAGTAGAGGTTTTATTACTTCATAGTCATGTAAATTTGAGCATATTATTTGAACATCTCTGTCTCAATAACTTTTTAATGATAGAATATGGGAAAAATAGTTTGTCAGGAGAAGAAACTCAAAACTTGAAATTTTATTTCTGCTGAATTTTTATCACATTCACACAATTAAATCAACAATTTTAATCATGGTAAGTCAGGGACCATTAATATTTCTAAAATTCCTAACATGATCAAACATTAAACAGTTTAGAAAAGAGAATATTTTGTGTTATTGGCACAAAAATAGACAGGTAGACCAATGGAATCGAATTGAAAATCCTGATATTAACCCACACACCTATGAACAACTGATTTTCAACAAAACAGCTAAAATTATACAATGGGGGGAGGACAGCATCTTCAACAAATGGTGCTGGCATAATTGGATGAGGGTGTGTAGAAGACTGCAGCTAGACCCATGCCTGTTGCCATGCACAAAACTCAAGTCCAAATGGATCAAAGAACTCAATATCAATCCGAAAACACTGAAACTCTTAGAAGAGAAAGTAGGATGTACCCTTGAACAAATTGGTATAGGAGACCACTTACTGAACATAACTCCAGGGGCACAGACCCTGAGAGCAAAAATTAATAAATGGAACCTCTTCAAACTTAGAAACTTCTGTAAGGCAAAGGACACATTGGACAAGAAAAAACAGCAGCCCACAGACTTGGAACAGATTTTCACCAATCCTATATCCAACAAAGGGATGATCTCCAAAATATACAAAGAACTCAAGAAACTAGTCAACAAAACACCAAATATCCCTATTAAACAATGGGGTATAGAACTGAAGAGAGAATTCTCAATAGAGGAAATCAAAAATGATGAACGACACTTAATCTTCTCCGAATCCCCCATGACAGCTCCCCTTACCAGCAGGAAGTATTTTGGAAAGAAGAACGCCCAAATTCCCAAATATTGTCTATAAATGTTTGTTTTCATTTAAAAGGACTTGGTTATATAAAATAAAAAAAAATGAAGAAGGAAAAAAAAAAACGGAACCTATAGGTATGGAATTTGGGTAGAAATCATGTCAGCATAAGAACATGTGTGCACTTCAAGGTGGCCACTTCTGTGGAAAGAGCTTGTATGAAAAGTGTGAAGGCAATATGCTCTGCTTCAATCATTGTTCCATGGGAACATTACTTGAGAATTTTAATAATGCAATGCCCAGACATTTCTGCAATTCATTTGGGATTACTGTCCCATTACTCTCCACTCAAACTAATTTTTTTATTAAACAATGAAGGAAAAAAAAAGAAAGAAAGTACTCAACATCCTTAGCTATCAGGGAAATGCAAATCAAAACTCCTTTAAAATACCATCTTACTCCTACCAGAATGGCTAAAATTAGAAATAACTATGATGACTCATGCTGGAGAGGATGTAGAGAAAGGGGAACACTAATCTACTGCTGGTGGGAGTAGAAACTCATACAGCCATTTTGGAGATCAGTATGGCGGTACCTCAGGAAAATGGGAATTAGTTTACAACAGGACCCAGCAATCTCCCTCTTAGGCATATACAGAAATGATCCACATCCATGCAACAAAGACATCTGTTCAACTATGTTCATAGCAGGACTATTTGTAATAGTAAGAACCTGGAAGCAACCTGTATGCCCCTCAGTTGAAGAATGGTTAATGAAGATGTGGCACATCCACACAATGGAATGCTACTCTGCAGAAAAAAAAATAATGGTATCTTGAAATTGGCAGGCAAGTGGATGGCACTTGAAGAAACCATCCTGAAAGAGGTAACCCAGTCACAAAAAGAGGAACATTGTATGTACTCACTCATATATGAATTTTAGACTAAGAGCAAGGATGACCAGCCTATAATTCACACCACCATAGGAACTAGGATACAAGGGTATTCTAAGAGATTCATATAAAGTCCCTCACAGAACTGAGAAGGGACATGTCTCCTGAGCACAGGGGGAGTGGGGGGACAGCGAATTGAGAGAGAAGTAGGAGAAAATTAGGGGGAGGAAAGGAAAACACGGGTGACTAGGAAGATTGAGCCCCATTAGGAATAGAAGACAGGAGAGAGAGAGAGAACGTAAAAGAGGGAGACAATATTGGTTTGAGATAAAATTGAACACAAAGAAAGGTCTAGAGAACTACAAGACTGCTGCCAACTAACAATTTGATCTTCTGTGGAAAGGCTACCATAAATGCCCTTCCTAGATAGTGAGATCGACAACTAACTTATCCATGGAGCCCTCAACTAATGCCTGTTGGAAACAAGAGCAAACATCCAAACATAAACACCGCGTAGAACTAGAACCCAGATGCAGATGGAGAGGACAAGAACAGGTGGCACAAACACATAGAGACAGCTTCCCGGAACAAGGAGGAGCTAACAGGCCACCAGACTGATAGCTGGGAAGCCAGCCTGGGACTGACTCAGGCCCCCCTGAATATGGTTCTCAGCCAGAAGGACTGAGCAGTCTAAGGGACCTTAGACAGTGGAGCCAGGATGTATTCATGAGGCACAAAAGGACTTTGCTAACACATCCCCCATGGAGGGATGGGTTAACTTAGAGACAGGAGAGAAGAGCTAGTCCCTACTTCACATGATCTGTCAGATCTACATGACCCCAACTGGATGGCATTCTGCTACAGATGGAACTGGGGTGGGGGGATGGGAGGGGAGGGTGTTTAGGGTGCATGTGAGAGGGCAGAGAGAGTAAACGGGAGGGAGGGAGGGAAGGAGAGAGGGAGGGAGAGGGAACTGGGATCAACATGTAAAATAATAAATTAAATTTAAAAAATGCTTTGACTCCAAAATTTAAGTTCAAGGACAAGTTACTGGGGAAAAGGATTTCTAGTTGTGTTTCCAAAGAAAATGAAAAGATATGGATTCCTTCCAGACTAATGCAGTTTGATCAAGCCAGACCACCTGAAACAGAGGACCAGGTGATCCTACTTTCAAAACAGCTGGACAAAGCAGCCTTATAGTCTACAGCCAGGATTTCTGCATCTTCTTAGAATCCCCCATGTCAGCGCCCCTTACCAGCAGGAAGTAGTTAGTAAAGAACAGCGCCCAAATTCCAAAATATTGTCTATAAATGTTTGTTTTCATTTAAATGGACTTGGTTATATAAAATAAATATTAAAAACAATGCATTCACATATAGTAAGGGTAGCTAAATTAATACTCAGTTGATGAAATGCCCAGAGTCTCTGTAAGGCAAGTGTGACTTGTTACCTATTTAGCATAGCACTAGAAGATTTATTGAGGATAATTACACATGACACAAAAATTAAAGAAACATTGAATTTGGAAAGCAGAAAGCTCTATTACTTTTGAAGATTACATAAAGTTACATCTATACAGCCCTCTCAATGTTCTCCAAAACAGGAGACTAATAAATCATATAAAATTTCAGGACACAAAATCAATGGGTATGAATTAGTATTGTTTCAATATACAACAGATTTTAAAATAATATCATAAAATATCATTAATAGTAAAAAAATGTATCCTGTTTCTTTCTTCAAGAAATAACTGAATAAAATTTATGGTGCATGTAGAAAGAGCCTAAGCCAAAAAATGTTGGATAACATTCTTTTATGCACTAAAAGTTACTAATCTAGTGATCTTGCACATGTTAAGCAAATTCATAAACCCTTAACTTTCCTTAAACACATTCATTTCCTTTTGGTGAGAATTTGGTTTTCTACATGTTTTGAAATACTCATTTTTGAGTATATGGAGACTTATATTTGTTCTATTCTTGTGTTTAATGATTCCTCTGACCACCAATAAATTCAGATATATCATCAACAAATGGCATCACACATAATTCAATATATCAAAATTAGAACATTTTTTTCAAAATGACAAAATGTGTATTCTTATTTGTTTTTTGTGGTCTCTTTGTAGAAGCTAGTTTCCCTGGACCTATTTCTGGATACAAAGGAAAAAATTCTGGTAAAAATCTGCTCCCCATATACTGAATAATTAATGATCAGAAAACAATAATCAACGTCATATAAAATTGACATTGCTATATCTAAAAAGGTAATCATTTTATTATTTTATGCTTCCATTGCTCAATCTTGATTTTAGTATAGAAACATTATCTTTATTGTTAAAAATTATATTTCTTTATATCACCACTGTTCCTATCATTTTATTTTAGAAGCAATATAGCACTAATATTTTTACATCAAATAAATTATGAGAACATCAATACTTAGTTATTAGCTACCTGGCAAAGGCTTAAGTCAATATGAGTTGCAAAGCTAAGAAATAATTAAATCACAAAGCTATATAGGCACTGGATAAGTACTGCTAAGCTCAGATTTTTTTTCCATTATTTAAGATTTATTTACTTTATAAACAATCTTATTTTACATATCAACCTCAGTTCTCTTTCCCTCTCATCCTCCCATTCTCCCCACCAACCCCCATTCCAGCTCCTATCCAATCTCCAGGGAGGGCGAGGATATTCTATGGGGAATCATCAAAATTATAAGATCAGATTGATTTGGTCACTAATAAATAAGGCGTCTACTGATTCAGTGTTTGTTTCCAGGCATACTATTAGTATGTGGTGTGTGTGTGTGTGTGTGTGTGTGTGTGTGTGTGTGTGTGTGTGTGTGTTGTGTCTCATTGATTTCAAATATTGTCAATGCTTTGTAAATCTTACACAATTTACCAAATTAATCACATTCACCGAAAATTCACCCTGGAAATCTTCTCAGATTCCCTCCTACTGCCGTAACCTCACTTCCCATTTATATCCTCTATTTTATAGTTAATAATTCATCTCAAATTTATGTTTTACACATACTCTTTGTTGGTAGCTATCTACTGGAGCATAATAAAACTACCAGGATCCACTCCCTTAAAGAACACTGACTGTCCTTCCCCCTAGGATCTTTCAAATTTCCATAGATTCTCAGCAGGGTGTGGCAGCTCATGGACTCCTTTCTACACTATATTAGCATATTGAAATGTCTTGTAATGCAACCACAGCTACTATGAGCTCATGAGTGAAGCAGTCCTCTCACATCTAAAAGACTTTTTTTTCAGTTCCCCCATATCCTAGCTCTTATAATCTTTCTCCAGTTACTTCCATAGTAATATAATTGAAGGGGCCCCTCTGCCTTGGAGAATGGCATGGTATAGATATCCCATTTGTGCCTAAGGACTTCACAACAACTTATCATTTGCTGTTTAATCAGTTGTACAATTCTTCAATAATTATAAGGATGCCATTTGTAAAACCGTGTACCATGTATTCTGTTAATACCCCTTAAAACTGTGGATTGTGGTATAGAACAATATAAGAACAGTAACAGTAGCCAAAATATTAATTAAGGTAGAATCAGTAAAATGTTGATTGTGTTGATAAATTTCAGCACTGGAATTTATTTTAAGGTGTATTTTTTTATTTGATTTTATGTCTCTGTGTACCTAGATGAAAATAAGTGTGAATGTGAGTTCTTGCAGAGGCCAGAGGAATTAGATCACCTGGAGTTGCACTCCTGTAAGCAGTATGGTTTTTGTGCCCGCCGCCTGGTCTTGAACTGCCGCCGTGCCAACCCCAAATAACACACACTGAGACTCTGTACTTGATATAATCTGTTGGCCCATTACTAGTTTTTTATCGGCTAGCTCTATCTTAATTATTAACCCATTTCTATGTATTTCCACGTGGTCTTCTTACCAGGCAGTAGGGCCAGCATCTCGTCTCCCCAGTCTCTCCATCTTCGTTCCTTACTTCCTCTTTCCTCCTCATCTCCTAGTCCCACCTATCTTGCTTTCCTATTGGCCAACAGTGCTTTATTCATTAACCAGTATGAAAAACATATATACATTATGGCATCTCCCATCACACTCCTGACGTGTGTGCTAATAACTGTACAATCGTGCTCTGCAAGAGTTGTATGTACACTTAAACACTGAACCATCTCTCTAGCCTGAGTATTGATATACTTTTAAGTGACATTGTCTTATATTAAAGTCATTCTAATTTCCCATATAATTTTCATGAAAATTAATTTTAGCAAAGAAGTAAGCCATGAAGTATTTCAAAACATTATCACCTTAGAAAGGAATGAATGTAAAAGTGAAATAGTATTATCATACAACATGATATGCTTCATCTCTCTTTGCACACAAACTATTTATGAGTAGTGTTGCCTTCTACCTGTATGGATTTTCAATACAGCTTTTGATAACTTTTAAAACCTAAAATTCCTACCAAATTAACAATGTCACATCAAATCATACAAAAATCTAGGATAAAGTAGAAACTTTATATTCTTTATTTTTATTGAATAAGTACTTTCAGTACTTCCTCACTTTTAATTCGAGTAATTGACTCTCATATCAAAAAGTTACTGAGAGTGTCAAAGCTTTCATATTTTAGTGGAAATGTATGAAAATGCTACACTGATAATTAAATTATTTCATAATACAAATGACCTATTTATTGATATGAAAGTATAAATGATCGAATCCATGATTAAATCTTTCAGATTTTAAATGGAAATAATTATTTTAACATCTAAAAGCTTATTAAATACTAGAATTCAAATCTTCACCTGGCTGAATTTGATGGGCTTCTATTGCTCTACCAAAAATGCACAGCCATTCTACATTCAGTCACTGGAGTCCTAGCATATCAAATGGATAAATCATTAGGTTTAGTAATGTAAGTGCATCACCAAGTGAAACTGCAAGTGCCAAGAATTAGGAATTAGTTACATCTGCTTGAGTCATTGACCAGATGAATTCCATGTAAACCCCTATTGGTTGCTTTCCACAAACTGATGGTAAGCCCTTATTGATGAAGACAAGAATTAAATATCTCGTTGACCACAGAGAAATCAAGTTGGTGCCTAAATAGAGGCATTATCAATGTCTTCCTCACTCTTCATCTCAGATACCTCTTCTTGTGGTAGATGGGAACTAAAACAGAAAGCCACAACTGTGCAGTGTACAGAGACTAGAAAACTTTGTAACAGTCAGCTTAAATGGGATGTCATTATCAATGCCCCACTTTGAGGCTCAGGAAACTATGTTGAATAGGAGGCATAAAGTTTTTAAGAGGCAATGGGGATAGAAGACACCAAGGATATTAAGCATTCCAGATGCAAAAGGATTTGGGCACATAATGAACTGACTTATAATATGCAAAGGGCCTGCGAAGATGCAAGCCAGATAGTGATAGTATCCCCATGTTGACAGTTAGAAATGGACATGTAATGCCATCCCTAATACAGAAGCTATCTTTATTTGTCATCTATTTTTTTTTAAATAAAACTGCACTTGTGTAAGGGAGTCTCACTGTGTCTATTAACCACACCTAAGGATAAGCATCATTGCCTGATGTAAATGTCTAGAAACAAAATGAACTCGGAAACCTGCAGAGACAGCTGACCTGAACAAGGAGGAGATAATGGGCCCCTAGACTGATAGCTGGGAATCCAGCATTGGACAGACTCAGACCCCCTGAACATGAATCTCAGTTAGAAGGCCTGGGCAGACTAAAGGACCTCTGACAGTGGAACTAGAATGCATCCCTGGTGCACAAAAGGACTTTGGGAGCATGTTCTTCATGGAGGAATACTCCTGTACTCTAGAGGCAGGAGGGAGGGTCTAGTCCCTACCTCAAATGACTTGACAGATTTAGATGACCACTCCTGGAAGACATCATCCTCCATGTAGAGTAATGGGGGTGGGGTGGGAGAATGGTTGTGAGGCATGGGAAGGTGGGGGAGAGGGACGGAGGGAGTGGGAACTAGGATCGATATGTATAATAAGAAAAATAAATAAAACATTTTATTTTTGTAGTTTTTTGTTTCATATTGCTTTTGTTTTAGGGTTTTTTGTCTTACTGGCCTTTTTCTTATATATTGTGGTTTCAGATGTTTTATTTTTATGAGTTTTGTGTGTGTTTCTACTATTTTCTTATTTTTAATTCTGGTTTCTATGTTTGTTTCCAAAAGAGAGAGAAGGCATAATATTTGGTGGATGGGGTGGTATGGAGGGACTGTGAATAATTGATGAAGGTTAAACTGTGATGAAAATATTATGTATTAAAAAATCTTTTTAATGAAAAAATCCAGTAGGGCCTCATGACACATAGTGATATCATGAAAAAGAAAACATAAAGATTATATCCATCTATCCATCTGTAGCAGAGACAATAAATCAAAGGAATATGTAAAACTTTTCAAATTTCTCTTTTACCTAAGTGTTACGAGTAACGTTTATTTCCTGCTGGCCTGGCCCCACTACTACGCCAACCCCACATAATATATAGAGACTCTGTACTCTGTATTAGATATAATTCTGCTGGCCAGTTACTAGTGTTTCTTATTGGCTGCATCTTTCTTAATGATTAACCCATTTCTATTAATGTAAGTACTTTCACATGGTCTTATCTTACTTGAGAGAGGGGCTGGCGTTATGCTGTCTCAGTCCTCCATCTTGGATCTCCTCCCTACTCCTTCCAGAAACCTTCTTGTCTCCTAGTCCTGCCTATCTTCCTTTCCTATTGGGCCAAGAGTGCTTTATTCATTAACCAATGAGAAAACATATTTACAGAATGACATCTCCCATCACCTAAGCATGTTAAATTTGATTGTTCAAATAAGAAAGACAAATTTTAAAAATAAATGCAAGGGCCTTGTGAGGATAAGAGTAGGTTTATGACTAGAAAATGAGACATTTTCTTATTAAAATAGATTTCTAGAGTCTCTCAAAACATTGGATGTGTTAGAACTGGGATTGATATGTAAAATAAGAAAAAATAATAAATATAAAGGGTCATTTCTAAATATCTACTTCTAAACTAAGAAATATATTATTGCCTCTGTAAGTTTTTTATTCCAATTTAATATGAGACATTTCTTGGAAGCCATATTTTATTTTAATTTAAATGAATGTATCTTTTAAGAATGGTTTCAAATTTATGACAATTCATAAAATATGCTTTACAGGAATTTGAACAACAATATTGAATGTTTCTATAAATCTTGGCAGGGTAGTGGAGGAATTTGAACATGTGATACAATTAGCAGGATAAATGATAGATGTGAGAGAATTGATTTTTATATTTTTTATGATGTTAGTCATATAACAGAAACAACAGAACACAATTATTTATTATCTGTAATTAATATATGCAAGTAAAACATAATCATAGTGAGTTGGTCTCTGAAAATGAACAAATACAAGCAGTGATTTATGGATAGCACTCTGGATACTCATGGTTTGCCAGGGATACAGATGGCACAATTATGCAGCAGTGCTCTGAAAAAGTTGGGATTGCTACAGTATCACAAAGTTACAATATTGTTTTTGACTGTTAGTATAGAATGCAATAATAGCTCTTCATAAGTAACACTTTAGTGAAAATGAGATAATGAAAATGAAGACAAGGTTTAAGCATTATGTATATACTACATAGATCACTGATATTTAAAAATATTCTCAACTGTCAAGTAAAATTTTACTATTAATTTTGTTTTTTTCTAAGTGTCTATATTGTAAATCAACTTGAGTTTGCCTCTCTTATTTTCTTGTTTAGAACATTTAAAATTTGATCTCTCTGCTTCTTTCTAGAATAAAATAATATATTTCTTTTAAGTATCATAACTATGTACAAAAGAAAACTAAAATTTAATCATGTTTAAATTAAAAGTGACACAATATTTCATGAAGCATTGCAATTAATGTGGAATTGTGAAGTTGATGTTAATAAACACTTTATAATTGACTTACTTAACTATACTCCTTTATGTGAACACCTTTACCTAAATGATGCATACTGACAATGAATGAATATACTGGTCTTGTTCCTGCTTTCTAATAAAGAAATGTTTGCTCATAAATATATTTTTATTTGCTTTATCAATGTTTTATGGGATTATTAAAATCTGTAGCAGTAACTCAAAATAAAAACATCTCTTACATACTACGAGAATAAAATTTTTGCTGAACCTTACAGCCAGAATTAATAACATGCCTCAAGGTCCGTTAAAACTGCTAGCCTACTTTGTACTCCAACTACATCTCAGTCACTACCTGAGACACAGACTTCTACTGTACTGAGAGCAATAAGAGGTAACTGACCAGATTTCCATCTGGACTAAACAGGCCCTAGGCCTATGTCCTGAGGCAAATCTACAGACCTCTCCCCCACCTATCTCAGCTACAGGAGCTGGTTATCGTGAAAGGCTTCTGCAGGTAGACTATAACCATAACTCCCACTAGACCTTGATAGGAGATGCCATTATGTATATATGTTTATCATACTGGTTAATGAATAAAGCACTGTTGGCCAATAAGAAAGGAAGATAGGAGGGACTAGGAGACAAGAAGGAAAGAGGAAGTAGTAAGGAGGTGTCAAGATGGTGAGTCTGGAGAGAATAGAACTGCCAGCCACCTCTCGCCGGTAACACCATGTGGAAATACATAGAAATGGGTTGATACTTAAGACAATGCTAGCCTATAAGAAACAAGTAACTGGCCAACAGCATAATATCAAATACAGAGTTTCTGTGTATTATTTGGGGCTGGCACGGCGGCAGGACAAGACTAGGCAGGAGGAGAAAAAACCTTACCCCTTACAAGACCTCATAACTTATAAATATCACTCGGCCTCCAAACCTACCCATCCACTACAACTTCAGTGGCTATTTGAGATTCAGACATCAACTGTACTGAGAGAACTAAGAGACCTGATCAAGATGGCTCCCCGCAACACACACAGCCACCATACTGATTGGTCCAACTGAGGATCCCTGAGACAAAAACAATGTCTGCAAAGATCAGATCAAGGGGCCTGCATAGACACTGCCTAGATAGAATGGAGGAAGAGACCAATAGGTGCTAATGAAAGACCGTGTTCAGAAACTTAAAGAACAATAGGGCAACAGCAGAACCTAGTGTTCTTATAAGAGGGAGACCAAAATATCACAATGCAAAAGAACAAGAAGAAAATTACCTTAAACATAACTTTATGAAGATGATAGAGGCCCTTAAAGATGACAAGAAAAAATTCCTTAAAGAAACAGAGGAAAAGACAAACAAAAAATGGAACAATCAATAAATCCTTCAAAGAAAGCCAAGAAAAAGCATTCTAGCAAATCCAAGATATGAAAATTGAAATAGAGGGAATAAAGGCAACACAGATCAAGGGATTTCTGGAAATACAAAATCCGAGTAAATGAACAGGACTACAGATGCAAGCATAACCAACAGAAGGCAAGAAATGAAAAAGAGAATCCCAGAAAATGAAGATACAATGGAGGAAATAGATTCAACTGTCAGAGAAAACATGGAAGCCAACAAAGTCATAGCACAAAATGCCCAGGATATGTGCAACACTATGAAAAGACCCAAATGTAAGAATGATAAGGATGGAAGGATGAGAAGAATACTAGTTCAAAGGCACAAAAATATGTTAAGGTAAATAATAGAAGAAAACTTTTCCAACCTAAAGAGGGAAATATCTATGAAGATACAGGAATTTTACAGAACACCAAATAGACTGGTCCAAAGCAAAGCCCTCTGACCACATAATAATCAAAACAAAACAGAATAAAGAAATAATATTAAGATCAGCAAGGGAGAAAGGTCAAATGACATGTAAAGGCAGACTCTTCACTTCAGAATAATACACCACTTCTTCTTGGAGACTCTCAAAGCCAGAAGTTCACGGGGAGATATTATGCAGACTCTAAGAGACCATGTATGCCAATGCAGATTACTATACCCAGCAAATTTCAATCACCATAGACAGACTAAACAAGATATTTCATCACAAAACCAGATTTCAACAATACATATCCACAAATCCAGTCCTACTGAAAGCACTAGAAGGAAACCACCAACCCAAGGAGGTTAGAGATACCCAAGAAAACACAGGCAGTTGATTATCCCACATGAGGAAATCTGGAAAAAAGGGATACCTCATACACACAATAAAAAAATATAACAGGAATCAACAATCAACTGGTCATTGATATCTCTTAATATCAATGGACTCAACTCACTTATTAAAAGACATAGGCTAACAGATATGAAACAGGAACTATCTAAAAATGAATACATACTTGGTCACAAAAAAAAATATCTCAACAGATACCAAAATTACAAGATTCTATAAGGAACAGTAGAATTGCTAAATGAGTAAAGGGATATAAAGGAAAGTACATGGTGCTGTCAGGAGTAACAGTGTCTCATGTCAATGGAGTACTAATATTAAAACATTTAAATGCCATGTTCTGCATGTCAATGCATTGAATATTTCAGAATGTGATGATCCCTAAAACTGTGACCTGTTTGTAATGTGGTGTGACTTTCAAAAGAGAAGTGCTCCCCTAACTGTATTGTCACACAGAAGCAAAATGCTTGATCAAAGATTTGCATCTTATGCTTAGTTAGCATAAAACACAACTCGAAGGAAGTATATTGATTTGAACGAGGATCTTTATCTCATCAAGGAATATTCCGAAGTTATGCAAGACCCATTCAGTAGCATTTATAGGGGAAGATGTTAAGTTAAAATGTATGCTAGAGTTGAAAGCATATAAAACGTTGTCTGAAAAGAGCTCTGGTCTGCTGACTTTCAAATAAAATCCACAGAACATTAAATAAACAAAATAACTTTTACTGTAAAAGAAAATGTGATTATGAATATAAGATGCCTTAGTTACGATTATATTGCTGGTAAGAGATACTGTGACCAAGACAGCTCTTATAAAAGAAAGCATTTAATTGTTTCCTGAGGCTTTAGTAGTGCCAGTCCATTATCATCTTGCTAGCAGATCAGCATGGTACTGGACATCAGAGATTTACATCAAAATTTTGAGGCACCAAGCAGAGAGCGATACACTTTGCTTGGTGTGGGCCTTTGAAAGCTCAGAGCCCACGTTAAGTTATATGAACCTTCCAAAAAGGCCACAGCTCCTCCATCAAGGCCATACCTCCTAATAATTTCCAAGCAGTTCATCAACTAGGAAATAAGCATAACCCAGTGAGCTTAAGGGGGACATTTTCATTCAAACCAACACATCAGGTAATGTTTAAAGATAGACTCTATTTTCCTGTTTGTTTTGTATCAGTGTGTATATGTGTGCCACGTGTGTACAGATTCTGGAGGAGGCCAGAAAGCAGTATCTAATACACTAAAACTGGAATTAAAATGGTTGTGACCTGATTGAACTGTGTTGTAGTCCTCTGCAAGAACATCTCATATTCTTATGTACTGAGCCATATCACCAGTCCCATGGAGAACTTTCAGGTTAATTAAGACAGACTATAAGGGGAAAATTGGAGTCTCATCAGAAAAGCTATTACAATATGATATAAGCTTTCATGCTAGCATCATTCAACTTTATGCATTTCTGTGTTAATAGATTGCTGGTTACTTTGTCTTCCACGTCTCTAATTCTTTTCTCATTATATTGAATGACTTCTAAAAATAGATCTAAGAGTACTGGTTCAGTCCATTATCAAAGGTGAATATTTCTCACTTTCAGCTGTGTAATTTACTCAAGAGAGAACTCAGTGTATCTGGCCTTGAAGCAATGATTGGATTGTCAGAACAAAAAGATTGTATGAAAATAAGAACTGGGAGAAAACTAAGGAAAATATCAAATGGATAATCTTTTGAAATATTCTGATTAATATGATATTGCTTACTAAATGCAAACTATTTTAAGAACACTAAATGAAAATTTTTATTATTTGAATTCAGGTGGCTTACACAGAATATCTAGCCAGTTTATAAGTATAAAAGTTGTAATTTGTCCTAAGCACAATATAAATATAATCTCCCTGACTAAAGTGTAAGAGTTGACAGTTAACTCCAAATGCTTTTGTTAGTGAAGTAGAATAAAATGTTTGTAACAGAAATTGTATGGTCTATAAAACATAAAATACTTATTTTGTAGAATATTTTAAAAGTTCATTAGTGCTTGTTTCAGTTTTCAATTTGTTTTCTTCACTTTAAATATAAAGATTTTCATGAAAAATCACAGACTTGCATATGTTTTTATAATGAAACTGAAACAAATCTCTAAGAAACTAGAATGTCTGGTATTGATGACTACCTTAAATGCCATCCTAGAGCCTTCTGGATAGTAGCTGATGCAAGCAGAAGCAGACACACACAGCTAAAGTCTGAGCCGAACTCCTAGAATCCAGTTGCAGAGAGGAAGGAGTGATGAGCAAAGGGGTCAAGACCATGCTGGGAAAACACACAGAAACAGCTGACCTGAGCAAGAGGGAGCTTATGGATCCCAGACTGACAGCTGGGAAACCAACATAGGACCAACACAGACCCCTGGAACATGGTTGCCAGTTATAAGGCCTTTGGCAGTGGAACTATTATTTATCTGTAGTGCATGAATGGACTTTGGGAGCCCATTCCCCATGGGAGGATACTCTTTCAACTTAGATACATTGGGGAGGACCCAGGCCCTGCCCCAAATGATGTGACAGATTTGATGATTCCCCCATAGAAGGACTCACCCTCCCTGTGAAGTGGATGGGTATGGGATGGAGAGTTAGTGGGGGGTCACGGGAGGATAGGATGGAGAAGGAACTGGGATTGACATGTAAAACAAACTGTTTCTAATTCAAATAAAAATTTATAAAAAATAAAAAAAGACTAGAGTACAGATATGAACATTTTATAATAAAAGGCACATTGGCAATTATTCTTGAAAAAAATTCTGTGCACATATATAAGAAAAAGAAACATTATGGTGAAATTACATGTGCAACTGTGAAATATCAAGATTATAATATTCTATATCTACATGTAATATTAGATTTAGCATTAAGCCTGTATAGTTTATTGAAATAAAGTTAATATTAGTGACAAATTTCTGGCATTTTATGCAACAAGAAAAATATTTTAAGAGAATTAAAAGAAGGTGGTTATTTTAAAATACTACAAGCATAAAATTAAACTTACTAGAATTTAATATTGTTTTTTATATGAAAAATATTTTATCAAGTTTGTCTGTTTCTCTAAGATCCAAGTTTTGAGCTATATTAAGTATATGCTATGCCTTCCCTCAAGGGTAGTCAACAGAATTTAATAGATGCAACATGTAATGGCATGTAATTCATTGCATGTTATAAATACACTTGAATCTAAATTAGAATTTCATATAGACAATTTTAGAACAGAATTCCATACGTATTACTTAAAATATTACAATGTATTTGATGAGCCAATTTATTTGTTATATATTAAAAAATAAGCTACAGTATTTCAATATGCATTTGACAATTCAGTGCACACTTTAAGATTCCCCATTTTACCCATAATGGAGACTTACTGAGTTACTTTTGTGGTTGTCATGATGATACTTATCCATGGCTTTGGAATATATAATATACTCAATTATTTTATAATTATGATAGACCATGTTTTATTGACATCCACAGGGTGTCTGGCCTTTTCTGAATAGAACCAGAGGAGAAGATATTGGGGATCAAGGGGACATGGTACGAGAGAAAAACAGGGAGTGGTAACTGCAGAAAGGATATGAATAAATAAAATTTAAAATAAAATAAATAATTATTGAGAATAATCAAGTATATTTTGAAATGTACTTTATCAATTATACTGATTTATTATTAAATTGCTTTCATTTTCAAGGAATATGGTATGGCATTCTGAATATGGAGCACTCTCGAATATAACTTCATTGAGACAACTCAAGTTTGTTACAGAGTATGGTAAATATATAGGACTGGAAATCCTGGAGACAAACTCAAATTTGCATTAAGTGGCACTATCCTACCATAAAGCTCGGTTAGTGGCAGCATGGCCCTATGAAAGTAACCAGAACATGGCTGGGTTAGTGGCAGCATGGCCCTAAGAAAGTAACCAGAACATGTTACTTAATTACCATGTGGTCAACAGGACAAAAGTGTTTTCAGGGAACTATGTCAAGGGTCAGCCTTCAGATAAATGAGGCATCCAGGCCTACAGACATTATCCAAATAAAGGCAGGTAGAAAGCAAGAAGCATCACAGGGGAGGTAGTCCTTCATGTTGGCTACTTTGGAGAAAATTGTCATGCCATGGTAGACTAAAACATCTCACCATAACAGCCTCCCAACAATTTTCCAAAGAACTATAGAACTATGTTATACTGATTATTCATTCTTTTAATTGCTGAATTAACTGTTACAGGAGCAAATATTGAATTTATTACTAATTTTAGTGATTCTGAAAATCAAAATAGAAATCAATAATTGTGGAAAAAAATTATGTGGTCAGATGCTTTTCTCTGTCTTGCTTGGTTCTGCTGGACCAGTTTCTCCCAAACTCCAACTTTTTCTTCATGTCTCTTTGCTTGGATTACCCATCTGGCTTTAAAACGCCTGATTATTGGCCAAATAACACTATTTTATAAAACATATTCAGTGCATACAGAAAGGCATCCCACATCATATTACCTGTTTAATGTTTGTCTCATATTTATTGTTATTACATTTTAATAAGTTTTAAACATGCATAAAATATTTATTTTGAGTTTTCTACTAAGAAAAAAGTTGCTCTGCAGAGACAATAGATATATAGGACTAAGGACAAAATAGCAAGTGATACTGGATGTCACCAAATTAGGAAAGCAGGCACCAAGTCTGTAAACAAAATGAATACATTTAGAGTATTGTATTTATATAATATAAATAGGCTTCAGATCAAAAAAGAGATTTTCTAACATTATTCCATAAATATTGTGAATTTAGAATCCAGGACTTGTAACAGCTTCCCTGTAGTGGCAGTAGGCACTATCCTATAGCAATTTACCTGTCAAAGTATTGACTCTGTACCTGGGGGAATTAATTGTGGCTTCCAACATTGGCATAAGACATTGGCTGTCTTACTGCTACCATGTGGATTTTCATCTATTACAGTATCTATGTAAAATATAATTGGCAAAAATATACATCGACTTGAAATTGTCAGGATTTTTCTAGATTTTATGTTGATTGATTTTTATCAGAACAAGTTTCACAAACAAGTGATGAGATGTTTTCTAGTAGAGTAGATAGTGAATACCAGTAGCTTATCACGTAAACTAAATATCTCAGAATTTTAATATTTTTCCAGAGTAAATAGATTCCCCCAGGTCAATCCAAGTGCATAGATTTCTGGCACTAATAATTGCATATAATTATTTTAGTTTCACAGCTTTCTTTCAATAAGAGAAACATTTTTCAGTGTCAAATTGCATGATATTTAAGTAGAGACTTTTATCATAGTGGATCAACCCATACAAATATTTTTTGGATTATTGATGTTTGTAAAGCATGGCTAAGAGATAACGAGAGCCAGGTAAATTAGAATTCCCATAAAATAAAGTTGGAAGTCTTAAATGTGTTAATTGCTTTGTTCTTAATGTTTTCTGATCTCCAAAGGAAAGAGTAGGGCTTTGAATTTAGAACTGTTGCTTAATAAGTTTAATTCTCACACAGGGATGAAATGAACTAATTTACTAGCAAATACAGAGAAAGAAAGAATCATGCTTTTAACTACAGCTCAAAAAGAGAGGATTCTCTTTCCTATAAATTTTATCTTTGATCACAATCATTGTCTTTCATACTACTCACATTTTTGTATGAAATACCACTGATTAGAAAATATCGAATTCAAGCGAAATTGAATTTACTTTCTGAAACATAAAATAGCATTTATGTTGATTACAAAATTTTATTCATATGTTTTACATCTCTTTTCCTAACACCACAGTGTTTCAATTTGTTTTGTTTCTCTGTAGTTTTGGAGCCTGTCCTGGAACTAGCTCTTGTAGACCAGGCTGTTCTTGAACTCACAGAGATCCACCTGCCTCTGCCTCCTGAGTGCTGGGAATAAAGGTGTGCACCAACAACGCCGGGCTCAATATATGATTTTTATAACAACACCTGGAATATAAAACATATTTCAGACAAAGGATCACTTGGATCATAAATAAAAGATTGTACATGCAAGACAGACATGGGGCTATATTAAGCTAATTGAAATATAAAGATCCACAAGGATGTTTCCAACTAAGAATGTAAGCAATAGTGGAGAGGCTACCTGAAATGCTCTTCCCCTATAATGAGATTGATGACTAATTTAAATGTCATCCTAGAGCCTTCATCCAGTAGCTGAGGGAAGCAGAAGCAGACACACACAGCTGAGCACTGAGCCAAACTCCTGGAATCCAGCTGTAGAGAGGAAGGGTGGATGAGCAAAGAGGTCAAGGCAAGACTTGAAGAATTCACAGAAACAGCTGACCTGACCAAGTGGGAGCACATAGACTCCAGTAATAAACCTAGAGAACCAGCATTGGACCGAACCAAGCCTTCTCAATGTGGGTGTCAGAAAGGAGGACTGGGCAGTCTATGGGACCTCTGACAATGACAGTATGTATTCCTAGTGCACAAATGGATTTTGGGAGCCCATTCTCCATAGAGGAATACTCTCTCAGCCTAGAAACATGGGGGGAGGTCCTGGAACCTGCCCCAAGTGATATAACAGATTTGATGAATCTCCATGGAAGGCCTCACCCTCCCTGGAGATTGGAGAGGGGCTGGGATGGGGGAATCAATGGAGCACATGGGAGAATGGGAAGGAGAGGTAACTGGGATTGATATATAAAATATGATTGTTTCTAAATTAAATTTAAAAAGATTTCAAAAGAAGAAACAGAAAGACCACAAATTATACACACACACACACTCACACACACACACAAACACACACACACACACAAACACACACACACACACACACACACACACACACACACATATATATATATATATATATATATATATATATATATACATATCAGATAAGAAACTAGCATTTGCTACACATGCACCCACACACATATATATGTTTACCGGAAAAACTTGAAATTGCATGGAACTTTTGATATAACCTTTCTGATTACTCTAATAGAATACAAGTATTTTTTGTATGTTGAATGATTTTTAAGAATACTTTATCAAATATCTCTCCCTTTATTACTTAGGTATTTATAGTGGATTTCTCAGAGTTTTACTAGATCCCTAGGAGAAATCATTAAATTCTCCAATTCATTTAATGCTATTTTAATGCTTCCATAAGACTCAGTAACAAAAGATATGGTTCTTCATTGTTTCTCTATTGATGTAATGTTAATTATAAGTATCTAAAATTCCGCAGTGGGAGAGAAATGGTAATGAAATAAAATAAAACTAAATGTCACCACTTCTTAATTTTTTAAGACATCTCAGTCGATAATATGAGTTCAGAAAGCTGTAAAATGTGCCCTTTGCTTAGTAGCAAAAGGTCAATACTGTGATAAAAATATCTAGTAAGTTACTTACAAATAAGTGTACTGGTGACTAAAATTTGGCTCCTTGCATTATTTAAATATTTATATGCTTATTTTGAGCATAAGTAATGCTTTTAAACTTTATGACTTCTTTCATTAAAGCTTTGGAAAATTAAATAATGATGGACATAAACATAGAAAGCAAATAACTCAAAAGTCCAAATAAGCACATTTTGTCATCTATTCAGCTCATCTATTAAGACTTCATATTTCTCGTATCTATAAGACTAAAGCATATGGTGTGAAGGCTCCAAGCCCATATCAGCTCAATCGACCTCTCTACATTTAATGATCTTTTAGGACGTTGTCCTCAGAAACGGGGCCTCAGTGTCAGATTTTAGTGTTTTTATGCCCTACCATCACCCTAGATGGTTCAGCATTCTTCACAGAACCTCCCCTACCAACAATTCAACAAATACTCTTCAGGCTTTGGAAAGAGATGCCTGGACATCAACCCAGCCTCAAAATCCTGCACCTACAGTATGTTCTGTCTGCAAGATATGCTGGGGCAATGAGGGCTCAGCACATGAGGGGGTGGCCAATCAGTGCTTTTTTAAACTTGAGGCCAACCACTAGAGGGAGCCCATATCCTATACTTCCTGAATGACCTGCCCAGCCATCATCAGAGAGACTTCCTCCAGCATCAATTGGTAGCAGGTGCTCAGAGACGCACAGTCAGACATTGTGCGGAGAGAATATAAATTGGAGGGTACCGTGCAGTCCCTCCACTTATAGGTTGGAACCCTGAACCCTGTAGAAGGCAGAAGTGAAAGACTGTAGGAGTAAGGGTTGACAGAGGAGACCAGGATAACACTGTCCACAAAATCTACTCAGTGGATCTCATATGGATTCAAAGACTAAACCAGGCCTGCATGGGTCTGCACCAGTTCCTCCACATATATGTTATGAATGTTAGCTTGGAGTTTTTGTGAGATTCCTAACAGTGGGAATAGAAGTGTCTCTGACTCCTTTGCCTGCACTTGGAATGGAACTCTTCCTCCTATTTCCAGCCTCATTATGAGGGGTTTTGCCTTGTCTTAATGTATCTTGTCTATCCTGTTTGACAGTGGGATATCTTGGAGGCCTGCTCTTTTCAGAAGATGGAATAGAGGAAGAGGTAATCTGCTGAAGAGGGGACATGTGTGTGGAGGGGAGCAAGGAGGAGTTGAAGGAAAATAAACTTGGCTTGGGATGTATTGTATGAGAGAAGAATCTATTTTCAATAAAGAAATAGAAACTGCATGTATAACTTTGCATAAAATTAAACTTGACAAATATTTTACTATAGAAATATACAACATTTAGACTACAATAAATTCAATGGGCTATTTTATCATTCATAAGGGCATGCTCTTTTCTGTAATCCTCTAGAAAACCATGTTGTGAAATAACTGTCGTGAAAGAACATTTTAAAATCATAAGTGGATCCTAAATTAAATTACGAATGTCAATTTGAATATAGTAGTCCTACTCTGAAAACAAAATTATGTCCAAGCTACTAGGTTAAGTCTTACTTCTATGACTTCAGTTTTGTTTTTATGGCAACTACCATTTATTTGAAAGTTTTCTGAATTGATATTTTAAATGCAACTTTTATGCTCAAGGAAATAAACAATTTTCAAATACAGATACTGTGTCTCAAGAGTCATAACATGAAAAACTAGCCTTAGAATTTCAGCTGATGAACAAATAAAATCAAAAAATATAATAAACAGCAGGTGATATAGTGTGATGACAATTTTATGTTAAGTTGATGGCAACCACTCTGAGCCAGAAGTCCTTACACATTATTTAGGAATTTGTAAACCCGGAGTGCTTACATCATTATTAGAGATAAGCCCTTCTGGAGTTACAACATAGTGAATAGTATATGTTCCTAATATGTAGGAATCCTGGTTTTAAAATTAAGGGCAACAATTTTTAAATAAAATAATTGAAAAGATATTTCTTATTTCTACATAGTTGGACATTTGTTACATCCACAATATCTGTTAAAGGGAATTGAGGGAATAACCTCACAACCTTGGATTCGTATACAGACTTTTAACTTCAAAAAGGTGCATGTGGAAATAAATTACAACAACAGCAGGCAGATTATGTAGACTTGAGGTACCAATATTTGAAGATAATAATTATTTATGTGGAAAGAAAAATCATCTTTATCTCTAGAGAATTTTGATTTACCATGTGAAGAAAACTTTTATTTTGCTACAATGTTTAAAAAGTATTTATAAAATTTTGAAAAATAATACATCTAGAAGAACACTTCTACTTTAGAGTAACAGGATTAGCACCAGCCTGTGGCTTGAAAATCATTTGTGTTTTTTTTTTATTATTTTTAAAACAATTTTTGACTTTTCTAGCCTATCATCATTTGTCATTCATAATCTTAAACTAAAGAGACTTTTAAAATGAGCTGTAATGGTACCATTTGCCTACTGCTGACAAGTTGCACTTCCTTAAGAATATAATTAATTTTATCTAAGTAAAATCAATCTTGCTCATGTTATTCTTTCTGAATAAAACATTTCCCTAAACCTTTACTCATAGATTTATCCTGTAATTTATCTGACTTACATAAATATCACTTGCTACATGAAACTTGTACCTTTAAAATTGTATTCACTTGTGTATTCTCTCAGTATTAATTGTAAATTTACCATGTGACAGTTACTTGTTAACTGTTGATAATTACTAAACAAAAATAAGTTCTTTCTAATTTTTAATCAGTACACAAGAGCAAATCCATATCTTCTTCTTTTTATAATAGTTATTAGCATAAGTAATAGTTGTAGTCATTGGTAGATATTGTAGTCATTGGTACTTATATCTGCCTTGGCCATTAATATGTGTATCCCCTCAAAAGATGAGGACAAATATATTAGTTATAGCTACTTCTTGGTGAAGAAATCTAAAATTAATTAATAAATGATATATGATAAATATGTAAATGAAGTACATTATTTTTTCACAAGTTCATGTAAGCTGATAAATTCTGAAGGATCATGTTCATCAGGTAGAATGAAAACTTAAAACAGCTATGAACAGGCTTATAGTATTAAAGTAAAAAACATGATCTCTAATCTGCCATTATATTTTTTGTCTAAAATAAGTATTATCTTTGCAAATGTTATACTATAACTCTCAGAAAAAGGCTTTCTGTTTAGGCCTTAATCCACTCACTGTTTCTTCAAAAGTTACCTTGAGATATAATTGTGATGTTTGTATCATACTGACATGGTTTAGTTGAAAGATGTTTCTGTCATAAGAACACATATTCAAGGACCTGGTCCTGAAATGATAGCACAGTTTTGGAAGATAGTTCAAACATTACAAAGTGAAGTCTAATGGAAGAAGTAAGTCTCTGTAGACAAGTGTTTGTGTTTAATATAATACAACCATTTTTCTGTTGTCACAATACTTTCTCTTAAATCAAGATGTGATCTGAGGAGTTACAGCTGCACACTTCTGTTTCTATGGACCTGCCTGCATTTATTTATTCCCCTCTATGTAGATTATATGCTTTCAGAATGAGCACGTCCTCCTTTAAGTTGTTAAGTCACATATATGGACACAGTAATAAGAAAAATAGTTATTTTTAGTTAATAAATAAGAGTGGAATACAGCATAGAGCACTTGGGCTATTTCTGTCGACAAATTAATTACAGAGTCACAGGTCTTTGGGATTCATTTGCAGAAGTGTGAAAGTGGTTGAAGGTGCAGACAAGAGAAAACCTAGATTATTTTAATGCCATTATTTTTGCAGACCAGAACAGCAAAATAAATACAAATGTAGATGTCTCTCTCATTATGTATCAGAGGGAACAAAGATACTATTGGGAACTTGAACTAGAAACCATTCATGTTAATTTGGAAAAGAATCTGTCTGCATCGTGATAATGTCTTAATGGATGAAACAGGTACAGTAAGTTTCAAGACAAAATACCATTCAAGTTGTGCCATAATTGCACCTCAGCACTCAGGGAGAAAGTGAGCAGTATGGTCAGTACGACTTTTATTTCAAAGGCATGCAAAATGCATAGACACCATGCAAAGGTTCTCTAAAGCTACCAAGGCCAGGAAACATAGGACATCCTTCAATTCTCTGTAAGAAGCACTGAAAAGCCATTGTTTCAAAGTAGAAAGCTCAAATATTTGTTGCAATAGAGTATCTCAAATGTACACATTGTAGCGAAACAAACATAGTATCACAGGTTCTACAGACATCAGAAATAGAACTGACTGGTGTGTCCAAGTATTTTGGGGCCCAGATGATCAAATCAGGAATTTTGGATGCCTTATATGACCCTATAGGATTTGATTATTTTTCTGTTGGATTTTAGACTGGGTATGATTCTATCTTTCTTTGCCATGACTCTTTTCTGACATTGAAGATTAGGAATCTGTATTAAGTGCCATGTTAATTTTGACATGTGTAATATTTTCAGTTTTGTCCTTTTTAAAAACCATCTGCAAATTAAGAAAAAATTTTAAGTACCCAATATTGTTGGTACTGTCAAATATTGTGGGGTCTTATACAGGGAGAACCAATGAATTTTGCATTGTGAAATGGCCATGTGCTCTGGGCTGCAAGATCACATAGTAATTATACAGCCATCTTCTCCTGAGACAACTCAGAAGGATTGGATTCTTCTGATAGATTAGACCAAGACTTAAGGTATATTGGAATATATTCTTATGAATAAAAATGGCTGTTTCTTGCTGTAGCTTATTGTTTTTTTCAACAAACTTGGGATTTATATTCCGGACTTCTACATTGTATGATCATTTACTGGTAACAAATTCTCCTATACACTTGAAGTTTCTGATTACACCCCGTAACTATTTGTAGAACTTATTCTACATTAACAGGTCCTAGTTTACTTCTTACATTCCTCAGCTATGTATAATGTATGTTTACCACTATCATGTCCTTGTTTCCTTTTCCAATGAAATTGCAGAGATCTGCCTACCTGCAATTATCCTTATTGACAGGCATTTGGTTTCAGTCCCTGTTTTGGATTTGTCATATGGTTTCAGGAATGGGAAGGGTGAGTAATGCTATGAATCTGTTTTTTGTTTGTTTGTTTGTTTTGTTTTTTACTTTTGAGGAATCCAAAAAACAGTTTTCCCAGTGATACCACAATTTCAAATTATCACCACAATGAATGAGTATGGGTTTTAGTTTTTCTCACAAACTTAACAACCCATGAAAAAAATAATTACACCAATACTACTCAGCATTTTTATACTTAGTTATTCTTTCTAATAAATATAAAAATTATGGCATATCTTATATTTTTATATTATTCATAGATATGACAGAGAAAATTTTTCATTTTCATCTTAGGTTCTTCTTTTATTTGTAACATATAGAATGATATATTTTTCAACAGTTTCATATCTCCTGGTTAATTCTTTCTACTTCAACTTTATATTTTTTTAATTAAATATAGTTACACTATATAATCAGAGTAGTATTTCCTTGATTTTACCTAAATGTATATACATGGCATAAATGAAAGTTTCTGTATCCTAGAGTATGCCCATCTTAGCACAGGTACTCTGTGCCTAGATTATTAAGCCATTCATGCAGCTTACGAATTGTGAGGTTGAAACCCCTATCACCATCTTTTATTTTTCAAGAGAACTTGAAAAACAGAATTTAAACGCCAATGAATATCTTGTATAATAATTTACCATTCTTAGGTAAAATGTTTTCAACACAACATGTTTTAGGATTTTAGTTTTGCTGAAGACTTTTGCAAGTTTCATTAGATTATTACCAGGTACTTCATTTTTCCTTCATTTTTATTCCAATATACATTAGCACAATGTTTCCTTTTGTGTCCTTTGCAAGTTCTTTTCTGCCTTTTTCATGGTAATTGTAATGATCTACTTTCCAGAATTCTCTCTGTTATCTGTAAATTATAATTCATTCTGAAACAGCCCTTGAATAATAATATGTTTGAACATTTTTTTTCCTTAGATGGAAGTCCTTTTAGGAAGTTGTGAAAACTTAAAGAGGTGGGCCTAGATGAGTGGATATAGTGCTTTAGGGGTCCACAATAAGCTTGTATGACAACCTCACTTACGTTCTACCTTTCTCCTTAGTTAGCAACACATATGAGCAACTGTTGTCTATAATCCACAACCACGGACAAGTCTCTGATGAGGGGTATTACACTGAGAACTCTGAAGTAAAATTAATTCATACTCTCTCAGATTGTTTCTCTGTATTTGACCAGAGCAAAGAGATAAGTAGTTATTATGATGGGTAATGTATGAGTACATTTTCTCCTAAAATCAATTACTTCAAAACACTTCTCTCACAATATGACTTACACAGTAATAGCAAATGTCTTTTTCTTCCTGAGTTTGGGTGAAAGTTGAAATAAAAATGGTCACCAGGCTCACATAGTTTAATGCTTTATCACCAGGGAGAGACACTAGAGACTGCTGACCTGAACAAGGATGAGCTAATGGGCCCCCCAGACTAGCTTGGAATCCAGCATGGGACTGACTCAGGCCCCACTGAATATGGGCCTCAGCTAGAAGGCCTGAGCAGTCTAAGGGACCTCAGACAGTGGAATCAGGATGTATTGCTGGTGCACAAAAGAAACTTGTGGACACATCCCCCATAGGGGGATACTGCCTTAACCCAGAGACAGGAAAGTCCTAGTCCCTATTTCAAATGACTTGACAGATTTACATGACACCACCTGGATGGCATTGCTGTACAAATGGAATTGGGGGGAATAGGGGAAGGTGGTCAGGGTGCATGTGAGGGGGCCTTTTAGTTACTGAACCAGCAACTGCTTGTATGCTGCCATGATGTTCATAAACTAAATCTCTGAAAGTGTAAACAAGTCCCAATTAAAATGATTTTTCTTATAAGTGTTGCCTTGATCATGGTGTCTCTTCATAACCACAGAACAATGAATATGACAACTTGCTTTTGGATTTCAGCCTGTAGCAATAACCTCTATATTTCTTTTTTAAAATTTATCTAAATTAGAAACAATCTTATTTAACATAAAAATCTCAGTTACCTCTCCCTCCCATCCTTCCATGCCCCCAACTCATTCCCCCATCCCATTCCCTATCCACTAGTCTAGGCTTAGTCTGGCAATTGAAAGAAGGGGATATCCTGTTTTTCTTTTGCCATAAGAGGTCAGAAACTCCCTTACAATTTGGATGCCATAGCTACTATAATGTGGTTTTTGCTAACAGCAATCTAGGCTATGGGTTACATGATATGATAGTTGTTTGTTTGTGTATTTTGTAATTATCTCGTTTGATCTTTCCCGGGAATTTTAATCCTCTTTTGTCTGTACCTGCTTGTGGATGATTTTCACTGCCTCATACAAACTGTTGTCTTTCTATGTCCTTATCAGAATGGATTTTAAATACTTACATAAATTCATGTTTTTGCTAATGCATAATATTCTAGTTTATGCCTATCCTGTACAGAAACATGTGGCTATCATGGTAGACTTTTTCATTGTGAAGTCAGAATCTCTCTCAAAATTTAAAATGGTGCATCACATTCACATAAACAGAGGTTCGGTGCCATCAATAGGTTAATTGAATATTTATCTTATTCGACAGTTCCTCTTTTAGGCTCTAGCTTACCTTTTCTTGATTTGAAATACTCCAAAAGATTTAGTATTTATATTGATTTATTCCTACAATTCCTGTGTTTATAGCACAAATGTTGAGTTACATCTTTAGTTCTGAATTTTAAATTTTTAATCCAATGCATTATTTATTTGTGTACAAAATAACAGATACAATAGACAGATTTACTCCATATACAGTTAGAGTTGTACTGTGAGCACTCATAAGTTTTAAAATATGCCTAATAATCATTTAGTGAAGGAAATTTTCCTTTGGGCGAGACACAATGTCATAGTAGTTTTGGGGAGTGAGGATGAAAACACCTGAAAAAAAGCTGCAGGGACTGATTGACTGACTAGGAGTTGAGTACTGTGTATATATTGGAATGTTTTAGGTCCAAAAGCTCATTACCTTGTGTTTAGCTACCTATAGCCCTTCAAAACAGTCATTTTTAGCCCAGCTCTATGTCAGAAATAGGATCTTGTGACTAACAGACAAAACACTTTTAGAACCCATTATCAGATAGACCACAAACTTCCATCAACCCAAAAGCTGAAAATGGCATCTTCAGCCTATAGAAAACCTTTTCCCATTTCTTCAATGTATCTACTAATATAATTTAAAACTTTGCTTGATTTATGACTTTCTTTGCTATGTAAAACTTAAAAAAAAATTCATGAAACTAAAACATGTAATGCTGCTGGGTAATTAAAATCTGTGTTGTTCCCAGGCTATGGTTACTCAAAATGACTCCAGAATAAACTATCTTTTACTTCCTCTAAGATGAGAGCTGTGTTCTTGCAAATACAGAATTTTCTTTCTTTGAAATTAATGAGTATAAACAGATTTCTTTTTAAATTAATTTTGTGAGTTTGGGTCTTAAAGATTTATGTTCTTATAGAACTATAAAAAATATCCTAACTGAGATAATCCAAAACCAGAAAGATTAATATAGAATGTACTCACTCATAAGTGGATACCAGACATAAAGAAAAGATACCAAGCCTACAATCCACAACCCCAGAGCAGTTAGAACCCTCTTCCAGAAACAAATGGAAGCAGATGCAGAAATTCACAACTGACCATTGGGTCAAGCAGATTTTACTAATTGTGCGGCCTCACACATATAATATTATTTCTTCATCACACATATAATATTATTTCTTCATTTTTATTTTCAAAGAATCTTATAGCTATCCTATTATTTACCATCAGTTTTCTTTTCTCATCACTGTAAGAAATGGTTGGAAAATGGTGAAACTGCCTTCTCTCATTGTAAATGTAATGGTCAGATTTGACTCTGGCTCTCATATATTTGTCTTAATATTTGGAGATCACTTATATATTATACACTTTTAAAATATTTTAAATAACAGCATCTACTACTGTGACAGAACATCATACTTCCTGTAGGAGAGAAATCAGTACTCAGAGGAAGTCTGAAACCCCCTCCTTCCCTGAGTTTAATTTAATGGCTAGAGCATGGGAAGGGCATAAGTTCAAGGTCCTCTAAAGGTCTAATAAACCTTTGGGGCCAAATGTTTTGGAAGCTCTTTCCTCAGCTCCCTAAACCACTTCTGTTGAAGTGTTTTCCCCTTCATAACAAGTTTTCCTTGTTTTTAAATCATGTGTCCCTTGCTTTGTAACACAATAGTCAAGGATCAAGTGTCCTTTGAACTCCAATCCTTGTTTAAAGATGAGATTTTTTTTGTTTGTTTGTTTGTTCATTGGTTTTTTAACATCTGACTCATCTTTGAAGCTGACAGAATTTTCAGCTTGCCTGTACTGTTGTTTTAATTCCAAATACTAACAGAAGTTTTTCTGAAGGGAACAAAAAGATTAAACTCAGGAAGTTATCTCTCAGTCCCCCAGCCTGAGACACTATCTTTGATGGGAGATGTCATTCTGTAAATAAGTTTTTCATACTGGTCATTGAATAAAACACTGTTGGCCAATAGGAAAGCAAGAAAGGTGAAACTAGGAAACAAGGAGGAAAGAGGAAATAGTAAGGAGGAATCAGCATGGAGAGATTGGGGAGATCAGATGCCAGCCCAATTCCCCGGTAAGATGAAACCACTTGGAAATACTTAGATTAACAAAAATGGGTTAATACTTAAGACAGAGCTAACCAATAAGAAAGAGTACCTGGCCAACAACATTATATTAAATACAGAGTCTCAGTGTGTTAATTGGGACAAGACCAGCGGTGGGGAAAAACATACTCCTTATACTAACTTGTCTATTGATTGGTATTTTCCTTGTTCAGTTCCCATTTGAGCAGTCAGATTTAGTAACAAAAATCAAGAGGCCACAATTTTGAAAGAGATTATGTAGGGGGTATATGAAAAGATCTGGAGGGAATAAAGGGTAGGTAAATGCTATAATTATATTCCAATGTAATTTAAATCATTTTAAAGGGTATAAATATCTACTGGAGATACAAGTAGGCTGATATTACACAGTACTGAAAACAAAAATTAGGAAGCAGCTTCTGTGATAGTCCACCTTAAAATTAAGAGATAATTCATGAAAACTCATTGTGAGCTAATCACTAACCACATGAGTGAACTGTGTACCTCCAGAGGAAGAAAATCCAGATGGTAGCAAGTGTGTGTAACCCAGAAATAAAGAGTAAAGATGCCACCACCTACTTGTTTTCTCAGCACCCCCAATGCCATTGGCAAATTCCCAGTCTTCTTGGCTCTACCAGTATTGATTTGTTCACACAATCATTACCCCACTGATTTTCCTTTCTTCTTTTTTCCTTCCTACACTCCACAACTCACCAAGCTGAAACAGGTCCAAGGTTTTTGGCATTGCCACTCCCTTCGAACACACAGACTGCCACATAGCTGAACACTATATCCATTAGACCTAGGCAATCTTTTTCACTTGGCAAAAAATGCAAAACAAAGCTGTTGAGGCTTTAAATCAGCTTTTCAAACTGTGGCTCTACGTTACTGGGTTTACATTGTGATTTATAACATTAGCAAAAATACAATTAGCTTGTAGCAATAAAATAATTTTGTGTTTGTTGGTAACCACAATATGAGGAGCTGCATTGAAGGGTCACAGCATGAGGAAGGATGAAAATCAGTTCTTTCAATCAAGGGTAACTGATTTTATTTCTAAGAGGCATACACCATTTGGTTTCACTCAGTTAATGCAGTGCTCACAAGGAGTCTTGAGGTAAAGTATAATGAAACTCTTTCTCATACACAACAATAATCAGCTTAAAGAACTCATGCTACCTAAAGAGAAACAAATGCTATGTACACAAAATCCTAATAATTCAGCTATGTTTCCATTGTCTTACTCGATCTACAAAATCAGAATTTTGCCATGGCAAATACCACCATTCCACTGGAAAACAGTTTTACAATTGACTACTTAGATTTTTATGGTAGAAAGATTATGTATATTATATTTTTTACTAATTATCTTAATCTTTAATACAATAAGTATTCATGAAGATAAAATTTAATTTCGTATTTTGTGGTTTTAATATGAACTTGACAGGACCACACATATTTGAACACTTTCACCAGCACATACTATTATTTGGAAAGCTTCTGAAACCTTTTCAGGGAGTCACTGGAGAAAACTTGTGACTGGAAGTAGGCCTTGAGGCTTTCTACCCTGGCTTCAAGACCTTCTCCCTCTCGGATTAGTGTAGGTGCAACGTCATCATTCAAGCTTCTGTTTCTGTCATCCTACCTTCCCTGACTGCTACCAATCCCTGCCATAATAGACTTATTTTAATGAAATTTTAAACCAAAATCAACATTTTCCCTTAAGTTGTTTTTGTCATGATTCCTTGTTACAGAACTCAGAATATAAATCACACATATTATTTTGATAATCAATATTACACTGTCCACACTCTCAAATAAAGATTTCATAAAGGAATTAAGGCTTAACAGTCAAAAGATTTTAGAAAGAGTAGATTGAAAATTGTTGGATTTATATTAAAAACTCAGAAATTAATTACCAAAGTTATCTTGTATTAATGAACATAGACACTAGTTGGGCCACCCATTTTTTCTTTTCTTTTTTTCTTTTTTTTCTCGTGTGTGTGTGTGTGTGTGTGAACATAGACACTAGTTGGGCCACCCATTTTTTCTTTTCTTTTTTCTTTTTTTTCTCGTGTGTGTGTGTGTGTGTGTGTGTGTGTGTGTGTGTGTGTGTGTGCGCGCGCGCGCACGTGCTTGTTTGTCTGTTGAGGAAGCTGGAGTACTAGCCTAATTTGTGGTCTGCCCATGGCTTATGGTACTGTTCATTTGAAAAGAAAATAATTTACTTTTAAACTTTGCTACAAATTATTCCAGATATACTATGACCATTACATATTTACTTTCAGGTAGAAAACCAAACTCATACTTCCAAAATCCTATTAGTAATTTAAGCAAAATTTTCTTTCTAAACAGTGATTTGTATGGATTTCAAATATATCAAATGGTTTACTTTGGTTTTCTTTCACTTTACATTTTTTTTTTTTTTTTTTTTTTTGTGGCAAAGGATACAGAAATGGAAGCTAGTGATTTTCCTTATTACTTTTGTCAAATAAGAAAGATAAGTAAGGTACATTAATAGTTTTTATTTTTAAACTAAGTTTAAGTTAATTACTTGTTAAAGATTTAAGATATTGTAACCTGTAACTCCAAATGTTTATTTTATTGTTGTTTGAAAAATTATTCATTTTGTAATATTTTTATGGGGCATCAAAAGCAGGGTAAGGCATCCAGAACAGGATAAAGTTTGGCATCTATGACATTTTTATTTTTTAACTAAAACTTTTTAAAAATATATACCATCATGTTGTAATGTACCAAGATGAGCTGTAAACACTAAGATGTCTGTGTAAGCCTTGAAATATGTTTTCAAAATGACAACTTAGAAGTATTAGTTTTTTTTTTCTTAAGTAGGGCTATCTAAAATAAAAACCTTAAAACTCTTGTTTATTTGTTTTTAAAGCAACATTAACAAATAAATTATCCATAAAATATGCAAAATGTATTTATGTATATACACTCATATATAATCTCACATATAAACAAGTAAATAAAACAAACCTAAGTTGAATAAAGAGTTCAGTATCTCAAGGTTGGGCAACTGCCTAGTAGGAAAAACAAGTTTTACAATAGAAGTTGTCATCTCTAAAATTAATTTATGCGCAAGCAAACAGAACAATGTTGTAGAACCAGAATTCAGACAAGGTTCTAGAAGATAATATATTGACTAGAACTGTATGATTGTCAATATCTTGTCCTTAAGAGTAGATTTAATTTTTTTAATTTACAAACTCTTGCTATTGATTTCAAGAGAAGATGTAGGACCATTAATAATTTTTGAAAATTTCATTTATTTATTTTATTGTTTTTGTATTTTGAGACATTATTTCTCTATGTATCCCTTGGTATCCTAGAGCTCCATCTATAGACAAACCTGGCCTTGAACTTAGAGATCTACCAGCCTTTTGCCTCCCAAATTCTGTGACTAAAGGCCTGTGTCACCACTGTCTGGCACCATTTGTCATTTATTTGTTTTGTCTATGTATGGTCATACTGATTTAGTATGCTTTTTTTGCCCTTTATCATCATTTTGATTTTTTTTCAGTTTTTGTTTTTCTATGAACCAAAATGAAGCAGCACTGAATTAACAACTTTAGATTATATGAGGATTTATTTACTAGACAATTAGACAACAAGAACATTACATAAAATAAAATATTGCCACACAAAGATATAAAGAGATAGTTTACATACTATATATACATATATATATATATGTATATATACATATATAACAAACATTTTAATAAAGAAACATATGGGGAGTTTTATTTTCTACAGTCATTTAGAAAAGGAAAAAGCATAAAAATTTCAGGAAGCATGTATCTATTAATTTATATATAATCCAATCATAAAAGTCCTTTCATTTAACAGTTCTATATTTAAAAATTTAAGACATAATATAAATTTCATACTACCCATTAAGTATACAAGAATCTATTTCAGAAGAAATTCATTATCAAAATCTATTTATATAAAATTACAGGTATATACACTCACATATAACATTATACATAAACATATATAAACATCAAAGATAACATGTAAAGTGGTTTAGAGTACCCCAAATTATAAAACATAAGTATTTATGAGGACTCATTATATGACTACAATATTTAAATTGGAATCTGCACATGCTTTTAATTGTGTATGCCTAAAAAATTTAACACATAACAAAAATAAATTTCAAAAGAGGACTGAAGTGGCAAAATATGTTGAAAAGAAGTAAAATATGAAAACAACAAAAACCAAACAAATATATGACACAATTACATGGGAATAGATGTGTCTAGTTTAGAAAAATGTAGTTATAAACTTTATTTTTTAAGATATGTGTAAGATTTAACACAAACATCCAAAACATGAAGTCTAGCCTATTGACTTAACATTATCCCTTTCTCCATTTAATAGTTGAGGGGTCATATATATTAAGTAAATAAATAATTTATCTATTTATTCACTTTTAATTATGTCTCAGAATGTCTAGCAGGTAAATTGGAGGTCACAAATTATGTCAAATCATGTCTGGCCACCTTTCCGCAACAAGCCTAAAAAAGAGACAATTTAAAAGTAGACAACAGGAGAAAAAGATATTTATTCAATATTTCCAATGGAAAGTGAGGACAAAGATTCAACAAAACCATCCAGTCTACCTTTAAAGTCCTAAAGAAGAAAAAAGTTTAAATAGAGGCCAAGGATATCCTCATATAAGCATTCCAGGCCAAGGTACAGCCACTGCCACTGTTGACTTATCATTAGCAGAGTTTTAATCTGTAAGGTGGTTTGACACATTGTCAAAATTATATGAAGCCTATTTCAGAGAGACAAGTTCCCTCTGTCCTATGTTTTACAAAGAATGAGATTCCTAAGAAAATGGCCATGTCTTTAGTGCCTATTTTATTCAACAACCTTATAATCAGATTGAGAGTTCCATCTCCTTTTTTTTTTTTTCTTATTTTACATATCGATCCCAGTTCCCTCCCCGTTCCTTCTTCCCTCCCACCCTTCCTCTAGAAGGCTTGGGCAGGCTAAGGGACCTCTGACAGTGGAACCAGGATATATCCCTGGTGTGCAAAAGGACTTTGGGAGCACACTCCCCTTGGAGGGATACTCCCTTAGCCTAGAGGCAGGAGGGAGCGCCTAGTCCCAACTCCAAATGACTCGACAGATTTTGTTGATCCCTCCTGGAAGGAGAGATCTATCACTTTAGATTCTTTCCATCTGTGAGACTGGTTACAGGAAGAAGAGGAATCAGGTTTTACGACGATGTTCTCCAGATAGGCAATTCTCACTCAATCTCCTCTTCTCCAATTCCAATCTCCTAATCTTACCCATAGATTTGTAGCATCTCCATCCTCTCTCCCACAATTTTCAGAGGCCTTGGAGATCCTAGTAGCACACCCAGATTTCTTCACTCCTGTGGACCCTCTCAGAGTACTTTCCTTTCTAGCCTATCCCCATTCAGTAGTGTCAGCTCTGTGGTGGATTGAAAGAAAATGGGCCTGAATTTTAGTGACAATGTTAGGAAATGTATCACTGTAGGGGCTGGCTTTGGCGGTCTCTTTTGTTAAACTTCTTTCAGTGTGACTGTCAGTTGACTTCCTGTTGCTTCAGAGTCGAGATGTAGGAATCTCAGCTCCAGGACCATATCTGCTTGCATGATGCTATGCTCCCCATTCTGATGATAATGAACTAAACCTCTATAACTGTAAGCAAGCCACTGTAATTAACTGTTTTCATTTATAAAAGATGCCATGGTCATGGTGTCACTTCACAGAAATAAAACCCCTTGCTAAGACACGCTCCCAATATGTAGAAATACTTTCTACCCTGGACCCGAGTGGCTACATATGGCAAAAGCTCAAAAGCATTGCCTACCAGATAACACACTACCATCACACTCTACTTAGAGCCAGAAAAGACTCACACTCAGCAAACACAGGACAAGATATCAGCATGTATAACTGTAATCATCTCAAACACAGATGCCTGGATTTCAGCATCAAAACACAACCAACAACAACCAGCACAATATGTCTCCACGAGAGTCCAACAACCCTACAAGAGTAGGCAATAAGAAATGCAATATGGCTGAAGCATAAATCAAGAAAGTCAAAAGTGGCACTATGATCAAAATCAAATACCTTAAATGATATGTAAATAAATTAATTAATTAATGCTATGAATAAACAGGAAAACAAATTAACTCTGGGATTTTTCTTCAAAACACTAAGAAATTCTGCACAAGGTCTATTTGTCTGTTTTTCATTCTTGTGAGTCCTTCTTTAAAATAACTTTAAGTAATACTATTAGTAAACCTAAAAGGTGACTACAGTTTGTTGAGCACCATATGATGGACTTTCCAAGGCTTCACAAAAAGTCAAGTAACACTTCATTCTTTCATTTTAATTGTTTAATTGGCAAAGAAAATGAACTCACTGCTATTATTGAAGTCCTAGATTATATCAATCTTAAATATTCTATTTTTATTCATAACAGGCCTCCAGTTATAGGTATCAGAATAGTTCACAAAACTTTTAATATCTGAAATACAAATGTTTGCTGAGATTATGCTCTGTCTTGCTCCATTTTACTCCATATTGTATAAAATATTGATTGTATGTGCAGTCTGTGCATTTCCCACTCTGTATTGAAAGGAAAGTATGGCTGTAACTCATGAGTAGATGCAGATACTGCACCATCTCTCAGGCCCCACCCATTAAGCACAGAAACATTAATGACTTATTCCTATTAGTAGAAAGAGGATCACATTGTATAACTGTTGGGAAGAATTAGAACTATGGGGCACATAGTCATCTTGTAATCATATCAAAGAATCTCAGCCTGAGGACATACTTGACATACCAGAATTTCTCACCCAGCCCCCATGAAGAGATGGAAATATAGCACTGTAATGTCATAGATGCACATCTAGCATTTGATAACTGGCATAAAGATCAAGAACTGGGTATGCAGACTATTCAGCTGCCTACTTCTCCACAGTTCACATGTTTAGACCTGCATGTGACCCATTACTTGCACAGTCATTTTACCTTGCATTCTAAAATCTGAAATTTAAATCTAGTATCAAAAGTTTCTACTAGCTGCTCCTTCATCACTAGTCTTGTTCATTGACTATATATAATGACTTGGTTTAGATCAATTCTGAAGTATCTTTATCATGTTTCAGCCACGTAAACCTATATTTGTTCTGCAATGCACACACTCACTATCTCTCTCTCTCTCTCTTTCTCTCTCTCTCTCACACACACACACAGTACATTACATATTATGTATGTATATATAGAGAAAGGAGCAATATACAAATATATTGACTCTATTATATGTTATGAGGAAGTACTATTGGTAAATTAGGGTGGAAAAAATAACTGGAACTTTGCCTTAGGCAAGAGACCAAGGTATAAGAAGAGTCTGAGAGACATACACAACTAAAAATACTTTAGTATTCTAAAATGAATATTAATTTTGTTGACATAATGTCATGACCTACTCGAAGTTACTGTATAGTATTTTTTCCTTTATTTCTTTTATTTATTTATTTTATATAACCAAGTCCAATTAAATGAAAACAAACATTTATAGACAATATTTGGGAATTTGGGCGTCACTCTTTCAAAACTACTTCCAGCTGGTAAGGGGCGCTGACAGGGGGTTCTAAGAAGATGCAGAAATCCTGGCTGTAGTCTGTAAGGCTGCTTTATCCAGCTGTTTTGAATGTAGAATCACATGGTACTTTGTTTCAGGCAGTCTGGCTTGATCAAAGCATATTAGTCTGGAAGATCCAAAGCTTTTCATTTTCTGTGGAAACAAAAATAGAAATCCTTTTCCCCAGTAACTTGTCCTTGAACTTAAACTTTGGAGTCAAAGCATTTTTTTAATTTATTAATTCCCTCTCCCTCCCTCCCATGCTCCCTCCCTCCCTATCTTCTTCCCTCCCTCCCTCCCTCACTTTTACCCACTCTGCCCTCTCACATGCACCCTAACCACCCTCCCCTCCCATCCCCCTCCAATTCCATATGTAGAGGAATGCCATCCAGTTGGGGTCATGTAGATCTGACAGGTGATGTAAAGTAGAGACTAGGGCTTCTCTCCTGTCTCCAGGTTAAGGCAGTTATCCCTCCATGGGGGATGTGTTCTCAAGGTTCTTTTGTGCACCAGGGATAAATCCTGGCTTGACTGTCTGAGGTCCCTTAGACTGCTCAGTCCTTCTGGCTGAGACCCATCCCAGCTATATGTCTGGTGGCCCGTTAGCTCCTCCTTGTTCAGGGAAGCTGTCTCTATGTGTTTCTGCACCTGGTCTTGTTCTCTCCTTGTGCATCTGGGTTCTACTTCGACTCAGTGTTTATGTATGGGTGTTTGCTCCTGTTTCCAACAGGCATTAGTTGAGGTCTCCACGGATAAGTTAGTTGTTGATCACACTCTCCGGGAAGGACATTTATGGCAGCCATTCCACAGAAGCTCATTTGTTAGTTGGTGGAAGTCTTGTAGTTCTCTAGACGTTTCATTGTGTTCAATTTTATCTTCAAACCAATATTGGCTACCTCTATTATGTTCTCTCTCTCTTTCTTCCACTCTTTCCTGTCTTCTATTCCTAACTGGGATCAATCTTCCAGGTTGCACGAGTTTTCCTTTCCTCCCCGTCATTTTCCCCTATTTCTCTTCCATTCACTGCCCCCCACATCCCCTCTGTTCTGGGGGACTTGTCTATTGCCAGTTTTATGAGGGACTTTATATGAATCTTTTAGAATACACCTTGTATCCTAGTTCCTCTGGTGGTGTGAATTATAGGCTGGTTATCCTTAGATCTAGGTCTAAAATACATAAAGGAGTGAGTACATACTATGTTACTCTTTTTGTGACTGGGTTACCTCATTCAGGATGATTTCTTCAAGTGCCACCCACTTGCCTGCGAATTTCAAGGTACCATTATTTTTTCTGCAGAGTAGTATTCCATTGTGTAGATGTGCCACATCTTCATTATACATTCCTCAATTGAGGGGCATCTAGTTGGCTTACAGGTTTTGCTATTATATAGTGCTACTATGAACATAGTTGAACAGATGTCTTTGTTGCATGTATATGGATCATTTCAGTATATGCCTAAGAAGGGGATTGCCAGGTCCAGTGGTAAACTAATTATCATTTTCCTGAGGAAACGCCATACTGATCTCCAAAATGGCTGTATGAGTTTGCACTCCCACCAGCAATGGAGGAGTGTTCCCATTTCTCCACATCCAATCCAACATGACTCATCATTGGTGTTTCCAATATTAGCCATTCTGGAAGGAGTAAGATGTGATCTCAAAATTGTTTTGATTTGCATTTCCCTGAGAGCTAAGGATGTGCAGCACTTTCTTAAGTGTCTTTCAACCTTTTTGATTTCCTCTATTGAGAATTCTTTCTTCAGTTCTGTACCCCATTTTTATTAGGGTTATTTGGTGTTTTGTTGACTAGTTTCTTGAGTTCTTTGTATATTTTGGAGATCAGCCCTTTGTCAGATATAGGATTGGTAAAAATGTTTTCCCAGTCTGTGGACTGCCGTTTGGTCTTGTTGACTGTGTCTTTGCCTTACAGAGGCTTCTATGTTTAAAGAGGTCTCATCTATTATTTGTTTCTCTCAGTGTCTGTGCCTCTGGAGTTATGTTCTGGAAGCAGTCTCCCATACCAATTTGTTCAAGGGTACCTCCTACTTTCTCTTCTAAGAGGTTCAATGTGGCTGGATTGATGTTGAGGTCTTTGATCCATTTGGACTTGAGTTTTGTGCATGGCGAAAGACATGGGTCTATCTGCAGTCTTCTACAAACCCTCATCCAATTGTGCCAGCACCATTTGTTGAAGATGTTGTCTTCACCCCATTGTACAATTTTAGCTGTTTTGTCGAAAATCAGGTGTTCATAGGTGTTTGGGTTAATATCAGGATTTTCAATTCGATTCCATTGGTCTACCTGTCTATTTTTATGCCAATAACAGGGTGTTTTCAGAACTATAGGTTTGTAGTAGAGCTTAAAGTCAGGAATGGTGATGCCTCCTGAAGTTCTTTTATTGTATAGGGTTGTTTTTGCTATTCTGGTTCTTTTGTTTTTCCATATAAAGTTGGTTATTATCCTATCAAGGTCAGTGAATAATTGTGGTGGGATTTTATTGGGGATTGCATTAAATCTGTAGATTGCTTTTGGCAAGATTGCCATTTTTACTATGTTTGTCCTTCCTATCCAAGAGCATGGGAGATCTTTCCATTTTCTGGTATCTTCTTTAATTTCTTTCTTTAGAGCCACAAAGTTCTTATTATATAGGACTTTTACTTGTTTGGTAAGCTTTACACCAATATACTTTATGTTGCTTGTGGCTATTGTAAAGGGTGATGTTTCTCTGATTTCTTTCTCTGTCTCTTTGCCATATGAAAAAAGTAGGGGTACTGATTTTTTTGAGTTTATCTTGTATCCTGCTAGTTTGCTGAAGGTGATTATCAGCTGTAGTAGCTTCCTGGTAGTGTTTATTGGGTCACTTATGTAAACTGTCATATCATCTGCAAATAGAGACAGTTTGATTTCTTCCTTTCCAATTTGGATCCCCTTGAACTCCTTTTGTTGTCTTTTAGCGTTTGTTAGCTAGAACTTCTAGTACGATATTGAAGATATATGGAGAGAGTGGGAAGCCTTGTCTTGTTCTTGATTTTAGAGGAATTGGCTTAAGTTTCTCTCCATTCAGTTTGATGTTGGCAGTAGGTTTACTGTATATTGCTCTTATTATGTTTAGGTATGTTCCTGTTAACCCTGACCTCTCCAAAACCTTTATCATGAAAGGGTGATGAATTTTGTCAAAGGCATTTTCAGCATCTAGGGAGATGTTCATATGATTTTTCTTTTTCTGTTTGTTTATATGGTGGATCACATTGATAGATTTTCGTATGTTAAACCATCCCTGCATTCCACGTATGAAGCCTACTTGGTCATGGAGGATGATTTCTCTGATGTATTCTTGAATTCGATTTGCCAGTATTTTATTGAATATTTTTGCATCGATGTTCATCAGGGACATTGGTCTGTAGTTTTCTTTCTTAGTTGTGTCTTTGTGAGGCTTGGGTACCAAGGTTATTGGGCACTCATGAAAAGAGTTTGGCAATGAACCTTCTGTTTCTATTTTGTGTAACAGTTTGAGGAGTAGTGGTATTAGTTCTTCCTTGAATATCTGGTAGAATTCTGCCCTGAATCCATCTGGCCCTGGACTTTTTTTTGGTTGGAAGGCTTAAAATTACTGCTTCTATTTCATTGTGGGTTATAGGTCTATTTAAGTTGTTTGTTCTTGATTTAATTTTGGTAAGTGATATTAATCCAGATTTTTGTTCATTTCCTTTGAATTTTCAATTTTTACGGAATACAGATTTTCAAAGTATGACCTGAAAATTGTCTGGATTTCCTCTGTGTCCATTGTTATGTTCCTCTTTTCATTTCTGATGTTTTTAATTTACATGTTCTCTCTCTGCTTTTTCATTAATTTGGATTAAGTTTTGTCTATCGTTTTGATATCTCAAAAAACCAACTCTTCTTTGCATTGATTTTTTTTTTTGTATTTTTTTCCTGGTTTCTATTTTGTTGGTTTCAGCCCTCAAGTTATTTCCTGGCATCTACTCCTAAGGGGTGAGTTCGCTTCTCTCTGTTCTAAGGCATTCAGTTGCGCTGTTAATTCTCTCATGTGACTATCCTCTGTTTTCTTCATATGGGCACTTAGTGCTATGAACTTCCCTCTTAGCACTGCTTTCAAGGTGTTCCTTAAGTTCAGGTATGTTGTGTCCTCATCCTTGTTGAATATTTGAAAGTCCTTAATTTCTTACTTTATTTCATCTTTGTCCCAGGTGTGGGGCAATTAAACATTGTTCAGTTTTCATGAGTTTGCAGGTTTTGTGCTATTTGTGTTATTGTTGAATTCCAATTTTAAATCATGGTGGTTTGATAAGATACAGGGGACTATTCCTATTCTCTTGTGTCTGTTGAGGTTTGTTATGCCACCTAGTATGTGGTCGATTTTAGAGAAGGTTCCATGTGGAGCAAAGGAGAAGGTATATTCTTTTGTGTTTGGTTGGAATATTCTATAGATGTCTGTTAACCCCATTTGAGACATAACTTCTGTTAGTTTTTTGTTTCTTTGTTGATTTTCTGATTTCTGGTCCTGTCTAGTGTTGAGAGTACTGTATTGAAGTCTCCCACTATAAGTGTGTGAGGTTTTATATGAGCTTTGAATTTTAGTAGTGTTTCTTTTATGAATGTGGGTGACTTTGTATTAGGGGCATTGATGTTCAGAACTGAGACTTTGTGTTGATGGATTTCTCCTGTGATGAATAGAAATTACCACCTCCATCTCTTTTGATTAATTTTGGTTTGAAGTCTAATTTGTTAGATATTAGGATAGCTATGCCTGCTTGCTTCTTATTTCCATTTGATTGGAAAACCTTTTCCCAACCCTTTACCCTGAGGTAATATCTATCTTTGAAGCTTAGATATGTTTCTTGTATGCAGCAGAAGGATGGATTCTGTCTTTGTATCCATTCTGTTAGCCTGTGTCTTTTTATAGGTGAGTTAAGACCATTAATGTTGAGGGTGAGCAAGGACCATTGATTGTTGTTGCTTGTTTGTTTTAGGTTGTTGTTGGCATTGTTATTGTGAATATATTTATTCTGCTTTACCCTTGGTTTCTGGTGTAGTTGGATTATCTTTTGCCTACATTTTTGTGGGCATAGTTACCTTCCTTAGGTTGGAGTTTCCTTCCAATACTTTCTGTAGGGCTGGATTTGTACATACGTATTGGGAAATTCTGGTTTTGTCACTAAATATCTTGTTTTCTCCATCTATAGTGATTGTGAGTTTTGCTGTATATAGTAGCCTAGGCTGGCATCTTTGTTCTCTTAATACTTGTAGAACATCTATCCAGGACATACTGGCCTTGAGGGTTTCCATGGAGAAGTCAGGTGTAATTTTGATAGGTCTGCCTTTGTATGTTACCTGTACTTTTCCTTTGCTGCTCTTAATATTCTTTCTGTATTCTGTATGCTAGGTGTTTTGATTATTATATGTCGAGGGGTCTTTTTTCTTTGGACCATCCTTTATTTGGTTTGGTATGCTTCTTGTACTTTCATGGCATGTTCTTCTTCAGATTGGGAAAGTTTTCCTTGATGATTTTGTTGTCCTTGATGAATATGTTTTCGGCACCTCTGAGCTGGGCTTCCTCACCTTCCTCTATGCCTATTATTCTTAGGTTTGGCCTTTTCCCGGTGTCACATATTTCTGGGATGTTTTGTTTTAAAGATTTGTTGGATTTATGATTTTCTTTGGTCGATGAACCTATTTCTTCTAGTTTATCTTCTGTGCCTGAGATTCTCTCTTTGATCTCTTGAATTCTGTTGTTTATGCTTGCATCTCTAATTCCTGATTTTTTTGCCCAGTTTTTCTATTTCCAGCATTTCTTTGCTTTGTGTTGCCTTTATTTTCTCTATTTCAGTTTTCAAGTCTTGAACTGTTTCCTTCACTGGAAACTGGGACTCTCCAGCTGAGGCCTCTTTCTTTAGCAGAGGCCCTACTTTTGGGGTCAAGGATCTTGCTGTGGGGAACTCAGAGTGGACCAGCATATATAGGCAGATCTCTGGGAGGGGTCCGGGTCTCCAGTAGAGGAGTGGAGGTGGGGTCAGAGACCTAGCAGTTGGAAATTACAGGTGGCCCCGCGTGGATAGGCAGGTCTCCTTTATTCAGAGTTGCTCTGAGAAGTCTCCAAATTAGGGTGGATTGTTGGCTCCACCCTTTGTCCCAGTGCTCAACCAGAGCAGCTGGACAGTGCTCAACCAGAGAGGCAGGAAAGTGGGCTGGATAGGGCACAGGGTAGGGGGGGCAGGCTCTCGGTGGGTTTGGGTGGTGGTGTATCAGAGCTCCAAGGGTGCTCTCGATGGGGATAGGATACAGGAGCAGTGGAATCAGGGGCCCAACCCCTACTGTATAGTATTTAATAGTGGTTTTTCAGGTAATAAATCACTGGGAGTATATAGAAAGAGGCTGCTCCATGTGCTTCACCTTCCTGTTAAACACTATGCTCTCAAATACTGAATATTTTTTCATGACAAAGGACTGACTCACAGAGGTATAGGTATTTATGTGGCATAATAGAGCTTAGACTTTTAAGTTTGTGAAATACCTCCATGTTTGAATTTCTCTACAGAAATCAACATGATGGTTCTAAATATCACTTCATGCAGAAAGAAATTTTTAGCAAATACACAAAAAAGTATCTTAAACTTTTACATTGTAAGACAGATTTATTCTTAAACTGAACACATGAAAGGTGTTCCCTAGTGATTCCATATCTCTTACTGTGTTTTGATAATGTGAAATAAATATGCTTGTAATTATATCATTACAATCAATTATATAACTATACTTTTGGTGAGTATTTATATCAATCCCTTCCATTAGAATTTAGAAGCCAGTTTAGGCATAACCAATAGGAATGTTTATTGACCTGTTTCTTTTGTTACATAAATAAACATCTTTAAACTGCCATTCATGTAGTACATTGCCTGGTAATGGTGCAATAAAAACTCTTTCTCTGATTTTTGTGTATTTGATATAGTATAACATGTAATAAAATGCCCAGTTTGTTAAGCACATTTATCCCCATTTAGCATCACTTCAGTGTGCTAATTGTAAACGAAAAACCTGGCAATAAGATTGTGGAAACTTTTTCACTATTAATGGGTTTGGTTACTAATTCCTATTCCCTTTAAGAACAGCAAAATTGTAGTGAATTTTCTTTACTCACTTTCTACTGCCTAAATAAGCTCCAGCAGCCAACAATGGGATAACCAGAAACAATTAACAAAAAGTTACCTTCAAAGTCTCTATTTCTAAACAATAGGCCCTGGACTATATTGTTAGGACTAGTTTGAAATGTAAGCAGCCCTCAACCCTCATGGAGATTTTGTTGAGTACCATGCTTGAACTATAGACATGAATATTAATACAGTTAATCATTGGTTATCTGAAACATTTCAAGAAGCTGAGGGGCAAAATAAATACCCCATGATATCATTTAACACAGGGATATCTATAATTAAATTTCTCACTGTCTGCTCACACACTGTATCTCAGATGTATTGAAAATAGTAAAAAAGAAGTCTTAGTATTAATGTTCAAGGTAACCCACTGTAGCTCTATGGTTCAGGAGATTAGAAAGAAAGATCTAGTTGGTATTGATCACATTCCTTTGCAGATATCATAACACTTCATTGGCATTAGTGTTACTATGTGAATCAGCAAATTATAAGGTAAGCTCTCCTGGGCATTGCTCTTGTTTCTTTTCAGATGCCATCACACTTTTTGGGCACTTTTCCTGTTTCTGACAACAAGATAGTAATATTTTATCAAATCCAATATCCTTTAATTCTACAGAAATAGGGATATTCAAAAAAGATACAATGGTATGTGATCATTGATATTTCTGGATTATTAGATTTGTTAGTGTTGTGAAAGGCAAGACATGTTCAGTGCCTGTAAAACACCATGCATTGATTGATAAATTCATGTAGTGAAAGGGCACAAAACATAGTTTTGTCATCACTATGGCAAGTGACTCAATCCTCAGTAACTCAAGCACTGGTTAAATCAGAGTAAATTTCTTATTATTATGGTTGGTGTCACAGAATTTTTCTTCTGCTGTAATCACAGCACAGTCTATTAGCTCTCTGCTGTTTGGGTGTCTAGATTTTGAAACAAGGGCATAATTAAATGATGGCTACACAGCCATCTTATATGAAGAATTTTTTGATTTTAATGAATATGCAAGACCATGGAAAATCAGAAAAATTGATGTTACTATTGACTGCGAATTCTACTTGGGAAGTGGAAAAAACAGGGTTTCTTTTTTTCTTTTTTGTTTGTTTGTTTATTTTGTTTTTTTGCAACGGATTTTGTGATGATTCTTGGGGTATGATAGTCCAAATGTCATTTATTATAGTGTTCAATAGATATTCTGGAGATAAAAGATGAAACGTAACAGGTTAGAAGTAGGTGCAGAAGCTGTTAGGCTCACTGTGGGACTAGTGGTCAGAGTTAAGGGTACAAGGTGAAGGAATAGAAAATAAATGGAAAGAAGGAAGAATCTCAAATATCTATTGTGGTTCACTGGGCAGGGTTATTGTTTCAGCATTAACAATAGTTGCATCTTAATCTGTTGTGGAGCCAGGAATGAGCTTGAGTGTAATTTGCAATCCTGTCACGGGACTGCACAGATGGATGTACTATTATTTCCTTTACTGGTGTCTATAAAGGGGACTTATTGAACACTGATATCATGGATGCTCTCTGACGCTTCAGATTCTGACTTATTCTCCCAAAACATGAGGCTTGCATTTTGGCTCTCATATACATGTCGAAGATATTGTACTAGGACTGGGAATACAAAGTCCTTATGGTTTGTAATTTGCCTTTTGATGGTCTACCATTTACTTCTCAGCCATTGTGGTGACGAACACTTTCCCATCCTTTTGATAATGAGTGAATTTCATTATCATCAGATACATCAAGCTCTGCTAAACTGTGGATGAGAGTGACTTCATCTTTCCTGGTCCATGCAATGCCTCCAGTCTGTTTCTAGTTCAGGTAGTTGAGCCATTTAGTACGACACTGTTTGCTGAGTTAGTACCTATTCGTACCGCCACAGCTGTCCAACACACACCCTGTGTGAATTTCTCACCCATCTCAGTGCATATCAGTTCATAAGCCACATCTGCAAGAATCTGTTCTTGTCCTCCTCCTCCTTCTTCTTCTTTCCATTTCCCTACCTTGCAAGGACCTTTCATCAGTCGGCACCAGTCTTTAACAGAAAGAAGACTGACTTCTTCCAATAACGGTACCTATTTTTACTCAGTCATTGTCGTGCTGCTGCCAGAAATCCTTGAGCTTCTCAGTTTCTTCAGGTGTGTACTTTCCCACATGGTTTCTGTCATTATACATTCTGACCACTCTTCTATACATTGAAAACAAAGGCCGATTCAGACCCGATGATATAGACCTGTAGAAATCTTTGCGTTTACTTTTTGACATCTTAAAAATGATTTCTGCTGCATTCAGTACTCCATGTTCCTGAATTTATCGTTCAATGTTGCTCATCAATATATCTGTTTCTTCCTTGGACCACATCCCCTGCTTCCTTTTATGATCTTGTTTGCTTAGATTATCTTTATCTTTTTTACCTATGAACCATATTTGGCTAATGATTGACTTTTCCTCATTATCCAAGGGAAATTCTTTATCTGGTTTATAATTCTGTAAAATCTGGAACTGCATCATAGTTCCCTCAGTAATCTCTTCATCTTCCACCTCTGTGGCTATGGTTGTGACCAAATCAAAGCTCTGATCCATTTCTGGCAGTGGGAATGCAGCAGGTGACATGTAATAAGTCTCATCACTCTCTGAGGACAAACAAGGCTTCTTATTTAGAGGTTCAGTAGGGTTTTCCATTACATCAGCTTCATTCTGAATGCAAAGAATGAGGTTCCTGTCTGTGTCCTCAGTAAGACAGAGCTCACAATTTCAACTGTTTCTGGTTCAGGACCTACTTCAAATGTACTCATCTTTAAATATTGTCATAGGCAATGTTAGTAGAGGCTTAGACAGAAGAGGTAAGTGTGACAAACTGCTGGAAATAGCTGTGCTTAAAGATGCTTAATATGTTACACTTTGTCCTTTCCCTTGGTCTCGTTGGCAATGTGTGTTTGATGATAAATCTGAGAAAACAGGACTAATTCAAGTGGCTCTAAAATTATTAAACAGGGAAACTTCAGAGAACTGCTGATTTATCTCAATATGCATTACCATTCTGAAAAATAAAATTAATTATCCATTAATTAATACCAAACTGAATACCGAACTGAAATAGAAACTGTAATGCCTTTGTTACAAGGGTTTATAGAGTAAATAAGAAGACATCTCTCAATCAAACTTCAGAATACAGAAGAAGTTTAGATATTAAGACATTTACACATTATTTTACTTCCATAATAATGTAAAAAGTGCTCTGAAGGAAGGTAAGTTTCACTTTCAGATTCCAAGGATTCTCACAGAATAAAATGTTACAATATTATACAGTGTAGAAAATAATGTACATTAAATTTCATGGTAGAAGTTATATAAATTATGTAATTAAGGGCCTATTTTGTATCAAGTTCATCACAATATTCAACAATTTATTTTTATTTAACACATGGACTTTGAAGGATGCAATTGTACTTTTTTATGTACTTTGGACTAACAAAGGATATGTAAACACCACATCTCCTAGAAAGTGTAATCTGACATGTAATATCCCTATTGAGAATTGAACATATGTTTGGTATGTTTGCTGATTATTTAGCATGGTAAATACTTCCATATAAAAAGACAGTGTCCTGCATACTGTCTTAAATTTTACTATCATTATTTTGTTGATAATTACATTCTTGTGTACGTGTGTGCAAATGTCTTTCCTAAAAATTAGTAAATTATCATACAATTTCAAGTTTTCTCTAATTATCTGTTTACATGAGTTCAAAAATACATGTTATAAGTGCAATAGCCTTTTTTGTAATGTTTTAGTGTTCACTGCTGGAGGACTATATATTTTCCATATTAGTATGTTCTTTTTTGTCATCATTATTATAATAGAGAATGAAGTATTTTTGCAGTCTTCTGTGACCATCAACTATTTTACCCATCTTTGTGGTAAATTATGTATATTGTCTTTTTGTTCAGCAGTATTTTCAAAAGTGTATTATATTTTCAATTTCCATTCTGAATCAATCCTGAACACATTTGTATTGCTTATATTAACTTGAAAATTTATGTCAGATAGTTGTTCAAACTTTCCTAAATATTTCCCTAATATACTTTAAATTCTGTAGCACAAGAAAATTCACATAAATTTTTGTAGACTTATCACTGACTCCCAAACAAATTTGGAACAATCTTATAGTGGAGATTGTAGATCTTTTTATATAGGATACAGTCTATACAAAGATTAGATGAAAATTGAATAGCAGTCTATAAATACAAATTCATAATGTACTTATGGACAGAATAAATATCTATATTAATTCCATTCATATTAACAGAATACTAAAATCATAGTAGCAGTATGATATTAGAGTAATTAGTAATTATGCATGTTGTGATATCATAAGTGAATACTACTTGGCTACCTTGAAAAATGGTTACATACAGAATGGAAGAAGAAGAATCAGGATATGATAGTACATGTATGAACATGGAACATGTGTGGAAGTCAAGAATAGACACAGAAATATGTCCTTAAAGAGGAAATGAAAAACTCTCTAGGATGGACTTGGTCCTGTCTCAACCTTGTATGCAAGACTTTAGATTCCCCAAGGAAGGCCCTACCCACTCAAAGGAGTGGATGGTAAATGAACATAACTATAGATATAAGCATCACCATCAGAATGCAAGACATGGAAGAAAGGATCTCAAGCATTGAAGATATGATAGAAAAAAGTGATGGGTCAAAGAAAATGTTAAATTAAAAAGTTCCTAACAAAAAACATCCAGGAAATTTGGGATGCCAAGGAAAGTTCTAACCTATGAATAATAGGAAAAGGAAAGGATTAAGTCCAGCTAAAAAACTGAGAAAATATTTTTAACAAAACCATGGGAGAAAATTCCCATTACATAAGGAAGAAGAACATGTCTACAAAGGTACAAGACACTTACAAACACCAAGTAGACTGGATCAGAAGGAAAAGTCCCATGTCACATAATAAATAAAACACTAAAGATACAGAAGAAAGACTATTAAAAGCTGTAAGAGAAAAAGGCCAAATAATATATAAAAGCTGACCTATAAATATTGTACCTGTTTTCTCAATGGAGACTCTAAAAGCAAGACAACAGATGCCAGCTCCGACTAATAGACCTAGTAAGACTTTCAATTATAATAGATGGAGAAAAGAAAATATTTCATGACATAGTCAAATATGAATAATATCTGGCCACAAATTGAACGTTATAGAACGTACTACAAGGAAAACTCCAACCCAAGGAAGTTAACTACACCCAAAAAACAATAACACTCAATAGACAATCACATACCATACCAGCAAAATCCAAAAAACGAAAACATACATGTGGGCATGCATACAAACTCACAGGCACACACACCCCACCACCATTACAATCAACAACAAAATAATAATAATAACAGGAACAAATAATCAGTATAAAGAAATTAGAGGATTCTCTTAAATGTGACTTAACAGCACACCTGAAGACTCAAGAACAAAAAGAAGGAAGAACAACCTAGAGGTCTAAAAAGTAGGAAATAACCAAACTCAGGTCAGAATTCAATAAAATAGAAACAAAGAGAAGCATACAAAAATCAGTGAAATTAAGATTTGATTTGTTTTAGAAAATTAACAAAAGAGGCAAAGCCATATCCAAACAAACTAGAAGACACAGAGAGAATGTCCAAATTAATAAAATGAGAAAGGAAAATGAGGTTATAACTACAGGCACCAGGGAAATTCAAAGAATCATTAGAAAGTGCTTTAAAATCCTATACTCCACAAAAATGCAAAATTCATTTTTAAAAATGTACAATTTTCTTAATAGGCAACACACACCAAAGTTAAATCAAGGTCCGATGAACAGTTTAAACAGATCTATAACCTCCCCACACCCAGATTGAAGCAGTCATTAAAATCCACCCCCCCAAAAAAAAAGTTCAGGTCCAGTTAGTTTCAGTGCAGAATCTTACTGCAGACCTTTAGAAAAGAGGTAATACCAATACTCTTCAAGTAGTTCCAAAAATATAAACAAAGGGAACATTGCCAAATTTTCTTATAAGGCCTCAACCACCATGAAATCAAAGCCAAATAAAGACACACAAAAAACAGAGAATTACAAACCAATTTCTCCCATGTACAATGATGCAAAAATACTGATTAAAGTACTCAAAAACTGAATCAAAGACCACATCAAGAGCTCATCTACAATAATTAATGGGCTTCATCTCAGAGATGCAAGAATGATTCAACATATGCAAAATCCGCCATGTAAACAAACTGAGAGAAATAAAATGATATGATCATCTCATTATATACAGAAAAAGCCTTTTTATAAAATCCAACACAATTTTATGAAAAAAGTCTGGGAGATATCAAAGACACAAGGGATATACTTAGACATAATAAAAGCAATATACAGCAAGCTGATAGTTAACATCAAATTAATTGGAGAGAGACACAAAACAATTCCAGTAAAATTAGGAATAAGACAAGGCTGCCCACCTGCTCTATATCTACTCAATGTAGTACTTGAAGTTCTAGCTAGCAGAATGAGACAAAAGATATCAACAAGATACAAATCAGAAATCAAGAAGTCAAACTATCATTATTTGCTGATGTTATGATAGTATATATAAGCTACCCCAAAAATTATACCAGAAAACACCTACAGCTGCTAAATACTTTAATGAATTGGTTCATGACTAGATAAACTCAACAATTAAACTCTACTATATAAATGATTAACAGGATAAAAAGAAATCATGGCAACAACACCCTTCATGATAGCCACAAATAACATAACATAGCTTGATATAATTGTAACCAACATGTGAAAGGCCTATGAGACCAGTTCAATTCCTTGAAGAATTTAGAGAAGACATCAGAAGATAGAATGGTCTCCAATGCTCATGGATCAGCAGTCTTAACATAGGAAAATGTTCATATTACCAAAAGAAATCAACAGACTCATTGCAATCCACATCAAAATTACAATTATTTATAGAACTTTGAAGAACAATATTAAGTTTCATACAGGAAAAATACAAAACCCAGGATATCTAAAACAATTCTGTATAATAAAACAATTTCTACAAGCATCCCCACCTCTTATTTCAGTTTTACTAGAGAGAAATAATGATTTAATAATAATAATAATAATAAAACACATGTTATTGGCAAAAAGCAAGACAGTGTGATCAAAAGATTCAAACCGAAGTTCCTTACATAAGTCCACATATCTATGAATACTTCAGTTTTGACAAAAAAAGCAGAAAATACACAACTGAAAAAAAAGCATCTTCAACAAATGGTGCTGGCATAACTGGAAGTCAACATGTAGAGTAATACAAATAGTCCCATATCTAGCACCCTGCACAAAACTCAAGTCCAAATGGATTAAAACACCTCACCATACATCCAGTTACACTGAACCTAACAGAAGATAAAGGAGGAAAGAGTCTTGAATGTGTTGGCACAGGAGAAAATTTTTTGAATATAGCACCAGTAGCACATACACTGAGGCAGACAACTGATAAATGTGACCTCCTGAAACTGAAAAATATCTGTAAGTCAAAGGACACTGTCAATAGGATAAAATGGCTGCCTATAGCAGGGGAAAAATCACAACCAAGACCTCAGAATACAGATCTCCAAAATATATAAAAGACTCAAGAAACTAGACAGCAAGAAACCAAAATATATAAAAGACTCAAGAAACTAGACAGCAAGAAACCAAACAATCCAACTAACAATAGGATACAGAACTAAACAGAGAATTTTCAACACAAGAATCTCAAATTACTGAGATATACTTAAAGAAATTTTCAACATCCTTAGCCATCAGGGAAATGCAAATCAAAATGACTCTGAGACTCCATCCTACTCATGCTAGAATGGGTATGATCAAAAACACAAATGACAGCTTATGCTGAAAACGATGTGGAGCAAGGGAACCATTCCTGCAGTGCCTGTAGGAATGCAAACTTTTACAGCAACTTTGGAAATCAATATGGCAGATTTTCAAAAAATTAGGAATCTATCTACCTCAAGACACAGTTGCACCACTCTTTGGTGTATACACAATGGATGCTCAAACATAAGAGAAGGATACTTGTTAAACTGTGTTCATGGCAGCTTATTTGTAATAGTCTCTCAACAAAAGAAATTACACTTGAATTTTATTCTAGTGTGATTTTCTGTTGCTGTTGTAAATGCCATGACCAAAAGTTCAGTGGACAACAGAAGGGTTTCTGTCAGATTCCTCTTTCAGGTAATAGTCACTTAGGGAATTCATGTAAGGAACTCAAGACAGACACCTGGAGCAGAAACAATAGAAATTTCCAGATTTATGTTTTCCATTGAAACAGGATAATAAAGAAAATATAAACCTGGAAGGATGTAATGATCAGACATATTTAAGATGGATATTAAATACAGAGTGTGTGACCAATATACCAGTATGACAGGGGATTGATTGAATTTATAGTGTTAATGCTTGCACACCACTCAATATACTTACAGTATGAATAAAGGAATCGATTTCAAAATATGAAAGTATTATCCAAGAATAAGAATTTTTAAAAATCAAAATAGAAAGGAGAATAGATATCAGGACATAAAAGATAAACTGACTATCATGATGAAGTTAATGCTTTCAAAGTAGTGACAGCTAAATGAGATTTTATTTTTAAAAACCTATATTAAAAACAAATTCATTGCCACTACATGCAACTCATTATATACTTTTCATACCAGAAAACATATGTAAAATAAATATTGCAAAGAAAACAGTAAATACTCTACAGGACCCAAATAGGAACAATATGGAAAGGGGCTTACCATGGTAGTCTCAGATATCATTCAGACCCATTTCACATGAAGATGAGCAATACAAACTTCAATTTTGAGGAAGTTCTCACTTCACAATGAAAAAGAAAACAAAGTTATTCATAATCTAATTCTAGGGTGGGCCATGACTAAAATATTAAACTTTAACACAACTGAAGAGAATATTTTTCATTACTTTGTAAAAATTAAACCAAGAATTAATGAAGAATGGTTTGAAAGAACAAATGGTTAGAATGAAATGTATGCAAAGGACAGCTGAAAAAGATCATTGTAATTACAGTAGATAAAAAGAAGGAATTAATTTTAGATGAAATGAGAAATTACCACAAAACTATAATGTGCTGGAACTTGTATGTCACAGAAATGTTACTTTTTAATAAAAATCTGCAGAAATAACCTGTAAAGGATAATATATCAGACCAGCCTAAGCTAGGCCTTATTGACACATGATGTCTGTTTAGGAAGACAATAAAGTCTAAGGCTTTAATATTAAAAGCAGAAATGTATATAAATATGTAGACTAAATTAACAATAAAAATAAATTAGATTATTAAAATACAAAGCATTTTGAGAGAAGGGAAAGGAATTACAAAGAAAACATTTAGATACAATAATACTAAAATTCCGGAAAATTAGACTATTGTAATTGCAATGGAAAAGATTAAATTTCAAGAAGATATAAATGACATTTCTCATTCCTACTAAAATAGTAACAAAGGAATGATAAAAACTAATAAAATTTCCTAGATTTATTGATAAACCTAAAACTGAATCAATACTGATAAAGATAAGATCCCTGAATACCTACAGATTCATGGATGATAGAAGCCCTAGGGATGTTATTGTCAGTGCTCCTGCCTCAAATAACAGTGCTCTGCCTCAGTGTGTAGTTGCTGAACAACTACTATGCCTTCATGGTAAGCAAGCCGTGCTGCAGGCACATGAACTTATTTGCAATGCTTACCTCCACAGAAAACACATGGGTATTTGTAAGCAGCTGGATGAGAAGCTGTTGCACTGCTCTGACAGTAACATAATTCTTTATTTTTTTATTAATTAATTATTTTTATTTTACATGTTGATCCCAGTTCCCACTCCCTCCCTCCCTTCCTCTCACCCTCTCTCTCAAGAATTCCATTTCATTTTTAGACTCCCCTTCCAAAGAAACTCACTATATCTTCCCACTGCATATGTTAACACCAATGTCACATTCATGATAATATTGAATACAATTTTTGTTGTTGTTTTCTGCTGTTTAATACATGTCTGTTTTTAATTCCTCTACTAATAAAGCTGAGTAGATATTACTTCAGCAATGAGAAACCAAATGTAAGTGTTGAACTGGAATTTGATGTATTTCATTGTAACACATATACTTCTGTTGTTCTGCCTTCTAGGAAACTTTAATATCATACGTTTTCAAACCAAGAGCTAGGTTCTGGAGACATAGCAGAAGTTGGAATTGAAGTCTTTGATGAAAAAAGTCAAGGAATAAGAAGAGAAAAAGATGTAGAAACACAGTTGTCAGTTGATAGTACAACCGAACTATCAAATTTTGCAGAGGTCAACTCAAAGAAAAGAGTGAGTTATAGATTAGTTATATTGTGGATAGACTGGGATGAGGGAGGAGGAATACCAACACCTTATTTTTCCTTCCAAACTAGTCACTCTGGTAGAAACAGATGTGATTTACTGGGGTGCAGAGGCCTTGAGGAAGCTTATCTTACAGCATTGTCTTTATATTGGTAAAATATTTACACAGAGTAGATAAATGAATGTTTTCTTTGTGTAAATTAATTGTGTGTAGTAGAATTTCACAAAACAATGAACACTTATTTAAAAATTGATAATGATGTACTAATAATATCAAAATTAAATGTAAATAAAAAACTAGATATCAGTATTATTAACATATTATTTGATTGTATATAGCACAGAATAGTAGTAACTCTAAAACAAAAGAAAAGAAAGTTGATCGGATTAGGGCTAGTTAAAGCAAATTTCCAGAGGCTATATTGACTTAAATTATGGCAATGATAAAATTGATAAACTATTGGTAGGCAACATTCTAGAGGCTCAGAATTTCATTAAAAAGCTATATCAAAATCAAAGATTTGAAAAACAATAGTCTTTTCTATCACTTGTCAACACGTCAATGCAATTATAAGAAAATATTCTACTTGTTCTTTATTACCAAACTCCACTATCTGCAGGTAGTACCACAAAGAGTACTCAAAGGAATGTAATCTGGAAGATGGATGTGTTTCTTTTTATAGAATTTGGAAAATTAAAATATGTACACCACACTATTGATATCTATTACTAATTTCAATGGGCAATTGCTTTGAGTTAAGAAAAAGCTGATTCTGTAACCACACAATTGTTAGAAGTTATGGCAATCATAAGAGTGACAATGCTCCATCGTATGTCTCTAGTAAAATTAAGCAATATAAATCAGATTGTAGTTATAAGACACAATTCTAAAGGATAAGCAGTTATAAACAGATCAAATAAATCTCTAAAGGATATGCTAAATAAATGTAAAGGTATAATAAAGACCTACACAGATAGATTGCATTATTCTTTATTAACTTTGAATTTTATGAATACTAAAGAGAAAGGAACAACAGCTGTGGAGAGACATTGGATAATACAAAAAAAAAAAAACTACAGAATTAAATCACCTTGTATACTTGAAAGATGTGCTGACCTCAGAATGGAAGTGGGATATGTGTTAAGATGGGAACAGTGTTTTGCTTTTATTTCCACAGATGAAGAAAAACTACAGATACTATCAAAACTGATAAATATTAGACTTGAACAAGATAGACCTCTTGATTCAAAGAGGTGATAGTTCATCAAACATCATGGCCATTCAATCAAAACTAACTTTAAAGCCAACAAATTCTTTTTATTTGATCAGATATTACTTTCCATAAGGAAAACTTCCCTCAATTAGGATTGGGGAAGGGCTTTATTTTTGTCTTTTCATTAAGAATAAAGGCATTCAGCTAAGGTATCTGAAAACAACTGGACATATAAAACATGTGAAGAGCAAACCATTCAGAAAAAAATATGTCCAAATGAAAAGAGTAATTTGGTTTATTAGTATATCATATCTACAACAGGAGAGAACTTCATAAATTTTTCAAAATGTTTGTTTATGTTTTTTTTCTGTAGACATATAAAGCAAATGGTCTGTGGCTTTCTCGTTCTCTAAACCCAATCACATTTGTTAAAGTAAAACCCAAAATTTCTATCTCATGTCAAAAGAGCACTCTGACCTGAGACAGAAGGAAAAAATTATGGGACTATTGTATTGATATTAATCTCATAATCCTTTCATTTTATTTCAACTCTTTAAATCTTTTCTTGATGTATAAATATCTGAAAATTTATGTGATATATATATGTGTGTGTGTGTGTGTGTGTGTGTGTGTGTGTGTGTGTGTGTGTAAATATGTACATAGTTTTTAAACCTTTTGTCATGGTATTACTGGTCAAATAGAGTACTAACTAATTCTAGGAAAAGGTTTCATCTAGCTTCTGGTACATTATTTCAGGTTTGAGTATCAGGTAACTAGGAATTAAGTTTTTGTATTCTGGATATATGTAACAATTATTCATCCTTTAACCTCATTGAGTTCTGCTGCATATGTCATTTGAAATGTTTTTTTAAGTTTTCTGCAGTGAACCATGACCATGCTTAACAGCAACTTTTGAAGTCTCCACAGGATGACAGGGCCCCATAATGACAATTCCACTAGGACTATGATAATAAAAATAAGCTGGAAAAACACCACCTGAAGATTGGCTTTTGAACTACAAACTGTTCAGTACAATTTGAAAGTGGCTAGCTGAGAAGATGCAGCCTCACAGACTACTCTAGCAATGACAATCTCTGATCTTTCCCACTGTGCAGAGACTGAATAACAAGCAATACAATTACCTCTCCCAGGACTTGAAAATTACCCCCCCTTTTTTTTCTTTTTTAGCATCCCCTATTAAGATGCCATCACTCCAAGATAGCAGAAAGTAAATTTAGGAAAATGAAACACACATACCCAAGAGGTGGGGTGGGTATTTTGGGGTGATTCAATGGGTAATGGATAGTTGTCAATGTTGGGGGGAGTTAGAAGTTGTTATTTGCAATGGTAAGGAACTAAAGTTGAACAAAGGAGATTAGATTCAGAGTTCTTGTGGAAAGAAAAAAAAAGAATATAGGCATGATATAACATAAGGGTTGATTACTGAGTCTACTCTGAAAAGAAAGAGGGAGGATATAGAAATATAATAAAAAGATAAATTATTGAATCTTCCTTTAAAGTAAAAGAGCAAATACTACTTTTTATTATTTTTTACATTGATTTGGATTTTTTGTACATTGATACAAAATTGAAGTTAAATTGTTGGAACATACTGTCCATACATTTCTAATCTTGTTCAATGTATTATACCTATGCAACACATTTAACAATGTAATATAAATTTTTAATCCTTTAAATTTATTATTAACAACCATTTAGGATTAAAAGGATTGAAGTTTAGCAATTAGTCACTGATTACAATCAAAATTGCAGTCACATTAGGCAGGTTTTCAGTGTCAAACACAGATATATTTTAGATAAGTCAATCATCTTCAAATACTTCAGATATCTGTAGAATATGACATTTAAGATGTTTTAATAATATAGGTTCTTTTATCTTTTATGACAATGAGACCTGTCTGTTTCTGGCAGCACCAATCTCCTTCAAAGAACATGATGGGTATTGAAGAAACTCCACGTGAAATTTAATTTCTTTGTGGCATTTTCTTTAAGAAAATGTTCTTGCTTCAACTGCTGAGAGTATGCTGTCGTAATTGGATAAACAGTACATAAAAGAAAAGAATGCTGAACCTTGCAAAGTCAAGGTAGGACAGCCCTTCAAAATATCCTGCTTCACAGAACATTCTGTCAGATATGATCGGCCTGCAGGACAAAGATGGATGTCTAAACATTGCAGGGTAAACTTGTCCATGAAGCCAGCTATTTCTACCATTTCTCATGTATTTTTTGGAAGTTGCTTGCTTGAACTTCCCTGCTTACTCAGGTAATATTATGTTCTTCTCAGGTCTATGATGGAAATTAAGACATGATAGTTATAAATGTCCTTGTTTTCAAATGCAAAAAAAGAAATGTAAATGCAAGAGGTTGAGAGTCATAAAAATATAGATTTTTGGTAATGCAAGTTAAAATAGAAAGTAAATAAGGTACAATTTTTGGAGCTTATCAAGATAGGATAGATATATAGTATTTTCTCTATATTTATCAATTTCCAATGGATTGGGCATTGTTGATGTTTTATTGTCTGCATATATTGTATATATTTATTATAAATTATTTTTCTTATATTAGTTATAACCTTTTTACTTTAGACAAAAAGGGAAATGTGATAATATCTTGTTTGTACACTAACAAATGAAACTGGCATGATGAATAGAATGCAGAGCTAGACACTAGTTAACCATAGAAGTGCGAAAGTCTGTAGAGACAGTATGGATATAATGTGGCTGGGCAGAGAAAGGGGTAATAGTTGGGAGAAGATAAGAGCTAACTGTATTTTCAGCCTGGAAGTTTGTAAGGTAAGGTGTGGTTTCCTCCTTTTGCTCTCTGATATTTCAGCATTTTCCCCTATGTCTGACTCCAGGTTTCTATTTTTAAGACCAATTAGAACTCGTGTAACATTTCTTTCCAATTATTTATTTTTTTTCTTTTCTATTGAGAAAGGATTTCTCTGTGTAGAGTTAGCTGTCCTTCCCTCTTCTAGAACTCACTCTGTAGATTAGGCAGGCCTTGAGCTATCTCTGCCTCTGGGGTGCTGGGATTAAAGGTGTGCACTGCAACTATGAATACTTCCTTTTCAAAATTTAAATTAGAAACAAGCTGTTTTTACATGTCAATCCTTGCTCACCCTCCCTCCCCTCCTCCCTTACCTCCCTGAAATCCTTTATCCCATTCCCTTTCTACTCCCCAAGGAGGGTTAGGGATTCCATGGGGAGTCTTCAAAGTCTTTCATATCATCATTTGGAGCAGGGCCCAGGCCCTCTCCCATGTGTCTAGGCAGAGGGACTATCCCTCTATGTGGAATGGGATCCCAATTCCAGTTGTATACTAGGTATAAATACTGATCCACTAACAGAGGTCTCATAGACTGCCCAGTCCTCCCAAATCTAACATCACATTCAGGGAATCTAGGTTAATCCTATGCTAGTTTCCCAGCTATCAGTCTGAAGTCCATGAGCTCTCCTTTGTTCAGGTCAGCTGTTTCTGTGGGTTTCTCCAGGCTGGTTTGACTCCTGTGCTCATCACTCCTCCATTTCTGAAACTGGATTCTGAGATTTTGGATCAGTGATTAGATGTGTGTGTTTGCTTCTGCTTCCATCAACTACTAGATGAAGGATCTAGAATGGTATATACGGTAATCATCAATCTCCTTATCGGAAAAGGGCATGTAATGTAGCCTCTCCACTATTGCTCAGATTGTTAGGTGAGATCATTCTGGAAGATCTCTGGATATTTCCCTAGAGCCAGAATTCTATCTAAACCTATAATGTCTCCCTCTACTATGATATCTCTTTTCTTGCTCAACGTTATTCTTTCCCTGACTCAACCTGCCTGCCTCCCCTCCTCTCCCTCTCCCCTCCCACCCATGCACCCAATTTGTGTGGGAGGTCTTGTCCCTTTTGCCTTCTCCAGGGTACCATGTATGTCACCCTTAGGGTCCTCCTTGTCTCCTAGCTTTACTTACAGTGTGGATTTTAGGCTGGTAATACTTTATTCTATGTCTAAAATTCAAATATGAGTGAGTACATACAGTGTTTGTCATTTTGTGACTGGGTTACCTCACTCAGGATGGTTTCTTATAGTTCCATCCATTTGCCTGCGAATTTCAAGGTTCCATTGTTTTCTCTTTGTGTGTTTTGTTTTGTTTTCTGCTGAGTAAATGTACCGCATTTTCTTTATCCATTCTTCAGTTGAGGGGCATGTAGGTTGCTTCCAGCTTCTGACTATTTCAAATAAAGCTGCTATGAACATAGTCGAACAGATGTTCTTGTTGTAGGAATAGACATCTTTTGGGTATATTCCTAAGAGTGGAATTACTGGATCTTTTGGTAGACTGATTTCCATTTTCCTGAGGAACCACCATACTGATTTCCAATGTGGCTATATAAATTTGCACTCCCACCAACAGTGTAGGAGTGTACCCCTTTCTCCACATCCTCTACAGCATAAACTCACTTTGGTGTTTTTATTTTAGACATTCTGACAGGGGCAAGATGGGATCTCAGAGTTGTTTTGATTTGCATTTTCCTGATGGATGGCTAAGGATGTTGAACACTTTCTTTAGTGTCTTTCTGCTATTTTACATTCCTCAATTGAGAATTCTCTATTTAGTTCTGTTCCGAAGTTTTTAAATACAAACTGGAGTTTGTTGTATATTTTGGAGATCAGCCCTCTGTCAGATGTGAGGTTGGTAAAGATATTTTCCCATTCTGTGGGCTGCCCTTTTGTCTTGTTGACTGTGCCCTTTGCCTTACAGAAGCTTTTCAATTGCAGGAGGTCCCACTTATTAATTGTTGATCTCAGTGTCTGTGCTACTGGTGTTATGTTCAAGAAGTGGTCCCCTGTACCAATTCACTCAAGTGTACCTCCCACTTTCTCTTCTAAGAGGTTCAGTGTGGCTGAAATTATGTTGAGGTCTTTGATCCATTTGGACTTAAGTGCATGGCAATAGATCTGATCTATCTTGCAGTCTTCTACACATCAACATTCAGTTATGCTGCCACCATTTCTTAAAGATGGTTCCTTCTTCCATTGTATAATTTCAGTTTCTTTGTCAAAAATCGGGTGTTCATAGGTTTGTGGGTTAATATCAGTGTTTTCTATTCAATTCCATCGATTTTCCTGTATATTTTCTGGTATCTTTAATTTATTTCTTGAAAGACACAAATTTCTTATTATGTAGATCTTTCCCTTGTTTGGTTAGCATTACCCTATGATATTTTATGTTATTTGTGGCTATTGTAAAAGGTGATGCTTCTCTGGTTTCTTTCTCAGAACCTTTATCTATATATAGTAGGGCTATTGATTTTGTCGTGTTAATCTTGTATCCCGCCACTTTGCTGAAGGTGTTTATCAGCTGTAGGAGTTCCCTGGTAGAGTTGTTTAGATCACTTATGTAAACTATCATATCATCTGCAAACAGTAGAGTTTGTCTTCATCATTTCCAATTTTTATCCCCTTCCACTCCTTTTGTTGCCTTATTAGTCTAATTAGAACTTCACATACAATATTGAAGACATAGGGAGAGAGTGGACAGCCTTGTCTCATTCATGAGTTTAGAGGAATTGCATTGGCTTTCTCTCCATTTAGTTTGATGTTGGCTATTGGTTTGCTTTTATTATGTTCCTCTAAGCCCTGATCTCTCCAATAATTTAAATCATGAAGAGGTGTTGGATTTTGTCAAAGGCTTTTTCAGCATCTAGTGTAATGATCATGTAGTTTTTCTTCTTCAGTTTGTTTATATAGTGGATTACATTGATAGATTTTCATATATTGTACCATCCCTGCATCCCTGGGATGAAGCCTACTTGATCATGTTTGATGATTTCTCTGATGTGTTCTTAAATTCAACTTGCCAGTATTTTATTGAGTATTTTTGCACCAATGTTCATGAGAGATAGCAGTCTGTTGTTCTCTTTCTTAGTTGTGTTTTTGTGGGGCTTGGGTCCAAAGGCAATTGTAGCCTCATAAAAAGAGTTTGGCAATGAACCTTCTGCTGATATTGTGTAGAAGAGTTTGAAGAGTATTGGTATTATGTGTTCTTTGAATTTTTGGTACATTTCTGTACTGAAGCCAACTGGCCCTGAGATTTTTTTTAAGTTACGAGCCTTTGATGACTGCTTCTATTTTGTTATTGGTTATAGGTATGTTTAAATTGCTTATGCATTCCTGATTTAATTTCAGTATGTGATATCTATCAAGAATTTTTTCCGTATTAGATACATTTTTAAATTTTGGGGAGTACAAGTTTTCAAATATGACCTGAAGAGTCTCTGGATTTCTTCAGTGTCTTTTGTTATGTCCCCCCTTTTCATTTCTCATTTTTCTAATTTGCATGTTCTCTCTCTGTCTTTTGGTGAGTTTGGATAAAGGCTTGTCTATCTTCCTATAATGAGGAACCAACTCATCATAACATTGATTCTTTGTACTGTTTTCTGTGTTTCAACTTTTTTGAGTTCAGCCCTCTGTTTGATTAGTTCCTGGCATCTACATCTACTCTTCTGGGGTGAGTTTGCTTTTTTTTTTTTTTTTTTTTTTTCTACAGTTATCCATTGTTGCATTAGTTCTCTAATGTGACTATTCTCCAGTTTCTTGATATAGGCATTTAATTTCCTCTTAGCACTACTTTTAAAGTATCCCATAAGTTTGGGTATGTGGTGTCTTCATTGTCATTGAATTCTAGGAAGTCTTTCATTTCTTTATTTCTTCCTTCACACATGAATTGTGCAATTGTGCATTGTTTGGTTTCTATGAGTTTGTGTGGTTTCTGAAACTTGTGTTGTTGTCGAGTATGTGGTCAATTTTCAGAAGGTTCCATGTGATGCTGAGAAGAAAGCATATTCTTCTATGTTTTGATGGAATATTTCATATATGTCTGTTAAAACTTATTTTTGTCTTATCGTCTGTTAGTTCTCTTGTTTCTTTGTTAAATTTCTGTCTAGTGGTCCTGTCTAGTGCTGAGAGTGGAGTAGTGAAATCTCCACTATAAGAGTGCGACATTTTATTTGGGATTTGAGTTTTTGTAATGTTTCTTTTACGAATGTGGGTGCCTCTGTATTTGGGGCATGGATGTTCATAATTGAGACTTCTTCCTGATGGATTTTTCCTGTGCTGAATATGAAATGACCTTCTTCCTGACTTTTGCTTGATTTTATTTTGAAGTCTAGTTTGTTAGATATTAGAATAACACCTTGTTTCTTGGGTTCATTTGATTGGAAATCTTTTTCCAATGATTTTCTGAGGCAATGTCTACCTTTGAAGTTGTGTTTCTTGTATGCAGCAGAAGGATAGATTCTGTCTTTTTATCCATTCTGTGAGCCTGTGTCTCCTTATAGGTGAATTAAGACAATTAATATTGAGGTAAATTAAGGACTATTGATTGTTAATTCTTGTTTGTTTTGGATTTGTTGGTGGTGGTCATATTGTGTGTGGATTTACCCTGAATTTTCTTTTGACTTTTGGTAAAGTGGGATTATCTATTGCCTATGATTTTGTGAGCATGCTTTACTTCCTTATGATGGAGTTTCCTTCCAGAATGTTTTGTAGGGCTGGATTAGTATATGTGGATTTTTTTTAAATCTGGTTTTGTCATGGATTGTCTTTTTTCTCCACCTATAGTAATTGAAATCTTTGTTGGGTATAGTAGTCTGGGTTGGCATCCATGGTCTCTTAGGGTTTGTAGAATATATATTCATATATATGTATATATATTCTCTTTCCTTCTCTTTTCTGTATGTTTGGTGTTGTGATTATTATGTGGTGAATATGATGAGGGGACTTTTTCTGTGGTTTACTCTATTTGGAGTTCTATGAGCTTGTATTGGTATGACTTTCTTCAGGTTAGGAAAAATTTCTTCTATGATTTTGTTGAATATATTTTCTTACCCTTGAGTTGGGTTTCTTCACCTTCTTTTATACCTATTTTTCTTAGGTCTGGCCTTTTCACAGTGTCCCTATTTCCCGGATATTTTGTTTGGAATTTGTTGGTTAATGAATGTATTTTTCTTCAACCCCTTAAATTTTCTCTTCCAATTCTTGTATTTTGTTTGTTATGCTGACACCTGCATTGTTTGTTTACCAAAGTTTTCTAATTCCTGCATTTCCTCAGACTGTGTGTGTGTATTTTTTTTTAATTGCCTCTATTTCAGTTTTCAAACCTTTCACTATTTGAATTGTTTCTTGCATCTTTTGTTTGTCTTTTCTTCCATTTCTTTAAAGGATTTTCTCAATTTCCTATTTTATGGTCTTTATCACCTTCATGAAGTTGTTTTTAAGGTCAGTCTCTTCTGCTTCATCTGTGTTGGATTGGTCAGGTCATCATATTTGTTTTTGTGTTGTTGAATGTTTTCTTATATTGTGGCCTTCTCATCCCTTCTTGCAGTGGATGCAGGTGGGGTCTGTTACTGTCCTGGTGGTTACAGGTCCAAGGTTTTCTTCCTGTGAGTAGATGCAGGTAGATGGGTCTTACATTGGATGCAGGCAGGTCTGAGAGACTCCCTATCCCAGTTAGATGATGTGACATTAGAATCACAATGTCAGTAGACTCTGGATGGCTTTATCTGCTTGGGGTGAATTGACATACCTGCAGCCACCAGGTCAGGAGATCCCAAAAGGGCATGAACTCTTTCTATATATTACTTTTCAGAAGTGACAGCAAAGACCAAGTTTGGGTTGTCAAAGAGATTATCAACCACTTGTTGGACATGTGGGAAGCAACAGTGTGTTAGAATCATACTAATTCTTAAAATCAGGGTGCTGTCTCTTCTTACTGTTTGTGCTAACACTATATCTCAAGCCAGATGGTCTTATTTTTCCATGCTGTGTAGAACAATACATAGAATTAAACAAGGAATTTGACACAACTATTTATTATGGGAAGGCAGAACTCATTGCTTCTCCTATGCATTACTTCACATAGAAGCAGCCAGCTGTGTATAAGATTAAACACCTCTCTTCTTGATGCAGTCAAGACACTATATTGTACAGAACTATCTTCAAATTTTATTTAAAAGTTCCTGCATATATTACATGGAACTAGCCCCAAGAGAAGTGCATAGATCTAGAAATGAGTATATGAATTATTGGTCCCTATTGATTGTGCTGTGTTGGAAGATTATGTATAAAAACCTTTGGAGGTGCAGCCTTGTTATAGGAAATTTATCACTTAGGATGGGCTTTGGGGTGTGTTGAATTGCCCCATTTTGCTTACTGGATAATGAAGTGGTAGTCCAGATTCCATGCCAGCCATTGAAAAATCACCTTCTGGAACAGTAAACCAAAATAAACTCTCTTTTGTAAGTTGTTTTTTACTTCATAGTATTTAACACAAAACATAAAATTACTTAATGCAATATCTAATGCATGATCCAAAATTAATGTGTGACTTTTAGAATCCTGTAACATAGTGAAATTTCAAGGCCTATATTTTACTTTTTCAGCCACATAATGTAATATATGTAGATGATGAATGATTAGAATCATCAAAGATATATTTTTGGAAATTTACACTTTCTCAGAGTGGATAAAGCCCTCCAACTCAGACTAAAATAACCAAAAATTATTCTGTAAAATGATCTTCATAACTTCTGTTAACTCAAAAGTGTATTAGAGACAGGGACCTATAGAAAATATCTATAAACTGCTAAAAGGTCAAAAAGTTGAAAATTCTCTTAAAACAAGAAAAATGGATAACTAACATTACAAATACAAAGACAACCCCCATTTATTCATCTTTCAATGGTTGTCAACTTTGTTTTCTTTTACTTCATTATTTTCTTTGGAACAGTAAACATTCCATAATAGAAAAACTCTCAATATTTTCATTTTCACTTTTTTTTTTTACCATGGGACTTTCTACAAAAATGGTTTTTTTGCGTGTTTGTTTACCTTTTTGTTTGCTAAATGACAATGTGCATTCATACTTTTATAATAGAATGGAATACACTTATGTCAGGGATCAAACATCCTGAAAATGAGTATTTGCAGTGCTATCATGGCCATGGACTCCTTACCTCTTGTCCTTTTGGGAGTTATTGATTGGTTAGTTCTTGTATTTCAATGTTGAAAATTTTGTGACTTCTAGAATTTGAAATTTCCAACCTAAAATTCTTGTGGTATGGGAAATACAGCTAACTCCTACCACAAGTGATTCAAAGTCTTTTCTATAACTAGTGAGAAAATACATATAATTTTATAATCTCTCTTAAGCAAGAATAAGACACCAGGGAACTTGATATAGAAGATTAATCATTATCCATTAGCACTTCAAAAAGATTTTCTGGACTAATGCTCTCAAAATGAAGTTGTGTCAAGATAAAAAGAAAGATAGAAAAGAAAGGTATTAGTAGTAGCATATGGAAAATGTAGGTTGAAACAAACAAATCCAGAGTTGCCCTTCCCATCAGAGTTATGCATAATACTTAGAGCAATTTTGAAGAAAAAAACATAGCATATAAGAATATAAGCTGTGGATATTATGTGAATTGCCCCCAAATGGTCAAAACTGTGTGATTCAGTGTCCTAATTTTTCCATTAATCTCACTCTCTTCTATCTCAGAAGTGTTCTATTGTAAACTCTCTTTGTAATTCTACTCATGTGTCCTTGATCTAATTCTTTGCTCTAGGACAGAATATGGAAATCTTGGTCTCTGTCCTCTGGACACTAATTAACACATATAGAAGCTCTGAGGTTTCAAACTATGAGGATTCATTCTTAAGCTCTTTCTTTCCCTTATTTTCCTTCATATTTATCTCTTTCTGTCTCAGACTGTTTTGGAGTACCACTTCCTGAATCATGACACAGAGACTTCATAGTAGTTGTGAATGTTTGGCCTTTACTTATGCTTGTCCAACAGTTTTATAACTTGAGTTAGACTGTTTCACTTCATCTATGTTTTGCCTCATTGATTTTTACCTTTCTTTTATTCTGGATGTCCTGCTTCCTCCATGTCTGCCTTGCATGCATTCACACAGATGTGGATATTAGCTGTTAAATCATTCATAAGAACACCACATTACTTACAACCACACAGTATAGGTATAGATTAAGGGACTAGTGGCAATATGGATCAATATTGAAAGTGTTAACAGTTATGGATGGGCAAATAGGGGAAGGGACCAATATGGGAGTATTAAACAGAGGGGTACAGAATAAGGTAGCAAGGGAGGAAACATGGAGTGGGATAGGTAAAACAAGGACTATTTAAATAGTTGTAGGGAAGCATAACACAGTGGACATTTTCTGAAATATATACATATATGAAGGTGATATAAACAGAATTGTGAAATAACAGGGAGACAGAAACCCAGAACATCTCATATCACCAAAATAAGCCTAAAATCCTGGAATGGGTTACATATAACCAATATGTTTTTAAAGGGATCCCATAGGAACCCTCAAACAACCTAGGCTATTGGTGGTAAGACAGTATTGTTGAAAATAATACAAACTCATTGAACATAGAGAAGCTGAACTGAGAATTAATGTTTATGATACTTGAAAATAGTTTGCACACTACCAATGATGAAAGGTAAATGGTAACCCTGTTACAAAGCCTTCTATCTATACTGATGACCTACATACAAGATACATCCACGCAATAGTGGCACAAAGCTTGTGTAACTAATCACCCAATAAGTGATTTGATTTAAGGCCCACTTCATGACATGAATTTCATTTCTGACACTGCTAGATGACCAATTGTTCAGGCCTGGGAAGTAGGGAAAATCAAATAGTACTGTTTGCCCATGGAAAGTAGCAATAAAATACCTAATGACTTTTTGCTATAGTCGTAGATTAGTGCCTTGATTGGCTATCTTCAGGGAAGCTGCCTGCTACAGTACATTGAGATAAATGCAAGGACCCAAATCTGGACAAGGTACACAGACAAAACACCTTGGACCTCTGTTTTCTAGATGGATAACTTTATCATTGTCCTCCCTTCATGGGTTAGGAAACCCTACAGAAGAGATGGGAAGATTGTATATGCCAGAGGTGAAGGAAGACACCAAGGAAACAAGGCCTTCTAAAACACCAGTACTGATGCACAAATGCACTCACAGAGACTGTGACTTCATGCACAGGGTCTATATGGGTCTGTGTCTGCTCAAAGGTTCCAGTACTGATAGAAGTGGATATGTGGCTCCATCCATAACCAGAAGCTATCTCTATTTGATAAACACTTGCAAATTAAAAATTTCGCTTTCTCAAGGGAATCTCACTGGGGAACCACTGACTCTTAAGGTCAGGCTCCATGCCCAGCAACATTTGACCAACACAAAATGAACTGAATGCTACTTTATTTTATGGAAGGTATTTTTAACTATTTTGTTCTCTTTTATTCTTCCTTTCTTCCAATTATGTTATAGGTATTTTGATTATGCATTACGGTTTCTCATTTTGTATTTTTAAGGAATGTCTGTGTTTGCCAAAGTGTGTGCTAGTGAGTATATGTGTATTCCTTGTGTTTTTTGTTTGGCTCTTTTTTACTGTTCTTTTGTGTGTTTGTTTGTTTCATCCTGTTCAGGTTTATTTGTGTTTTATTTATCTTATTTATCTTATTTCTGGTCATTTATTTAGATGCCTCTTTGTTCTATAATGAGAGCAAGAAATATTGTGAATTTGTGTGAGTAGGAAGTTTTTTGGAAGAGCTAATCATAATAAAAATACATTGTTTGAAAAAATATCTTCAATTAAAAATTTGAAAAAAATAAAAAATAAAAGCAATATAAAATAAAGCAACAAAAAATTAATTTCTCCTTACCATTACAGTACTCATGTGTACTGATTAAATCTGGGCTCCAGCAGAAGGTGCCAAGTTTCTACAATGGACGTCTAAAGGAAGGCTAGGTTGTCAACCCTGTCAGCACATTAATACTGATGACCAAATTGTCAAGCAAACATTAAAATATTTTACATTGATCCACATCTAGGAATAAAATGGGAACTGCATGTTATAGTAATGATTCTTTGGAGAATAATGCAGCCTTGAAAATATTTCTATTAACTCTAAATCCTACCTCTTTGTTCTGTGGTCTAAGATTGTTCACATAGGCATAGCACAATAATTATTCAGAGATAATGTGAATTGAGAAGCAGTCATTTGTTCAGTAACTGAAATTTCATGTGCTCAATGAGTTCTCAAAGGGATCCCAGGTAAATTAGAGTTATTGCTGGGTGTGTTGCTTTGAAAGCTCAGAAAGTGGCAAGATACTATCCAGGCTTCGTAAAGGCTACTTTGTGCCTGCCCCCATGGCAGCCAGTAGCTACTGTGAGATAATGCCAAAAACTTCTGGGTAGGAATAAAAGGCTTCTCCATTTATAATATTTCCATTACATGTTTCACTTTTTGTCATTTGCCTTTGTCTCCTTGCTTGGTGGTTTGACACTCTTTATTGTGGACTTGTATGGTTTGCACACACAGTCATCATTATTCCTGGAGCTATGATTATTAGGTTGAAAAACCATGGGTGGAAGGTATGAACATTGGGAGACTTGGATTCTAAATACTCTCCAAGAGAAATGTGAAGACCTGGAGTTATGGCTGGATCAATTTAAGAAGGATGGTATGGGGAACATTTTCTAATGCTTGTGGTGGGTTGGGGGATTTCTCTTTGGTCACATTGCTTCAGTGGCTACTTGCAAACTTGCAAACCTGGTTTCTATATAACATACATAAGAAGTTTTATGTGTCATACATGCCTGTCACAAGGAAGCATAAGCCTGTGTATTATATCTTAGACTATTTGTCTCTATTTCTCTCCCAGAAATCAGACCATGACCCAGCACCCAGTCAGGCAATTGTCAGCCCTGTTTGTGAATATTAAAGCACACAGATCTCAATGATAGTAGGGGTGGCCAGTGTGGCAGGTATTTGATAGGATGCTCAAAGTACAGCTCTCCCATTACAAACCTGAAGGATAAGTTTATGGTCATAATGCAGTTCCTGCTTCACCAATGTTCCTCGTCAGCTATGCTTATCTGGGAAAAAAATATGTATAGAACTCCCTTCCAGCCATAAGTTGCCTTTTCCTCCTAGACATTTCTCTAAAAATATTCTCTTCATTAGCCCCCATGCCCCCCATATGCTATGCACATAAGCTATTTTTCTATTCCTCCATTTTAAGCTATCTCTCCTGAAACTTTTTCCAAGGTTCTTTCTCTCTCTGTCTATGTCTCACTCTCTCTTTCCCTCTCTCTCCCTCAACTCTTCTCTCTATCCTTACCATTTTTTAACTCCACCATGCTGCCTCTGATATCATGATCTATATTTCCTAGTTGTGTTACAATTTCAAAGTTTGATCATGGCACACTACCATGGCCCTATATCTTTTTTGTCTAATAAAGGTTGTTATGAAAGTTAATTGGTCCAAGATTCCTTGTCCTCTGGGGTAAAGAGGTACCTGTGTTTTCCCTTTCTTCTGCTCACTGAGCTTCTAAATTGGAGACCAAAAGAGGGTATCAGATCCCCTGGAAGTAGACTTTGGGTTATTGTGAGCAACCATGTGGGTGCTGAGAACAAACCTCTAGTCCTCTGCAAGAGCAGCAAGTGTTCTTAAGCACTGAACTGCTCTTCTATGCTTTATATTTGGATTTAAATTATTAAAGAATTTTAACTTTTCTTCCATCTTTGCAGTTTAGTTTGAGTTTGCTTTGGAATATTTCTTTTAGTTTTAATGTTATTTTATTTTAAATGGCATGTAATAGATAGTAATTCAGCACTAAAGTGATACCCCAAAGGAAAAAGTTCTTCCTCTCTCTCTCCTCTCTCTCTCTCTTTCTTTCTCTCTCTCTCTCTCTTTCTCTCTCTCTCTATCTGTGTGTGTGTATGTGTGTCTCTCTGTGTGTGTGAGTGTGTGTGAGAGAGAGAGAGAGTGAGTGTGTGTGTGTGTGTGTGTGTGTGTGTGTGTGTGTGTATGTGTGTGTTCAAGTTTGTTCATATGAAATGATAAGGTGCCTCAATCAAACTCAGAGCTTGCAAATAGTACTACTTTTACTGATTACTATGTTCTGGAAATCCCCATCTCTGCATTTCTGAGTTTATAATTATAGGTAGGTCACTTGGAAAACAAAACTCCCTTTGTCATGCTTGCCTGGAAAGTACGTTATCTGTTGAGCCATTCCTGTAGCCCCTTAATACATTATCAAAATATTTTGAGCTTCAAAATGAAATTAGCAATTAGTAAAACTTTCTGGCCTGAGGAGATAGTAGGGTCAGTAAAGCTCTTAATGTACAACCATTAAGACCTGAGTTCAATCCAGAGAACCCACATTAAAAAGTTGGGCATGGTGACACATGCTGATAACACTGGCAATACTTAGGATGTCAGAGGTAAGTAGGTCCTTGAGGCTTGCTGGCAACCTGCTATAAACAAATCAGTGTGAACTAGGCTAGTGAGCCAACCTGTCACAAAGCACATGTGAACACAACCTGAGGTATAACATTCAAATTAGTCCTCTCACCCTGCACATGAAAGTGCATGCACGCAAAACCACATGCATGCATGCCATATACTGCAAAAAATTACAAGGAGCACTTTACCTCACATGTGTTTACAAAGTGCAATAGAGTTCTGGAAACATAACCCAAAATAAATTAAAATATTTTTGGCCTGAACTCAGGCTGATTTTTGGCAAATGTGTCAATTTGTATGACTCTATGCATTACTTCCTTTTATTTCTCTTGTTATCTCCAGTAACTGTTCTTTCTCGGGACTGGATACCATGCCCTCTCAACTACATCTACCCTTTTCTTGAAAAAGACTCACCACTTCCCAGGTTACCCTCACTGCACACAAACAATCCCTAAACCACCCTTGACAGACACCTGCAAGCCAGGAAGACAATCCCAGCTGTCATGCCAGGTATCAAAATGTTTTAGGGCTCAACTGCTGGCTCTTGCTTCCTTTATTCTTTGAATCCTGAAAACAGATGACTGTTGAAATTTAGACATTTAGTGTAACCTCCTATTACACAGATAGCTTTACTCTTAACTTAATGGACAATGATGGTTGTAATATCTGCTTTTAATAGGTTCTTGGATTGAAATCATATTCACCTTCAGTGGAAAGTGAAGAGAAATAATTGATCAGAGAATTTGGACATGGAAAAGAAGAATGGTTTATGACATCTTAAATTGAGGAATTCTGGTGAAATGCCATTAGAGAATTAATTTTTAAACTGTGTGAGCTCAAACATTAAGAAAGAACATATCCTTTTTTAGGATCACCAGCCTATAATTCACAACCCCAGAGGAACTAGGATACAAGGTGTATTCTAAGAGAGTCATATAAAGTCCCTCATAGAACCGGGAAGGGACAAGTCCCCCAGAGCACAGGGGAAGTGAGGGGGAGCAGTGAATGGAGAGAGAAGTAGGAGAAAATGAGGGGGAGAAAAGGAAAACATGTGCAACCAGGAAGATTGAGCCTGGTTAGGAATAGAAGACAGGAGAGAGAGAGAAAGAGAGAAAGAGAGAGAGAGAATACAAAAGAGGGAGCCAATATTGGTTTGAAGATAAAATTGAACACAAAGAAAGGTCTAGAGAACTACAAGACTGCTGCCAACTAACAATTTGAGCTTCCATGGAAAGGCTACCATAAATGCCCTTACCGGAGAGTGAGATCAACAACTAACTTATCCATGGAGCCCTCATCTAATGCCTGAAACAGAGTACGAGGTGATCCTACATTCAAAACAGCTGGATAAAGCAGCCTTGCAGACTACAGGCAAGATTTGTGCATCGTCTTAGAATCCCCCATGACAGCATCCCTTACCAGCAGGAAGTTGTTTTGAAAGAATGAAGCCCAAATTCCCAAATATTGTTTATAAATGTTTGTTTTCATTTAAATGGACTTGGTTATATATAAAAAAGAAAATATCCTTTTTTAATTTTTTTCTTATTTTATATATCAAACCCAGTTCCCTCTTCCTCCGTCCTTCCCTCTCTCCCCCCATCTCATGCCTCTCCCTGGCTATCCTCTCATCCCATTCCCCCCACTACACAGGGAGGGTTTAGCCTTCCAGGATGAGTCAATAAAATCTGTCAAGTCATTTGGAGTAGGGAATAGGCCCTCCCTCCTGCCTCTAGGTTAAGGGTATCCCTCCATGGAGAATATGCTCCCAAAATCATTTTTGCACCAGGGATACACCCTGTTTACACTGGCAGAGCTCCCTTCGACTTTCCAGGCCTTCTATCTGGGACCCATGTTCAGGGGATCTGAGTCAGTCTGATGCTTGTTTAAGTCTGGCGGCCCATATGCTCCTCCTTGTTCAGGTCAGCAGTCTCTGTGGGTTTCTGTAGCCTGGTCTTGTCCTCCCTCTCTGCATCTGGATTCTAGTTTGGCCCAGTGTTTAGCTGTGGGTGTCTGCTTATGTTTCCATCAGCTACTACATGAGGGTTCTATGATAGTGAATAAGTTAGTCATCAATTTCATTTTCAGGGAAAGGCATTAAAGGTAGCCTTTCCACTGTTGGGGTCAGTCTTGTAGGTCTCTGGACACCTATAGTGGCTCCCTTTTTTATGGTATCTCTCTCTCCTTTCCTTGTCCTATCCTCCCCTGACTCAATCTTCCCGGTCCCACATGCTTTCCTCTCCTCCCCTTCTCTAAGAAATAAAATATCTTGAAAGAGATTCATATTTCAACTTTTGGCCATCTACATAATTTTTATATTTTCTATTGATGGCTATTATGTTGATGAAATCATAGCATAACTTAATATTCCATCATGTGACTAATATTTTCTCACATACCTTTGTTAAAAAAAACATTGCTGAAAAATAACTTGAAATTATTCAAGTGAGGAATTATTTACCTAACACTGAAATAAGTTCAGTTTGAAAAATTTATCCACCTTATAGAGCTATAAATTACACTGCTTCTATTAAGCACTTGTTAATTATGTGCATTATACTGAAGTGAAACAAAATATCTGCTAAGATTATCATAACCTTTCCTAAATGATCTCTGAATGATTGAAAGTATAATGGTTAAGCTTAGTAGGTTACCACTAAATTCCAAGTGATATGTCTGTAATTGTTAAAGTTATAAGGGCAGTATTATATAATCAATATTATTCTAAAATAATACCCACTAGGCCAAGTTAATAGCAACATACCTTGAGTTAAGCTACTAGGAATTCCTTCACGATGCAAAGAAAATGTGTTAAGACTCAGAAGCCAGGCATGGTGGCACATGCCTATTAATCAGCACTTGAGAATTCAAAGCAGGAAAATCAAGAATTTAAAGCTTACATTGACTGTGTGAGACTTCATCTCAAAAAAATGAATTATAAAATTTAAAAAGAAAAAACTATGTGACCTTACAACACTATACCACCCCAGATTGCTATAATACCTACTTTTGTCAGAATAGTATATTGACAAGATGACATAAGTGAAAGTGTCTGAAATTGCACCTTAGTTAACAAAGTATGTAGTAGAAATGCTAGAACAAACCAAAATAAAACAAAATCTAGAGATAATAAATTTTGTGCGGTGGTAGGCATTCACGTGTAATATTTTGAAAATATCATATACAGGTTTACAGTATACTGAGATACCCACAGGTCTAGTCAACACCTTTGCTAGGCAGCAACCTACTGATGTTTCCTGTATAGACAATGTTCTTGGATGACCTGTAGGGGGATGCAAACAAGCTTAGTGGGACTGAGGACATATAGCTTTGGTACAGGTACAAGACAGACCACTGCTGTGCCATCTTTGAGACTTCTGAATTTTACTTGAGTTTGGGGTTGCATGCATTATACAGACCATTCAGTGGATTAAACCTACTCCTAAGAAAACAAGACTTTGGCAATTAACTTAATTGAAACAAAATAAATACTGGAGGAAATGGATTTAGATATCATACATCAGCTGTAGCTATAACAGTAGCCCTTTTGGTAGTGACTGACACTAACAAATAAAATGAACAAAAGAAAATAACCAAACAAACTTGACACAATTAATATAAAATTTATCAGACCTAAGAATTCACTCAAAGGAAAATGAAAACATAATCTCTTCTTGAGTTTAACTTTTTTTGAAGGAAGATTTCTAAAAGGTGTGTCTAGAGTATTAGAACAAATCATAAAATTCTCAAGCTCCTCAATGATAGGACCATTATCTGAGGAAACAACTCAATTAATGCAATGTGATGAGCTTCAGCATCTGCTTGAGTACCACTTTTACAATGTTTGTGATGTGCAAGTACTGTTAAAGTATATCAATGTCTAGTATACTGACCAGAAAGTGTGTTTACTATGTTGTAAACCATAATATCACATTGTGCATGTGAATTAGAAATAATGTAAGAAGCCAAAAGAACAAATTTGATTGTTTTTGTGAAGCAAAAGGGTATGACTTCGTAAAGATATCTAGGTAGCTTTCTTGTGACAGTTGCTAAGTTTCATAGTAAAAGTTAAAAATGCCATACTAATATAACATGAAGGTAGGAAGCCTGAGTTAATGTATATGGACTTTCTTAAGAGAATACATGTAAATATGTCAGGATATATTCCTGTGTAGAAAGTGTTACATCTTGCAAACATTCAAGCCCAAGAACATAATTTCCACTGTAACATTTGTAGTATCTTAGCAGTGATGTGAAGATGGAAAATATGTCAGAATTGTGACAGTCAATAAATACTTCAATTCTATAATAAAATTTGACAGCAGTCTCAGGTAATCAGGTTGGGACAATTTCCATTTATTTGGTTTATTCCTTGTTGTTATGGTCTCCAAGGGTGAGGCTTAGGAGACACTTGATGTTTCAGTTTGGGAAAATCATCAGAATTGTTCACATGTGGAGGACGTGTCGTAGATTTTGCATTACGAAGAACATTTCTTTTCCCAAAATTCTTAGATGTTTTTACACTTATGTGACCAGGGCCACGCTTAATATGCTCCAGCGGAGGTTCACACTTTCCAACAGACAGGAAATGTTTCTCAAGAGTCAAGATATAGTTAATTGCATCTTGTACATTACAAGATGATCCACTCACAATGATGCTAGAATTAGCACAAGTTCCCTTTGAAGGTACACGAATGTCTACATGGAATTGTTCCATGATTTTATGAATGGATTTTCCACCAAATCCAACAATATTGGCACAAACCTGGTGGTTCAGCGGGATTTCCTTGGAAACGGTTTTTTCAATCTTACGCAGCATTGTCATTATTGCATCTCGAGCTCCTAGGATGTTGTCTTTAGAACCCGAAATGGTAATTTGATCTTGTATTGGATTGACTCCTTTCTTTGGAAAATGAACAGTAACATCATATTCTGTGCAAATCTGGGAAATAAGTATACCTTTATTACCAAAGATCTTGGAATGATATTTGGGATCTAAACTGAATGTTTGTCTGAAATTTCTTAATGTCCGGTCATCTATTTCCATTTGTAAAGCTTTTACTTGTTTTTGCAGTTTCATCTTGGCTTGTTCTACATTTGCTTCAAGGCCCATAATAGATATAATATGAAAATTTCCTCCTGGTTGTGATACCTGAATATGAACTTCAAATTCCTTTATTAGCTTGCGTAACCCACTTCCTTTGTGCCCAATGATGTATGGATGTAGATGAAAAGGTACTTGGACTTCAGCAGTGACAGGAACAAGAGACTGCTCAGCTTGCGTGGCCGTCGTGCAATTTTCTGCTTTGCACGAGATAGACATGGTGTCACTCTTTTTTGGAGCAGTTGATACAGGCCCTTTAGTGTTCTTCCCTCCTTTTTCTTTCCCAGTTTCCTGAACCTGTGAATGTATGTTTGTCGTTGGTTTTTCTGTTTCTGGAAATTTGACTTGAACCTTACAATCTCTTGCAATTTGTTGAATTCTAGAGCATATTGGTCCCATGATAAAAGGATGGAATTTTGGAGGAACAACACGTGTTGTGACTTGTGAACCCAATTGTTCAAATATCTCCTGAATACGTTTCTTTGCTGCTTCAACACAAGCCTTTGCTCCTTTTATTGTGACCTTTGTACTCTGTTTTCCTGCATATGAAAAGGTAATAAACACACCACCGTATTCCTTAATTATTTCTCTTAAAAGCTGTCCTCTTTGCATGACAAAGTAATTGTGGAATTTGGGATTTATCATTATGCTGTCCTCCACCACGTTCTCCAGATCTTTCAGTAAAACCTCTACCTCTTTTTGCACATCTTTAACAGCCTTTTCTGTCCCTATGATGGTTACTGATTCTTGATCCTTGTTCTTAAAGGTAGGGAAAATGATACGTGCCCCTGTCTTCTCACAGACCTTATGAAGATTGCCACCATTTTTACTCATAAGAAATTGGTGATATTTTGACTTTACAGGGACAGCCACAGAGTAACTCTTTGCTTGCTCTTCTTCTGCAAGTTGCAGAAGTTTTTTCTTAACCTTTTCAACACTTTCTTCAGGGCCTCTAATAAGGACTTTTTGAAGGCCCAAGTTGGTACTTGGGAAATGAATGTGGACTTTGCCACATTCTGCCATGATAGAACTAATCAAAGACTCTTTAGAATCAGTCAGGGATGTGTGTAGACTAGGAGGAATAGAAATTTCTACTTCAGAAAATTTGGCTGCATTTTTATGCATCAAGAGCATCCAGTTTCGAGTTACTTCATGGTTTTCTGGTTTTCTAACAGTGATATTATTCTCTGAGTTGCAGTTTGATGATGGAAAGTTTACTCTTCCTCTTGAATTCAGGTTGGTAGCATGGTTTCCCCTTTGTAAAGACCTATTAGGATACACAATGTATTGTCTTTTCGAAGTCATTGTTGTTTTCAAGAAGATGCAATCCAGATGTGTTGCAGATCATTCAGCAGCAGCCCCAAGACTAAAAAACCGCTTGTAGTTGTCCTTTACCATATTACTGTATGAGAAAAAATAAATACTTTCAGGGATTATTTATTTCAAAAGTAATCCATAGGATAAAGTCAATAAAATGATTATTAGATTAATTCATTTTCATGAGGATACATTAGAGTTTCATGTATGTACCTATCCTTATATGAGGACAAGGTAAGTTCAAATGAAAAGAATTTTGTGGCAACAATAAAGATATTTTCAAATGAAGTTCATCTTTTAAGTATTCTTACAACATTCATAAACAAGTCTCATTGTTTCAAATGCAGAGTCAATATTTATTTTTTTTGCCTGTACCAGTTGTTTCAAAATAATTATTGCAGAAATATAGTCATCTACATCTCTAAAGATAGTGTGTTTACCAGTGCTTGATATTTTCAGTAATAATTTTTAAAAATACATATATTAGAACTGCAAGTAACTGTCTGGGTCATGAAAAAAAGAGGCATAGAACCATTATGGGGACTAACTGATAAATGGTATATTGAGAGAAATGAGAAGAGTTAAGAATATAACAAGTAGGAAATATAGTAAAGTAATTTAACATTTATGAAAACATTACCATGAAATACAGAATGTATATGTAAAATTAATATATACAGATAAAAGTAGAAAAACTTCATGCAGTCTATGTGTTCAATTTATAGAATTTTAGTAAATTTTGAGTTTACAGGAAGTACCTTTAACTCACTGGAGAAAGCTTCCATTACCTACATGGGTGCCCCATGATCATTTAAAAGAAACCCCCATTTCTACAAGCATATACAGGCAAATAATATATTTTTATTTTTTCATTTAATTTTTTACTTAAATTAAAATGATCTTATTTTAAATACCAAACCCAGTTCCCTCATCCTCCTGTCCTCCCATTTCCCCCACTATCCTCTCCTCAGACAGGGTGAGGCCTCCCATGGTAAATCATCAAAGTCTGTCACATCATTTGGGGGAAGAACTGAGCCTCCCCACATCTAGGCTGAGAGAATATATCCCTCCTTACGGAATGGGCTCCAAAAAGCCCATTTATGCACTAGGGATAAATACTGCTTTCTCTTCCAGTGGCCCATTAGACTGCCCAAGCTGCCCAATAGACACCCAAGTTCAGGGGGAGCTAGTTTTGTCTTGTGCAGGTTCCCCAGGTGGCAGTCTAGAGTCTGACATATATTTTGCCTGATCTGGGAGTTTTAAAATAGTAATATATTTTCTGCCCAGAGGATAAATCTCAATTACCTATTTCAGTACTGTTTTGAGAACCAAATTTGTTGAGAAATAATACTATATTCCCCTTTTAATTCTGAAAAATACTCAATTTCTGTTTATACCAACCTTAAAGAGTGTTCTGACTCATATTCTATATGTATATATATATATATATACATATATATTATCAAATGAATATCGCAGAGTTCCTTGAAACCTATTTCATCCTTTAAATTATTAATATCCATATTTTATTGATTGAACTATATTTGATTTTTGTTGGATTGACTTTTTGAGACAAGGTTTCTCTGCAACATCACTACCTGTCCTGGAACTCACTTTTTAGAACAGGCTTGCCTCAAACTCACAGAGGTCCAGCCGCTGCTCTCTCCCGAGTGCTGGGATTAACAGCATTTGCCAATATAATGCCAGTTTATGAATGTAAACTGATTTCCTAAAACTTGCCAAGTACTTAATGCCACTTTCTTAAATTTAATCTTTCATTTCTCTCATGGTAACAAGTCCTGGCTAAAATTCTTTACCTCCTCTCTTGAAATTTTTCTAATTTACTGAACTACCCCAACTCTTGATTGATCCTTGTCTAATGTATTTGTCTTTTGGGGACCAAATACATTTACACTATATTATAAAATTTCCTTTACTACTTAATGCCTTTTTTTTTAACTTTTAAGAGAGTATCTGTACATTATCTTTCATTTCTTTGATGAAACATGTTTTTAAATGTATCTGTCTAAAGAAATACATAAATTATTCTCATATATATATATATATACTCATTTTAAAATATCATTAAATAAATTTCTGTATACTTTCATCACTTATTAAATATAATTTCTAAATAAGTTTATAGACTCACACTTATTATCTAAATATAAGTAGCAAAATGATAAAGTAATATTGACTGTTTACTAAGTAGCTACATCAACTATGTCAGAAATAGACGTAAGTATAAAGATAAATAATTTCTTACATGAACAGTGTATTTAAATCATTCACTGATTCTCTCCACTCCTGCTAATATCAAGTCTTCTACTTCTTCTCAAACTCATTACATTTTGTTATGCACACACATCAACATATAGTTCATTTAGTATTGCTTATATCATATGTGTGAAATAGAATGTAGTTGAAAGTCAATTATTCTAGCATGTTTTTAATCTTTCAAATCATATTCAAGTCTCAACTGTAACATAACCTTCTAACAAAGGTCATCACTGAAGGGACTAAGGGCATAATCTTTCGCTCTTTTCTCTCTCATCTATATTATTAGTTTCAAGTGACAATTCTACTTTGGATCAGTGATTCCTACTCAAAACTTTCCCTGCCAGAAATCATTATATAAAACATGTTGTCTGTTCATTACGGTATTTGCATCATCTAATAGGACTTGTAACATATTCTAAGTGCTAAAACCTCCCTTTTTGGGATGACATTAAAATTATAATCAAAGGAAAACAATACAAGATAATGTATTTAGCATGAAGTGGCAAGAATATATATTTAGGAAAAAAGTGTAAAAGAGATAAATGTGCATATCAAATTATGGAAAAATAAACCATTTTTTAATTTTGAGAAATATTTAATTATCTATGACATTATTATACTTATGATATAAGCAAGTAATAAAGTTTTAAATAATATTAAGCATTGACTTCCACAATTCTTAGTCTGTCATATTGATACTAACTGACACAAGTTTGGGAACTTAACTGATGAGTAAAACAATCAGTGTTAGGAATGGACTGGAATGAGCAAGAAAGGGATTCAATTGATATAAATTTCAAGTGGCAGAGTCAGATTTATAGCACTTAATAAATAAATACAAATTTGCAAATCCTTTACCAGATGGTTTTAAAACATTGTTTGTAATGCTGGTGATCTAATGCAAAGCTTGGTGAATACTAATGTGTAATAGCCCTAAACCTTAGTGCTTTTTGTCACTAAGCCATAACCTTAGTTCTTAGTTCTTAAATTCTAAGAAGAGAAATACATGTTTAATTTTATCTAGCAACATTCATCTAGATGCTTATACCAAAAGTAGTCTTATAATAAAAACAAATACTTCCATATGCTATATTCAATTTTTCATTGAATAATTTGTGAAAGAAGATAAATTAACATATAAATATAAGGAGATATCAATAATCAAAATATTGAGTTAAAGGTTTTATAATTTTATTGCTTAATATCTATATGTAAGTGAGAATAATATTTAAAAATGAAACAGTTACACATTGTTAGTATTTGTGTGTATATTTATACACAGATGTAGTAAAACTATTTATAGAAGATAATATTAAATAAATGTGTTTGGGATAAGAAAAGTATGTGATATACTCAATACATTAGTTTGTAAAAAATATTGTTAGAATTTTTTGTGATAAAACTTTAAAGAAGCAAATACAAACTGATGAAAAGACTGTGGTTTATGTATTTTAGTATATATAACTACACATACACTTACACACACACACGCACATGCATATGAACACATGTGCTAAATAATAATCAAAATATTGAATAAAAGGGCATATACATTTATAGCTGAATTCATCTCTACATGTAGTTAACATCACATTTGAGTGATTTAAGTGGAAAACTGTGTTACACATTGTCAATATTTTGTGTCTGTGTTTGCACAAAAGTATGAATACATACATATATATGTGTATATATATATACATATATATCCATAAAACATTTATAGTAACAAGACTTACCTATTTATGGGTGATAGTTCTCACAAATTTTCTAACCTGCATCAAGTTTCCTTTGTAAACGGTTTTTGAGACTCTGTATGCAAGGAGAGAGCCTTAGGTAAACTTCATGTCACACAGACTAACACAAACTTTTTCGTAATTGCAAATTCATTTTTTTCTCTCATTGAAAATAGTTTTTCATTCATTATATCCTATATAATATAGTTATATATCCTATATAGTTTCCTATATCCTATATAGTTTCCTATATCCTATATCCTATATAGTTTCCCTTTCCTCTACTAATTCTTCCTCAACATCCCTCCCATAAGAGAATTTTAACATGTGGAAATCATCTGTTATTGTACTTCCCTATTAAAATTTATTTACTTAAAAATTATTAAAATTTATTTACTTAAAATTTATGTGTGTGTATGTTTTGACAAAATGGTTGTCAATGTACCATGTGCATGCAGTTCACACAGAGGTCATAAGAGGATATTGGATACTTGATCTGGAATTACAGATGGTTTCCAGCCACCTTGTGAACTGAACCCAAGTCTTCTCCAAGAAGAACAATTGCTCTTAACCACAGAGCCATTTTTCCAGGTCCAAATGATTGTAATTCATAGAAGAGTTTCCTGACACTGATAATCCTTTCCTGGTCCTTCATATAAATGCACGGTCCTATTTTTCACAAAGGTTCTGTGTATAAGATTACAATACTATCTTTAAGGAAACTATTTACCTGGATTATGATTTAGATACTTCATATGTTGCTAAATTGCAGTGGATACTATTGCTTAATGCATGAGTATATTTTTTAATATATTGGGTTATATGGAAAAATATGTTGTAGATTCCACATAATTTTTGAAAATCTACTGGTAAATGTGCAGCTCAATCATATTCCATTTACACAGAAATAATTATTTCCCAGGTTTGATAGCAAATACCACTAAAACAATTGCATTGTAGAGCCCCATGCTCCACCAGAGATGATGCTAGCACCCAGATATGTAAGTAATACCCCCACTCCTGGACCACCAACACTACCCCAGAACTTACCCTCCTATACCCCTATAGACCCTCCTTTCCTCAACATCCTATTCTATCTATGTATACCATTAGTATAAGCCAAATGCTCCACCAGAGGCACTCCACCAGCAACTAGCTCTCCAGAGGGCAATGTGGCCCTCTAAACCCCAGAGAACCACCAGCTGGAAAACTGGCCAATCTGGATGCAATAACCCCAGGTCTTAACTTGAGCAAAAATCTACTTTTTAACCAGGGTTCACCCAGGACATCAGATATCCACCCCTCATCTTGGGCAGAGGACCTCTATTCAACTACAGGCCACTCAGGCAAGAAAAAACAGAGAGGAAACAGAAACTAAGGAACAAAACACCAATCCAACAAAGACAAAATCAAAAAACAGGAACCTACACATTTAATCACTCTAAACCCAGATTTCAAAATACCAGTAAAGAACATAATCAACATCATTCTAGGTAATGCATCTCCACCAGAGCTCAGTTATTCAATTACAAGAAACCTGAAAATTTCAACACAACTGAACACAACAAAATGACCTTAAAGCCAACTTTATAAAGCTGATCGAAGGGCCCTTAAGAGGAAATAAATGTGTCACTAAAGGAATTGAGGAAAACACACACACACACACAAAGAAAAAATACTGAGGCAATGAATGAGTAATTTAAAGAAAGCCAAGAAAACAACAAACAGATGAAGGAAATGAGTAAAACTGATCAAGAAATTTGAATGGAATTAGAAGTAACCAAAGGAAACACATCCATGGAATTCTGAGACTGGAAAATCTAAGTAAGTGAATAGCAACTACAGAGGCAAGTATCAACAAGAGAATACAAAAAATGGAAGACAGAAAATTAGGCACTGAAGATACAAGACATAGATACATTGGTCAAAGAAAATGTTAAATCCAAAAATTCCCTGGCACAAAACATTCAGGAAATCTGGGACACTAGGAAAGGAACAAACCTAACAATTATAGGAATAGAAGAAGAACCTAATCTCAAAGGCCCAGAAAATTATTTTAATACTCTTATAGAAGAAAATTTTCTTGACCCAAAGAAGGATATGCCTATAAAGATATAAGAAACTTACAGAACACCAAAGAGATTGGACCAGAAAAGAAAGTCCCCTTATTATATATATAATAAAACAATAAATACACAAAACAAAAAAATATTAAAAGCTGCAAAGGAAAAAGGCCAAGTAATATATATATATATATATATATATATATGTATATATATATATATATATAGGCAGACCTATTAGAATTGTATATTCAAATCCACAATGGAGACTCTAAAAGCCAGAATATTCTGGACAGATGTCATTCAGACACGACTGTACAATACCCTACAAAATTTGTAGTCACTATTGAAGGACAAAAAAAAGATGTTCCATGAAAAGCCCATTTTAAGCAATAAAATAAAATAAAATAAAATAAAATCTATCCACAAATCCAGCCCTACAGAAGGTACCAGAAGAAAAACTACAACTCAGAGGTTTACTACACCCACAAAATAACAGAAAATAATCTCACACAATTAAAGCCCTAAAAATGGAAACACACCCACCCCCACACACGTAAATACTACCACCATCACCATCAACATGACAAAAATTAACCATCGTTGTCCATTAATATCTCTCAATATTAGCAGATGCAATCCCCCAATTAAAACAAAACACAGAGTAGCAGAATGGATAGATCTGTTTTCAGGATCTATCCTTCTGATACATATGGGACACTCAACTCAATGTAAAAGATAGAAATTACCTCAAAACAAAAGATTGTAAAAAGATTTTTTAACAAAATGGTCCTAAGAAACAAACTATATTATCCATTCTAATATCAAACAAAATAGATTTCAAAACAAAGGTAATCAAAAGAGAACAATAATACTCATTAAAGTAAAAAATCAACCAAGATTATTTTTCAATTCTTAATATCCACAGACAAAATACAAGGTCATTAATGTTTGTAAAGAAAATACTGTTGAAGTTTAAATCACTCTTCTCCCTCACTAATTGATAGTGAGAGACTTCAACAGGCCACTTTCAACAAATGAAGCAAATGGACCTAACATATTTACAGAACAATTTACCCAAACAGGCAAGAATATACCTTCTTCTCATCTCCACATAGAGCAGTGTCAAACAACACACAAAAGAAAATTGAAATAACCACCTGTATCATACCAGAAATTTATATGAGCCTAAAGACTCATGGAACCTGAATAAATATCTGCAGAATAACTACTGTCTAAAGTCAGAAATAAGAAACTAATTAAGACTTCTCAAAAGTCAATGAATATGAATGCACCAAACTTATGGGACACAAAGAAATCATTGCTAAGAGGAAAGTTGATAACACTAAACTCTTGCATAAATTGGAGAAATCTCATATTAGCAACTCAATAACACAAATGAAAGACCTAGAACAAAAAGAAGCAAACACTGAGAGTGGGAGTGCAAACTTGTACAGCACTTTGCAAATCAGTATGTAGGTTTCTCAGAAAAATGGGAGAAGTCTAACTTAAAATCCTGTAATTCCACTCTTAGGCATATACCCAAAAAATGCACATTCATACAACAAGGGCATTTGCTCAACTATGCTCACAACAGCATTATTTGTAATACCTAGAACCTGGAAACCACATAGATGTCGCTCAACCAAAAAAATGGATAAGTAAACTGTGATACATCTACACAGTGGAGTACTTACTCAGCATTAAAACACAATGGAATCCTGAAATTCCCAGGGAAATGTATGGAACTAGAAGAAAACATCCTGAGTGAGGTAATCCAGTCACAAAAAGACAAACAGATATGCATTCACTCATATATGGATTTTAGACATAGAGCAAAGGATTCTAGCCCACAATTTACACCAATATAAAAGCTAGGAAACAAGGAGGATATACACATTCCCCTGGAGAAGGGGAAAGGGACAAGATCTCCTGAGCAAATTGGGAGAATGAAGGGAGGAGAGTGGGAGTTAGGAAAAAGAGAAGGGGAGAAAGTAAGGGGGACAGGTGGGCATGAGGGAACAGGAAAATTGAAAGAGGGAAAGGATAAAGGAGAACAAGAAAAGAGATACCATAATAGAGGGAGCCATTATAAATTTAAAGAGAAATTTGACACTAGGGAATTGCCCAGAGACCTACAAGGATGAACCCAAATAACAATCTAAGTAATAATGGAAGGCTATCTTTGATGCCCTTCCATGATAATGAGATTGATGACTACCTTATATGCCCTCCTAGAGCCTTCATCTGATCGAAGCAGAAGCAGAGACACACAGCTAAACAATGAACCAAACTCCTGGAATTCATTTACAGAGAGTGAGGAGTGATGGGCAAAGGGGTCAAGACCAGGCTGTAGAAATCCATAGAATCAGTTAACCTGAGCAAGGGGGTGCTCATGCACCCCAGTCTGATAGCTGGAAAACCAGATCCAGACCCCCTAAATGTGGTTGTTGGTAAGGAGTACTGGGTAGTCTATGGGGCCTTTAGTAAGGGATTAATATTTATCCCTAGTATATGAATGGACTTTGGGAACCATCCCAAATAGAAGGACACTTTCTCAGTCTAGAAACATGGGGAAGGGCCTAGGTCCTGCCCTGAATGATATGACAGACTTTGAAGACTCCTAATGGAAGGCTTCACCCTTCCTGAATATAATTCAGGAAGTGGAGGATGAGAGGGTGAGGGAACTGGAAGTGACAAGTAAAACAACCTTGTTTCAAATTCAAATAGTAAAGAAAAAACAACCAAAAGGAGCAAACACAGCTGAGAGGAGTAGATGGCAGAAAATAACCAGAGACCTGAAATTAAAATAACAAAAATGACAGAAAGATGACAACAAAAAGAATCAATAAAACAAAGAGTTGAGTTTTGAGAAAATTAACAGGATATACAACCATCATTCAAACTAACTAAAACACAGAAAGAAAAATCCAAATTAACAATATCAAAAAATAAAATGAACACACAGAAATAAACAACAAGGAAATCCAGAGAATCATTAGGCCATACCTAATACTCCTATATTCTACCCAACTGGAAAATCCAAAAGAAATTGACAATTTCCTTGGTAGATACCACTTATAAAAGGTAAATAATGATCAGATAAATAATATAAATAAATCCATATCCTCTGAGGAAATAGGAGTCATCAAAAGTCTCACAACCAAAACAAATAAACAAACAAAAGCTCAGTGCCAGGCAGTCTTATGCAAAAGTACTCAAAAATTACTAGCAATCCAAATCCAAAACCCATCAAAAAGAATATCCACTTGGTCTTGACCCCTTTGCTCATAACTTCTCCCTCTCTGCAACTGGATTCCAGGAATTTGACCCAGTGCTTAGCTATGAATCTCTGCTTCTGCTTCCATTAGTTTCTAGATGAAGCCTCTAGGATGGTATTTAAGGTAGTCATCATTCTCTTTATAGGGTAACGGCATTTAAAGTAGCCTCTCCACTATTACTTAGATTCTTAGTTGGGGGTCATCTTTGTGGATCCCTGTACAAGTCCCTAGTGCCAGATTTTTTCTTAAAACCTATAATGGCTCCCTCTATTGAGGTGACTCTTTTCTTGATAAACTTACCTTTTTCCTCTAGTTCAATTTGTGTGTGTTCCGTTGATGATAATTTATGAAAGCATAAACTTACCTTTTAAGTTTCCAAAGCAATAGGTGATGATAGCTTCATGGAACTGCTCATTTGCCTCAATATGAAGCAAAAAGCTGAAAATAAAATGGTAGTATTCAATTAACTGAAACTTAGTGGGTTTCAGTATTTCTTAAAAATATCATCCTTTTATCAAACAAATGCCTTAAAATGAAATGGACACACACACATACGCATATATATTTGATGAGGAAATAAGTATTTGGATTAGAAAAATTCCTCTATCCCAATATCCCAAGTAAAGTTCAAAATATACCACAAATTTAGGTTAAAATGTCTCCACCCAATGAGTCTGTTGCGTCATGTAGGATTTATAGATATTCTCATATAATAAAATGAATGGTGTATTTTTTATTTTTTTTTTGCAAACTCATTTCCAATTTGAAACATTCATTTAGTTTTTATTCATACACATGAAGAGTTATTACATGATTTTGTTATTTAGTATTACAATTTGGCAATCACAATTTTCCTCAGCAAATTTGGCAAATATTGTAAAATCTTATATAAGGTAATCTAATATTAACACTATCAAAAAGTTTAACATTTTTCAGGTGTTTTAACTATTGATTTAACATAAATAAATTTTTTGTTTAATCAATAAGAAAGTTATCAACTAAATTTTAAATTTTTGAAATGAAAACAATTTTGATTATTTGTACAAACATTTTCATGTGTGAACATTTGTGTATAAGTATGCAAATGTTTCCCCTGTAAATGGTGAAATTAATTAACAAATAGATTCATATTATCCCTAAAGCACTGTATACACTAGTCCAAAGTTATGTAGATCACCCTGAAAATTCTTAATACTATAGTATTTAATTTTATACATTAAATATTTAAGTATTTTTTTTTGCATTTATAATTAAATGTTGCCCATTGGATGACAAGAACTTTTTGGTAGCATCCTTTATGTATGCCAACCAATTTATCTCTCCTAATAATTTAATATGGTACATTTCAACTCCAGAATTGTACAAGTATTTTTTCTCTTCCACTAATTCTCAATTAAAATTCAAAATTTGTGTGATGTAATTTCTCAAATTGTTATGAACATTACTCTAATCAAATTACTATACATGATGCCAGGAAAATGGGAAATCATTGAAAGTTCCTATGGACTTTGTAATATGGCACAAAAAAAATAACCTAACAAGTTTGAGAATGCTCAAATGATCCTACTTCATGCTACAATAGTAATGATATAATACATTCAGAAAATAGATGAAAATTGAATAATAATATATAAATATTAATATGCTTATATGCAGAAGAATTATTTATAAAATATTAAAATAACAGTGATAGTAATGCTAGTATGAATAGTTATTATATAGTTATTATATGTTCATATTAAAATATGAATAACAAGATAAAATCATATTTATCAGAGCACAAATATTTAAAATATGAAGTTTTAGTCATGAATCTAGTACATGTATAAAAATTTAGATTAAGGAAGAAAATATATGGCTTATTATGGACAATTTATGAAATGCTTCTGACCTGAGGTGATTCCATTATTTTACAAGTAACTTACCAGGCCAATTTTAAATTTTGAGGAAATCAGTTATCACCTGAAAAAGACTAGCCAAACTAGACACATACTCTAAACATTAAGATTGAAAGAATCTCAGATATTAATTTCATATTTATATATATGTGAATACATGATAATTAAAAATATCAATTGAAGACCATATACAAAAAATAAGTAACACATGTTGTGAGATAATATATATACAGAATATAGAAATGATAAAATAATAATGTTGAAGTTTTGTTAATAGAAATTAAAAAATGTATGCAAATGTACTCTACAACTAAAATATAAAGAAAAAATTGAAAAATAAAACAAAAATGAAGATTAAAATGAAGCATTCTCATGCTGTATGCTAGAATAATAAAAATTATTTCTAGAATCTTCCATAAGAATAGTCAGTCAAATATAAAACAAGAATCCCATAAGAGTCCAGAATTCTAAGAAAGCAATAAAACTGTTTCACCTGCTTACAAGTGAAATATCTGACTGAATAATGTCCATTAGAAATACTGAGTTTACCTTGAAATACAATTGAAGATTGTGAGGAATCTGACTCACAGTAAAGTCGGACAAATACAACCATAATATAATACTAAGGTTGACCTAGATTAATAGTGAATACAAAGACAAACTCAAACATATTGAATTTGGAGGAAAATGTGACAAGAAAGTCATTTAAGAAAGTCTATTCATATGAAGATAACTACCAAAAAGTATGAATTTGAAAAAGATTATGACTTCACAATGAAAAAGAATGTCAAGATGGCTGCCAAGTTCCACACTTCCCAAGTTTGGAACTTCAGGAAGTTTAATTTAAGATACTAAATCTTAACACAAACAGAAAATAACACATTCTCACAACTGGTTATTAATTATATTGTGAGGAAAGAGTAATTTGAAAGAGTAGTCATGGACTCAGAAGTAGGTATGAGAGACTTTTAAAAAATAGATCAACCAATTACAATGAAATACAAAAGTAACTCAGAAGACATAGATTAAAGAGTTGCCTCAAACTTCTGTGTAATCTGCTAGAAATCTTAAAAGTAAAAGAGTAGTTATTTATCACCAAAACTCAAAATAAAATGTTAACAAATATCTTACCTGGAAATGATGAACTACCAGACTGGACTAAGTTTGGCTTTACTGGGTATACATGAAGGTTCCCATGACAATAGAATTTCGAGGGAGTTGACCTCACAAGGAGTATGCCAATCAAGATGGCTAGATATTACCAGTGCCAGAAAGGGACAAATCTGTATTATTAAGTTTTAGACAAGCAACTGCAAGAAATTTAAAGACAAAAGAACAAATTTAGAGGAAATTATTCAAAATAATTTAACAAAGTAAATACAAAATGACAAGTATATGTAAGTGCTAGAAACTGACTGTTATAATCATATTCAATACTTTTTTAATTTCTGAAAGAATAACTTAGACAGTTATACCCCTACTTATTAGAATAACAATAAAGGAAATACATAAACATAGTATTTATATATAAAGTAGGTGGTAAATCCCTCAATGAATATAATCTTTTAGTATTTCATAATAAATATGATAGTATAAATTCAAAATGTTTAACCACTGTTTTCTGAATTTTGTAAAAGTCTATGTTTTCCAATGTGTTTTGTGATCCTTGTGAAAGGGTCACTTGACCCTCAAAGGGTTTACAACACAGAGATTGAGAACTACTCCACTAAACATTCTCCTATACTCCAAACATAACCCTCCTTCCTCCATTGTGGAAAAGCAATGAAGATTTTCCTTGGCAATATGGATAAGTCATACCTCCTAACAATCTTATTTCTGTCTTAGCCTATTGACTCAAGACATAAGAAAATCAAATTATCAAAGGGAGTAATCTTAGTTCTCAATTCAATGTAATATTCATTATAACTCCTGCTGTGAAAACCCTCTTCCACCATGGAACAAATATTTCTGGGGCAGTATATATTAGGTCATGAGGATATGAAGAATATTTTAAGTGTGACACTAGGAGTGATAGTGAGTACATTTATTTGTATTCCTAGAACTGTGATTCCTGGCTGTAAAAGAAAAGGAACTATGTGTCTGACACATAATCAATATATATACTACCTTCTGAAGAACAACCCTCCAGCCCTCCCAGCTACTGCCACTTGTCACTGCAATTATGTCTTTAAAAGCATTTTTTCTAGCTTTCCAACTGCATAACAATTGTGGGGAATAAAAGCAAGGCCATACTGCTTTATTTCTTAGGCCAAGAAATTTGTACTTTGTTCAGTGGTGATGTTCTGTGGAATACAAAATTCTGTGAGCACTCTCTGAGCCTACTGATGGTAGTTTTAAAAAAAGAATTAATTACATGTATGAAAGGCAAATCTACAACCAGCATAAAAACCTAATCCTGTACGAACAATGGATGACCTTTTCCATAATGTATGACCCTGAACAGGGTCAAAGTAGCACCAGATCACTGACCAGATCACTGACTGGACATACCACAGAATGGTGCTATATTGAGAGTTCAAGGTTGGTCTTAGTTCCTGGAAGCTTTGGGATTCAGGAACAACCTTTGACAGGTCAGTCCTGGTGAGTGAACATCCATCTTGCTAAATCCATGCATAATCCCCATCTCAGCCATGCCACTTTGTTCATGGGTCCCATGGAAAAAGAAAGGAATAGGTAAGGAAATAGTTCAACTGCCCATGGAATGAGTCCTCTTACCTATATCTTACCTTATACTACCTAGTAGAATGCCTCCTCATATAAAGTGGCCTTTTGATGAACATTCACATGGATTACAAGAATCTTGATATTACTTCACAATTTAATGTTTTCAATCCATATACCTTTTCTAAAAATATCTTTCTAATTTTCCAATCATACTCTATCTACATCCCTGACAATTCAGCTAAAACATTGCCTTCATCTGAAGAATCATTATACAATTACAAATCAAGGAAATTCTCCTTCCAAGCATAATATATGATCACATGCACTACCCCAAATTCTGCACACAATGAAAAATTTTTCTTGTCATACTATTAGGGGTTGTCTCAAAAAGTGGATATAATGTTGCAGCTGTCACTATCTGCTAGATACATACAGAACAATCAGTAAATTAAGCCTGTCTTCTCTTCCACTGTCAACCAATTATAGGGCACACTCCATGAGTCTATCATACATGCTTGAGTATAGCAGGCATTATAAATAATTTCTTTAAGATCTTCATGTAACGTGTACGGTTTTTCCGCCCGCCACCCGGTCTTGTCCTGCTACCGCGCCAGCCCCAAATAATACAGAGACTCTGTATTTGATACAATGCTGTTGGCCCGGTTACTTGTTTCTTATCGGCTAGCTCTGCCTTAATTATTAACCCATTTCTGCTGATCTATGTATTTTCACATGGCCTTCTCTTACCGAGGAAGCGGCTGGCGTCCAGCTCTCTCCTGACTCTCCATCTTGACTCCTCCTTCCTACTTCCTCTTTCCTCTGAACTACAAACATCACCTTAAAACCAGTTTGAGACTGTTTTGCTCGAGACAACTCATGACTAGCTAGCTGTAATGGTGCACCTTTTTATTACACCCTGGCCAGAGTTTCAAATAGAACTACAGTCAAGAATTTTCTGCCACACAGTGACTAACTACATATGTCACTGCCAGTTCTGTTGAGAAATTTGGTTGCTAAAAATTTTCTTCCTACAGGATCCATTGGAGCAATCATCGTCCCATTTCAGCAGGAAGTAATCTTAATATGACTACGCCCCCTTTCCCTACCCTTGGAATTTTGGGATAATAGTCATTGTCTTTGGGTTGGTTTTAGTTATTTGGGATTGGGTGATGCTTACACTCGGGTTTATCTTTTAGACAGGAATAGGGAATGGTTGGTAAAGGTATGGTTTAGATGGGATATAGGTAGATTAGCCTATTTTCTTGAGAATTTGAGTAAGAATGAGATAGTATTTTACAGCTTACATTGTTGTGTATTCTTATGTGGTAAGCTATGTAAAATTAAGTTTATATTTTGTTATATTGTGTTAAATATTTCCACTTACAATGTTTTATGTACATTATTTTTTACCATATTCTATGTATGTATACTTTTCTTGTATTCAAGACATTTTGTATATTGATACAATTTGGGATATTTATCTTGCTGCCCTTTATAGTTCTACCTCTTGTCTTGACACTTATACTCTACCTCTATTTTAGGGATTTATATGTATGTATATGTATATAGTTACAATGTTTAAGTATTTGTTCCGGCTTTATTCGGGGAAGTTTTTTAGCTAAGTTCCCGAGTATTACAGATTATCTTCACTCACATTTCCTGTACCTATGAGATTAGTCAGATATAGATGCTTAATCTTCAATCATTTCATAGACATGCAGAACATGGTATTTAAATGTTTTAATATTAGTACTCCATTGACATGAGACACTGTTGCTCCTGACAGTACCGTGCACTTTCCCGAAAATATGTTGGACATTGTTGTTGCTCCTGCTGGAGTTCAATCTCGCCTCAGCTAATGGCCTGTTGGGCATAGAATTGCCCCCACCTTGACCACTGATTTGGACATGCAGTCCTATGTGCTTGCAGGAGACAAATATAGAAGACTGCTTGACCTTGCCAAGTCAGGGTAAGACAGCCATTCTATTTCCCTGCTGTTGTTGTGGTCTGTCAAGTTCTCTTGGCCTTAGCCAAATCTGGGTGTACCAACGTCGCTGTGAGACCTAGGGTGACTGTCCAGGTGGCTTACTGTTTCTGTCCTTGCTGCACCTTTTGGAAGTTGTCCATCCGCATTTCCTGTCTACTCTAGTATTGTTAATTTCCTTCTCAAGTCTTGATGAGGTTGAAGATTAAACTATCACAACTATTATTCTCTCTTCCTAGTTAGATATATTAGGTACTAGACTTCCGTTTTCCAACTTAGGACAACTCTATTGTAAACTCCATTATGCCCTCACCCTAGGACTAGATATGTAGGTCATTTTGTTCTTGATTTTCCTTTTCTTGGAGCACACTTGTTATTCACTGTTTTGTATATAGTTTTGTATTAAGCCTAAATCTTTTCTTTAGACTAAAAGGGGAATTGTAGTGAGATAGTCCTTCTGTGGCACTGACCACGCCCATTGGGGGGTGGAGCCATGGGCGGAAGTGACCTGTGGAAGGAGGGTCGGAGGGGGCCAGGAAGGCGCTCTCTTTCTGGCGTGACTCGGACAGGAGAGGATCGGGTTGAATTTCCTGGTGTTCATCTGTCTAGGTTGTAAGTTATTTCTCCCTGAATAAACATCTATTCGGCCTATTTGTTTATCCTGATCCTTATTTACCGCAATATCTTCACTCTTACATATATTGAAAAACCATACCGCAATATCTTCACTCTTACATATATTGAAAAACCATTTCTTAAAGATATTTTATGGATTATAAAGCCAATAGCAACTATGGATAAGAGTGAACTCATTCGAGGTAGGTCATATAACTCTTCTATAATTCCATCCATAGTAGAAATGAAAACAAAAATTCCTTTATAGTAATATTATCCAATATTGGCATTGGATATTCATTCATTCATTCATTCATCAGCTTAAATTGTAAAATATTCAGGAAGATTGAGGTCTGGGTGTTTGCTGCTTTGCTCCTTGACCTTAAGTTGCAATAGGTGGGCATAAGGGAACAGGAAGATTGAGACACAGAAAGAATAGAGGAGAATAAGAAAAGAGTTACTGTAACAGAGTGAGCCATTATAGATTTAAGGAGAAATCTGGCACTAGGAAAATGCCCAGAGATCTGCAAGGATGAACCCAACTAACAATCTAAGCAATAGTGGAGGGGCTACCTTTAATGCCCTTCCATGATAATGAGATTGATGATTACCTTATATGCCGTCCTAGGGCCTTCATTTACTAGCTGATGGAAGCAGAAGCAGACACCCACAACTAAACACTATCTGCGTAGGATTGACCTAGACACCTCATTTGTGTATTAGTTAGGAGGACTGGGCAGTCTATGGGGCCTCTAATAATGGATCAGTATTTATTCCAAGTATACTAATGGACTTTGGGAGCCCATCCCACATAAAGGGATACTTTCCTAGCCTAGACACATTGGGGAGGGCCTAGGCCCTGTCCCAAATAATATGCCATTTGAATACTCCTCATGGAAGGCCTAATCATCCCTGGGGAGGAGAAAGGGGATGTGCTGGGGTTTAGTGAGGGTGACAAGATGGGATGTAAGGTAAAGGAACTGGGATTGACTTGTAAAGCAACCTCATTTCAAATTTAAATAAAAAAGGAGAAAAAGAAACAAAAAGTTGCAATACCTAAATTTGTCCAACAGGTGTTGAGGGTGTACCACCAAAACAAAATCCATGGACAAACAAAATCCCTTCTGGCTTGTCTTTAATGAATTAAAATGTGTAATTTCCAGCATCCTGGTCCCACATCCACTCATAGAAGGAAGAAGCCCACCTTCCAGTGTCCTGCTCAGAACCACATGAGGACTGGTGACTACACACAGGGTAATATGTCCCAGAAGACCAAACCATCCAGTGTCTGCCAGTCCCCTAGTCCCACCTCCACCAGCTGGGAGAGGAGAGCCATGAGATTATTGGAACTGCTTGCACTCACCAGAAGAGAACCTTGGTCCCATGCCCACCAGGATAGGGAGGGACCCCACTGGTACACACTGGAAGAGATGGGTAGGTAGTGTAAGAACACAATCAACAACACATCGATCAATATGACACCCCCAGTGTCTGGGGGCACCACATCAGCAAGACTTGAACATAATAACACAGATGAAGCAGAAAAGAACGACACTAAAAAAGGAAATGAGAAAATCCTTTAAAGAAGTGGATGAAGTCCCAGAGATCCGCCTATCTCTGCGGGTCCACTCGGAGTTCCTGCGGGCAAGATCCTTGACCCCCAAATCTGGGCCCCTGCCAAAGAACTAGGTCTCAGCTGGAGAGCACCAGTTTCCAGTGAGATCCCACTACCCTGCAAAACCTTCTCAAGTTCGAGCCCAGCCCTCGTCCTCTTCTGCCGGTCATTGGCCAGAGGTGAGTCTGGGCCCAATTGGGGTTGCCTGTCCCCTTCAACCTCTTTTCCCCCCTCCCCCGCCTGAACTCCCTGGGTTGGCCCCTGATCCTGCTGCTCCTGTCTCCAGTCCCCATTGAGAGCACCCTTGGAGTTCTGATACACCCCCACCCATCCCAACCTCCAGCCTACCCCCCCTACCCTGTGCCCTACCCCACATAAGGTCCTGCCAATCTGGTTGAGCACTGGGACAGAGGGTGGAGCCAACAGTCCACCCTACTCCAGAGACCTCTCCAAGCAACTCCGAACAAAGGAGACCTGACTATCCACTTGGGACCACCTGTAATTTCCACCTGCTTGGTCTCTGACCCCGCCTCCAGTCCTCTGCTGGAGTCGCAGGCCCCTCCCAGAGATCCGCCTATCTCTGCAGGTCCACTCCGAGTTCCTGCCGGCAAGATCCTTGACCCCCAAATCCGGGCCCCTGACAAAGAACAAGGTCTCAGCTGGAGAGCGCCAGTTTTCAGTGAGATCCCGAACCCTGCCAAACCTTCTCAAGTTCAAGCTCAGCCCTCGTCCTCTTCTGCCGGTCATTGGCCAGAGCTATTGGCCAGAGGACCACTGTGAGTACCTCCTGGCATCTTCTTCTGGATCCTCATCCTTGACCCCATCCCTGGATCCCTGTCTGCAGAGAAACCTCCTAGAGAGCTTGGACCACACAGAGCTACAGACATTGAATCTTTGATCCACATAAGCCCATTGGGGAAGGACCATAGAGAGAGGGAAGAGACACCACCAACACCTACTGGAAGAAACTATGGGAAGAAGGCAATACAAGAGAACACCTAAGAACAGAAAGACAAACATGACACCACCAGAATCTAGGGAATCTACACCAACTAGAATGGAACACAACAACAAAGCAGAGGAAGCAGAAGGGTACGACTTAAAAATCACCATCATAAAAATGATAGAGGCCCTCAAAGAAGATATGAGAAAATCCCTTAAAGAAATGGAGGAAAAAACAAACAAAAAAGTGGAAGAAATGAACAAATTCCTTAAGGAAAGTACAGAAAGCCAAGAAAAAACAATTAACCAGGTGAAGGAAATGGTTCAAGATTTGAAAACTGAAATTGAGAAAATAAAAGCAACACAAATGGAAGGAAAGCTGGAAATTGAAAAGCTGGGCAAAAAATCGGAAACCACGGACACAAGCATAACCAATAGAATTCAAGAGATGGGAGAGAGAATCTCAGGCGCAGAAGATAAATTAGAAGAAATAGATTCATCGACCAAAGAAAACCATAAATCCAACAAATCCTTAACACACAACATCCAGGAAATGTGGGACACCATGAAAAGGCCAAACCTAAGAATAATAGGCATAGAGGAAGGTGAGGAAGCCCAGCTCAAAGGTGCTGAAAACATATTCAACAAAATCATCGAGGAAAACTTTCCAAATCTGAAGAAGGACATGCCCATGAAAGTACAAGAAGCATACCGAACCCCAAATAGGCTGGACCAAAGAATAAAGACCCCTCGACATATAATAATCAAAACACCTAGCATACAGAATGAAGAAAGAATATTAAGAGCAGCGAAGGAAAAAGGACAGGTAACGTATAAAGGCAGACTTATCAAAATTACACCTGACTTATCCATGGAAACCCTCAAGGCCAGAATGTCCTGGATAGATGTTCTAAAAGTATTAAGAGAACACGGATGCCAGCCTAGGCTACTATATCCTGCAAAACTCTCAGTCAATATAGATGGAGAGAACAAGATATTCAATGACAAAAGCAGATTTTCCCAATATGTATCTACAAATCCAGCCCTACAGAAAATATTGGAAGGAAATTCCAACCCCAGGAAGGTAACTAAGCCCACGAAAATGTAGGCAACAGATAATCCAACTACACCAGAAACCTAGGGTGAAGCAGAACAAATATATTCACAATACCACTGCCAACAACAAACCTAAACCAAACAAGCATCAACAATCAATGGACCTTACTCACCCTCAACATTAATGGTCTTAACTTACCTATAAAAAGACACAGGTTAACAGAATGGATACGAAGACAGAATCCATCCTTCTGCTGCATACAAGAAACACATCTTAGCTCCAAAGGTAGACATTACCTCAGGGTAAAGGGTTGGGAAAAGATTTTCCAATCAAATGGAAATAAGAAGCAAGCAGGCGTAGCTATCCTAATATCTAACAAGCTAGACTTCAAACCAAAACTAGTCAAAAGAGATGAAGACGGTCATTTCATATTCATCTTAGGAGAAATCCATCAACACAAAGTCTCAATTCTGAACATCTATGCCCCTAATACAAAGTCACCCACATTCGTAAAAGAAAAACTACTAAAACTCAAAGCTCATATAAAACCTCACACACTTATAGTGGGAGACTTCAATACACCACTCTCAACACTAGACAGGACCACAAATCAGAAACTCAACAAAGAAACAAAAGAATTAACAGAAGTTATGTCTCAACTGGGGCTAACAGACATCTATAGAACATTCCATCCAAAGACAAAAGAATATACCTTCTTCTCTGCTCCACATGGAACCTTCTCTAAAATCAAACACATACTAGGAGACATAACAAACCTCAACAGATACAAGAGAATAGGAATAGTCCCCTGTATCTTATCGGACCACCATGCTTTAAAATTGGAATTCAACAACAACACAAATAGCAGAAAACCTGCAAACTCATGGAAATTTAACAATGTGCAATTGCACCACTCCTGGGTCAAAGAAGAAATAAAGAAAGAAATTAAAGACTTTCTAATATTCAACGAGAATGAGGATACAACATACCTGAACATATGGGACACCTTGAAAGCAGTGCTACGAGGGAAGTTCATTGGACTAAGTGCCCATATGAAGAAAAAAGGATAGTCACATAAGAGAATTAACAGCCCAACTGAAAACCTTAGAACAGAGAGAAGCAAATTCACCCCGCAGGAGTAGAAGCCAGGAAATAATCAACTTGAGGGCTGAAATCAACAAAATAGAAACCAGGAAAACAATACAAAAAAGCAATGCAACAAAGAGTTGGTTTTTTGAGAAAATCAACAAGATAGATAAACCTTTATCCAAATTAACGAAAAAGCACAGACAGAACATGCAAATTAACAAAATCAGAAACGAAATGGGGAACATACCAACAGACACAGAGGAAATCCAGACAATTTTCAGGTCATACTTTAAAAATCTGTATTCCACAAAAATTGAAAATTCAAAGGAAATGGACAAGTTTCTGGATAACTATCACTTACCAAAATTAAATCCAGAACAGACAAACAACTTAATTAGACCTATAACCCGAAATGAAATAGAAGCAGTCATCGAAAGCCTTCCAACGAAAAAAAGTCCAGGGCCAGATGGATTCAGTGCAGAATTCTACCAGACATTCAAGGAAGAACTAATATCACTACTCCTCAAACTGTTCCACAAGATAGAAACAGAAGATTCATTGCCAAACTCTTTTTATGAGGCCACAATAACTTTGGTACCCAAACCACACAAAGACACAACTAAGAAAGAAAACTACAGACCAATATCCCTGATGAACATCGATGCAAAAATACTCAATAATATAATGGCAAACCGAATTCAAAAATACATCAGAGAAATCATCCACCATGATCAAGTAGGCTTCATACCTGGATTGCAGGGATGGTTTAACATACGAAAATCTATCAACGTGATCCACCATATAAACAAACTGAAAAAGAAAAACCATATGATTATCTCCCTAGATGCAGAAAAAGCCTTCGATAAAATTCAACACCCTTTCATGATAAATGTATTAGAGAGATCAGGGATAACCGGAACATACCTAAACATAATAAGAGCAATATACAGCAAACCAACTGCCAACATCAAACTGAATGGAGAGAAACTTAAGCCAATTCCTCAAAAATCAGGAACAAGACAAGGCTATCCTCTCTCTCCACATCTCTTCAATATCGTACTAGAAGTTCTAGCTAATGCTATAAGACAACAAAAGGAGATCAAGGGCATCCAAATCGGAAAGGAAGAAGTCAAACTGTCTCTATTTGCAGATGATATGATAGTTTACATAAGCGACCCAATAAACTCTACCAGGGAACTCCTACAGCTGATAAACACCTTCAGCAAACTAGCAGGATACAAGATAAACTCAAAATAATCAGTAGCCCTATTTTTTTCAGACGACAAAGAGGCAGAGAAAGAAATCAGAGAAACATCACCCTTTACAATAGCCACAAGCAACATAAAGTATCTTGGTGTAACGCTTACCAAACAAGTAAAAGAGCTATATAATAAGAACTTTGTGACTCTAAAGAAAGAAATTAAAGAAGATACCAGAAAATGGAAAGACCTCCCATGCTCTTGGATAGGTAGGATAAACATAGTAAACATGGCAATCTTACCAAAAGCAATCTACAGATTCAATGCAATCCCCGTTAAAATCCCACCACAATTCTTCACCGACCTTGAAAGGATAATAATTAACTTTATATGGAAAAACAAAAGACCCAGGATAGCCAAAACAACCCTATACAATAAAAGAACTTCAGGAGGCATCACCATTCCTGACTTTAAGCTCTACTACAGAGCTATAGTTCTGAAAACAGCCTGGTATGGGCATAAAAATATACAGGTAGACCAATGGAATCGAATTGAAAATCCTGATATTAATCCATGCACCTATGAACACCTGATTTTCGACAAAACAGCTAAAATTATACAATGGGGCAAAGACAGCATCTTCAACAAATGGTGCTGGCACAATTGGATGAGGGTTTGTAGAAGACTGCAGATAGACCCATGTCTGTCGCCATGCACAAACTCAAGTCCAAATGGATCAAAGACCTCAACATCAATCCAGCCACATTGAACCTCTTAGAAGAGAAAGTAGGAGGTACCCTTGAACAAATTGGTATAGGAGACTGCTTCTTGAACATAACTCCAGGGGCACAGACACTGCAAGAAACAATTAATAAATGGGACCTCTTCAAACTTAGAAGCTTCTGTAAGGCAAAGGACACAGTTGACAAGACCAAAGGGCAGCCCAATGATTGGGAAAAGATTTTCACTAATCCTATATCCGACAAAGGGCTGATCTCCAAAATATACAAAGAACTCAAGAAACTAGTCAAGAAAACACCAAATAACCCTATTAAAAAATGGGGTACAGAACTGAAGAAAGAATACTCAATGGAGGAAATCAAAAAGGCTGAAAGACACTTAACAAAATGCTCCACATCCTTAGCTATCAGGGAAATGCAAATCAAAACTACTTTGAGATACCATCTTACCCCTGCCAGAATGGCTAAAATTAGAAACACCAGTGATGACTTATGTTGGAGAGGATGTGGAGAAAGTGGAACACTCCTCCACTACTGGTGGGAGTACAAACTCATACAGCCATTTTGGAGATCAGTATGGCGGTTCCTCAGGAAAATGGGAATTAGTTTACCACAGGAACCGGCAATCCCCCTCTTAGGCATACACCCAAAGGTTTCACATCAATGCAACAAAGACATCTGTTCAACTGTGTTCATAGCAGCACTATTTGTAATAGCAAGAACCTGGAAGCAACCTAGATGCCCTTCAATTGAAGAATGGTTAATGAAGATGTGGCACATCTACACAATGGAATACTACTATGCAGAAAAAAATAATGGTATCTTGAAATTCAAAGGCAAGTGGATGGCACTTGAAGAAACCATCCTGAATGAGTTAACCCAGTCACAAAAAGAGAAACACAGTATGTACTCACTCATATATGGATTTTAGAACTAGATCAAATGATCACCAGCCTTTAATTCACATCACCAGAGGAACTAGGATACAAGTTGTATTCTAAGAGATTCATATAAAGTCCCTCACAGAACTGGGAAGGGACAAGTCCCCCAGACCTCAGGTAAAGTGGGGGAGGACAGCTAATGGAGACAGAAGTAGGAGAAAATGAGAGGGAGGAGAGGAATGCATGTGTGACCAGGAGGATTGAGCCTGGTTAGGAATGGAAAATAGGAAAGAGAGAGAGAGAGGGAGAGAGAGAGAGAGAGAGAGAGAGAGAGAGAGAGAGAGAGAGAGAGAGAGAGAGAGAGGGGACATAAAAGAGGGAGCCAATATTGGTTTGAAGATAAAGTTGAACACAAAGAAAGGTCGCGGGAACTACAAGACTGCTCCCAACTAACAATCTCAGCTTCCGTGGAAAGGCTATCATAAATGCCCTTCCCGGAGAGTGAGATCAACAACTAACTTCTCCATGGAGTCCTCAACGAATGCCTGTTGAAAACAGGAGCAAACACCCATACATAAACACTGAGTTGAACTAGAACCCAGAAGCAGATGGAGAGGACAAGACCATGCGGTAGAAGTACATAGAGACAGTTTACCTGAACAAGGAGGAGCTAAGGGCCACTAGACTGATAGCTGGGAAGCCAACAGGGGATTGACTCGGACCCCCCTGAATATGGGTCTCAGCCAGAATGTCTGAGCAGTCTAAGAGACCTCAGACAGTGGAGTCAGGATGTATCCCTGGTGCACAAAAGGACTTTGCAAACATATCCCCCATGGAGGGATAACTGCCTTATTCTAGAGATAGGAGAGAAGCCCTAGTCCCTACTTCACATGACCTATCAGATCTACATGACCCCAACTGGATGGCATTCCCCTACATATGGTATTGTGGTGGGGGGTTGGGAGGGGAGGATGTTTAGAGTGCATGGGAGAGGGCAGAGAGGGCAAAAGGGAGGGAAGGAGGGAGGGAGGGCTGGAGGGGAGGGAGGGAGGGAGGGAGGGAGGGAGAGGGAACTGGGATCGACATGTACAATAATAAATTAAAAAAAAAAAAAAAAAAAACGCTTTGACTCCAAAATTTAAGTTGAAGAACAAGTTACTGGGGAAAAGTATTTCTATTTTTGTTTCCACAGAAAATGAAAAGATGTGGATTCCTTCCAGACTAATGTGGTTTGATCACGCCAGACCGCCTGAAACAGAGTACAGGGTGATCCTACATTCCAAAGGGCTGGACAAGGCGGCCCTGCAGACTGCAGCTAGGATATCTGAATCTTCTTCGAATCCCCCAAGACAGCGCCCCTTACCAGCAGGAAGTAGTTTGGAAAGAACGACGCCCAAATTCCAAAATGTTGTGTATAAATGTTTGTTTTCATTTAATTGGACTTTGTTGTATAAAATTAAATAAAAAAATAAATAATAAAAAAAAAGAAATGGGTGAAAAGACAAACCAAAAATTGCTAGAAACAATTCAAACAGTACAACGTTTGAAATCTGAAACAGAAACAAAACAACAACCAAACACACACACACACACATACACACACACACACACACACACACACACACACACACACACACACACAAATCAACAAAAATCAAAACCAGAGTCTAAGGGAATGCTGGGAATAGAAAAGCTGGGTAAGAGTCAGGAAATACAGATACAAGCATAACCATCAGAACACAAGAGATGGAAGACAGAATCTCAGGCATTGAAGATATGATAGGAGAATTAGGAAATTTATTCACCAACCCCACATCTGACAGAGGACTAATTTCCAAAAATATAAAAAGAACTAAAGAAACTAGTTACAGAAACACCAAAAAATCCAACTAAAATGTGGGATACAAAACTAAGTAAAGAAGTCTCAATAGAGGATTCTAAAATGGCTGAAAGATGCTTAAGAAAGTGCTCACCAACCTTAACCATCAGGGAAATGCAAATCAAAACAACACTGAGATATCATCTTATTCCTGTCAGAATGGCTAAAATCAAAAACACCAAAGACATTTTATGCTGGAGAAGATGTGGAGAAAGTGATACACTCCTTCACTGCTGGTGAGAGTGCAAACTCATACAGCCACTTTGGAAATCAGTATTTTGGTTTATCAATAATGAGAATCTGTCTACTTCACGATCAAGATCTATATAGCCATATACCCCAAAAATGCACATTCTTACAACAAGGACATCTGTTCAACTATGTTCATAGCAGCATTATTTGTAATAGCTATAACCTGTAACTAACCTAAATGCCAAAGAAGAGTGGATGGAGAAATGTGGTACATTTATACCATGGAGTACTACTCAGTAGAAAAAAAGAATGGAATCTTGAAATTCACAGGCAAACTAGAAGAAACCATAACCCTGTAAGAAAAATACAAACATGGTATGCACCTACCCATTTATTGTTTTTAGACTTAGTGCAAATGATTACCAGCCTACAAACCACAGGGCCAGAAAAGCAAGGCAACAAAGAGGAACTTAAGAGACACATCATCCTCCGTGTGGAGTGTGTGTGTGGGAATGAAATGGGAAGATGGTTGGGGGGGGATGGGAGGGAGGGAGAGGGAACTTGGATCGACATGTAAAATAAGACAAAAAAGTGATATATGCATGATTCCCTGGAGAAGGGGAAAGAGACAAGATCACCCAAGCAAATTGGAAGCATGGGGAGAGGAGAGAGGGTTAAAGGAGGAAGAAGAGGGGAGAGGTAGGCAAGAGGAAGCAGGAAGATTGAGTCAGGGAAAGAAAAGAGAAGGGCAAGAAAATAGATACCATAATAGAGGGAGCCATTATAGCCTTTAAGAGAAATCTGGCATTAGGGAAAGAGATCTATAAGAATGACCCCAACTAACAATCTGAGGAATAGTGGAGAGGCTACTTTAAATGCCTGCCCCTGATAATGAGATTGATGATAACCTTATATGCCATCTTAGAAACTTCAGCTAAACACTGAGCTGAACACCTGGAATCCAGTTGCATAGAGGGAAGGGTGATGAGCAAAGGAGTGAAGTACAGGATGAAGAAACAAATAGAAACTGCTGACCTGAGCTAGTGGGAGCTCATGGACTCTAGTCTGATAGCTGGGAAGCCAGCATAAGACCAATTCAAACTCCTTGAATGTGGGTGTTAGTTAGGAGGATTAGGCAGTCCATGGGGCCTCTGGTAATGGATAAGTATTTATCCCTATTATATGAATGGACTTTGGCAGGCCATTCCATATAGAGGACACCCCCCTAGACACATGGGGGAGGGAGTAGGCCATGCATCAAATGATATGACAGTCTTTGAAGACTCCCTATGGAAGGTCTCACCCTCCTTGGGGAGCAGAAAGGGGATGGGTTGGGAGTTGGTCGGAGGAACATGGTAGGATAGGAGGGTGCAGGAACTGGGATTGACATGTAAAACAAGCATGTTTCAAATTTAAATAAAAATAAAATAAAATATTAATTTCTTTTATTTTTTAATTCATTTTACTTTCCAACTACACTTCTCTTCCCAAAACTTCTCCCATCCCACTTGCCTCTTCCTACCTCCCCTTCCCTCCCCTGTAGCTCAATTACAGTTCACTCCTCCCCATGAGTAAGGGGTTCTATGAGGGATCAACATACTTTGGCACAATTGGTTGGCCAGACCAGGCCACTGTCCCATGCATTAAGACTGGACATGGAATCAAAAATAAGGAATAGACTCCAATAAGCTAGCTCATGTATCAGGATTGTATCACGGTCCTACTGCCAGTGAGCATGGCATCTCACCAGAAGGATTTGGCTCCAACAAGCTAGGTCATGCACCAGGTTTTAACTTTGTCCAACTACCAGGTGCCCCTCTGACAGTCCAAGCTTCATAACTGTCTCTCACATCTGGAGGGCCCAGTTAGGTCTGTTGGAGTCTCCACAGTTGTAGCTCTTGAGTTAATGAGTTTTCATGAGCTTGGTTCAGCTGTCTCTGTAGATTTATCCATCATGTTTTTGACCCCCCCCTTACTCATATGTTTCTTCCTCCCTCTCTTTCCCTGGATTCCCAGAGGTCAGCCTGGTTCTCAGTTGTGGATCTGTGTCTGGTTCCAGCAATTCCTGGAAGAAGGATCTATGATGATGGTTGGAGTACTCACGAATATGATTCCATGGGTAGGTCAGTTAAGGCATCCTATCTACTGTTGCTAGGAGTCTTAGCTGGGTTCCTCCTTGTAAATTCTTGGGAGTTACCCTAGCACCAGGTTTCTTCCTAAGCTCATAGTGGCTCTCTATATTAAGATATCTTTTTATTTGCTCTTCCATTGCACCCCTCCATACCTAAGCCATCTCCTTCCCTCCTGTTCTCATACCCCCTCTCCTCTTCCTTAACACCCACATCCCCAGGTTCTTCTATAGATAATATCTAATTTCTCTTCCCATTGTGATCCATGTGTCACATCCATGGTCTTCTTTGTTACCTAGCTTCTGTGGAGCTGGTTATCCTTTGCTTTACAACTATTATCTACTTACAAATGACTACAAATTGTGTTTGTCTTTCTGGGTCTGGGTTACCACACTCAGAATTTTTTTTCTAGTTCCATTCATTTGCCTGAAAATTTCATGAGGTCATCATATTTTACCATTGAAAAGTATTCCATTGTGTAAATGTAACAATTTTCCTTTTTCATTCTTTAGTTGAGGACCATCTAAGTTGTTTCCAGGTTCAGGGTATTACAAATAATGATACTATGAACTATGTTGAGCAAGTGTATTTCTGCTATCGTCCTTCGGGTAAATGAGCAAGAGTGGTACACTGGGTTTTGATTCCCAATTTTTTAGAAACTGCCACACTGATTTTCAAAAGAGCTGTGGAGGAGTGTTCCCCTGACTGCACATTCTCTCCAACATATGCTGTCCTCAGTATTTTTGACCTTAGCCATTCTGAAATTAAGTAGACCAAAAGTTTATATATCTTAATAGAATTTTAATATAGTTATAATGCCATTTCAATTATATAACAGCTTTTACGAGAAAGGGGAATCAAGAGAATGATGGGCAACCCCACAGAGACTGCTGACACAAACTCCTAGAAGCACATGAACTCTGAACCCACAGCTGGGACGCCTGCATGGGACAGACTTACGCCATGTGCATCTGGATGAAAGTTGTATATTTTAGTCTGTTTGTGGGGCTCTAGAAGTGGAACCAGGGCCTGTCCCTAAGGTATGAGCTGCTCTTTTTGGAACCTATTCCCTATGTTAGGATGCCTTGCTCAAACTTGATGTAAGGAGAAGGAGTTTTGGTCCTGCCTCCACTTGATATTGTCATGCTTTGTTGACTTCCATAGGAAGCCTTACTCCTTCAGAAAGGAGCAAACAACAAAAGTAAGATTTTATAAATTAAAATATAAAATGAATTGTATTGGTTTAGTACAGTGGTGATTTGTGTTTTCTACCTTGATGCTTTCAGAAAGATTTATTTTTTCTAAACATTAATTATGATATGATGTGGAAAGTTAACTTTATGGTCCTGTCAACTTAATTTTTTGTATGCTCTTTATATCTGTATGTGTATGCCTTTCCATAGTTCAATAATGCCCTCGAAGAGCTAGTCTGTGGTATTAACTATTGATGCTTTCGTTTCATCTGTGACCCACATGCAGAGATTCTAGGTTTGTCCTATGCTCATTTCCCAGATATCAGACTACAGTCCATGAGATCTCCCTTGTTCAGGCCAGCTGTTTCTGTATGTTTTCCCATCCTGGTCTTGACCCCTTTGCTCATCACTCCTCCCTCTCTGCAACTGGATTCTAAGTTTCAGATCACTGTTTAGCTGTGAGTGTTGGCATATCAGTGCTTAGCTGTGGGTGTCTGCTTTTGGTTCCATCAGCTATAGGATGAAGGCTCTGGGATGGTATATAAGGTAGTCATCAATCTCATTATCAGGGAAGGGCATTTAAGGTAGCCTATCCACTGTTGCTTAGATTGTTAGTTGGGGTCATTCTTGTAGATATATGGACATTTCCCTAATGCCAGATTTCTCTTAAAACCTATGATGGCTCCCTCTATGTGTTTTCTCTTTTTTTTTTCTCAATCTTCCTGCTCCTTCATACCCACCTCTCACCTCCACCTCCTCTTCCACCTAAATCCCTTTCCCTCCTCTCATACTCCCAATTTGCTTGGGAGATCTTGCCCCTTTCCCTTTCTCCAGGGGACCATGTATGTCACTCTTAGGGTACCCCTTGTTTTCTAGCTTGTCTGACAGTGTGGACTACAGGGTGGAAATCCTGTGTTCTAAGTCTATAAACCATATAAGATTGTATAAACACCGTGCTTGTCTTTTTTGTTAATGGATTACCTCACTCGAAGTGGTTTCTCCAGTTCCATCTATTTTCTTGAGAATTTCAAGATTCCATCCCTCCCACAGAATAGTACTCCATTGTGTAAATGTACATTTTCTCCATAGATTCATCAGTTGAGGGACATTTAGGTTGCTTCCAGGTTCTCACTATTTCAAGTAATGCTATCAACATAGTTGAACAGATGTTTTATGAATGTACATCATTTGGGTATATGCCTAAGAGTAGAATTATTTTATCTTGAGATAGACTGATTGCCATTTTCCTGATGAAATTCCATACTGATTTCAAAAGTGGCTGTATGAGTTTGCACACCCATCAGGAGGGGAGGAGTGTTCCCTTTTCTTCACATCCTCTCCAGGATTAACTGCATTTGGTGTTTTGGATTATGGCCTTTCTGACAGTAATAAGATGTATTTCACAGTTGTTTATATATCCCAAGCCTATTTGCACAGGGATGACATTGCCTACACTAGTCAGAGCCCTCCTACATTTTTTAAAATGCCCCACAGAATAATAACCACTAGGCATTCTGATTGAGGTAATTCCACAATTGAAATTCTCTCTTCAGAGGTGTTTCAAGTTGACAACAAAACAAGCCAAGATATCTTCTTTATAAAACATGTCAAAAATGATTCAGGTCTTTAAAATTATGTATGAAAAGATAGGTCTTTATGAAGTAGCAATTATTTATGCACTGCTATCAAAAAACAAAGCAATACTTATTTTTAGTTTTAGGCTGTTGTATACATTTGTAATCTCAGTTATTTAGAAATTAAAACAAGAGGATCTATTTATCTCATTTGAACATGAGGCAAAGCTCAGAACCATAGCAATATTTTACCTCAAATATATTTTTTGACTTCCAAAATAATGTTTTGTTGTGTTTTAAGAATGCTTTTGAATACTTACATCTTCCAGTTTTATTTTTAACTACTACTTTTCATTAGTTTTGTTTTTAATTTTCATATTAACTAATGGATTTCAGTCAGGTATTTTCATACATACATTATTTTTGTTGATCATTTTCTTGTGATCCTCTGTCCATTTGCCCCTCTCCCACTGGTCTCTTATGTCATCCCTTTCCCAGTATTTACTAGTCTGCTCTCATGTCACATGTATTCTATTATTCTCTTTGTACCCTCTTTCCACAAGTTATCATTTTCCCCCTCTTATGGTCCACTATTAGTTTCATGACCTGCCACTCAAATATATATGTATGTATGTATATGTATATATGTATGTATGTATGACTATATAAGAGACAATATACAGTAGTTATGTTATTAGCCAGATTTATTTTACTTAATAAAACATTTTCCAACTCTATTGATTAGCTCATAAAATTTATGCTTTTCATTGTTGTAAAAAATTATATTGCAGCTGGGCAGTGGTGGTGCACACCTTTAATCCCAGAACTTTGGAAGCAAAGGCAGATGGATTTATTGCATTCAATGTGAACCTGGTCTACAGAGTCAATTCTAGTACAGTAATACAGTACAGCCACCTCTACACAGAGAAACCCTATCTTGAAAAACCAAAAAAAAAAAAAAAAAAAGAAAGAAAACAAAACAAAACAAAAAACAAAAACAAAACAAAAGCAAAAACAAAACAAAACATAAACAACAAAAAAACCTAAAAAACAAGTACTATTTCATATAACTACCATATTTTCATAATTTATCTATAAGCTTGTTGACATTTAGGTTGTTTCATATCCCTGATATTAGAAATAGAGTGGCAATAAATATGGCTATGTGAATATGCCTAAAATATATATAGCTGGTTTATATGGTACTTTTACTTTTAGATTTTTTTAGAAATATCCATACTAGTTTATAACATCCCTGCGCATGGTTATTTCATGCCACAGAGAATAAGAGATGTCTTTCCCATTCCCTCACCAACAACTGTTGTTATTTGATACTTTTATAGTGTATGGTATCAATAAAATGCAAAACAACCTAATTTTTAAAATATAATCATCAGGAATCATGTCTTTACCAGGTTTTCTTATGTGATTTAGTTGCATAATTTTTAAATTTGAATTGTATGAGTTATTTAGTATTTCAAATTTAAAATATTTTCTTAATTTGAATATTACTCTGAGTATCATGTTTGGTTAGAAAATATTTGTGCACCAAATTACAGTTTTAGATGTGAAACAGATCCAAATATCAGAACAGAGAACTGATTGATTTTTTTAAAACTGAAGTACTTTAGTTTTACTGACAAATGGAATTGGTTTAAGGTACTAATGAATTACCAATTTCCAAGAGAAACAAGTATATAACACTGCCAGCCATTTAATTTGAATGCTGTTCTTTGTCACAAATAAAACTAATTATGTATTATAGTAGAATGATCATATAGTTCATCTAAATATGTATTTTTAAAACACAAAATATTATATCTCTATAGCTTAAAGAATTTTTGAGCCAAGTTGTTGTATCTTGTATTTTTTAAAAGTTATGCATTACTGTTCAGTTTTAATACTTTATCTCATCATTTATGATTTGTCATATACTTTAAAATTCAGATAACTTGTATAAATAGGATGCCTCGGCTCATATGTAGAACTTAACATTCTTTTTCTATTTTGACATTCTCTTTCCCCTTTAATGAAGGAAACTTTGGGATGACAGACACAATTTGAAAAAAGTTGAGGGTTTACATAGTTCCAGCGGTTATCATGCAGGCTGTTTGGGGAAAATTTCCTTAATGGTCTCACCCAGCATTTGACCCTTAATGGTATAATATAACCTGGCTGGCCAGAAGTGTCCACTGACACACTTGTGGCATGAATGTAATGAGGATAACAACTACTTTTAGATTGTATCTGAGGCCCACACAGCAGAAGAGATTATACCCATGGTACTGCAATTGTGCTGAAAAGCCTGTGGTTGGAGAGAGCATAAGCCCTACAAGAAGACCTGTAGTTTCTGTTTTGCTAAAAAGTCATTTATATTTATACCCATATATTTGAGCTACTCTAAGTTTTGGTAAAATAATATTCTTTCTGTAATGTATAAATTTCATAACTGGCCAACTAGCTGATATAAGTGTCTGTGATATCTTAGCTATAAGTCTCAGGGAATATTGTGGAAGAGGTGGCAGAAAGAATGTAAGAGACAGTAGATTGGGATCAGAGCTGTGAAATTCTATATTCTGGACATGACCCAGTTGTAGAACACATTTAGCAGATGTGCTTTGCTACACATGATTAAGGCAATTAATATCACAGAGGCCACATTCTTGGCAAAGGGGCTATTAAAATTTGGTGGTTGCTTAGGGAAAGAATCACTCTCCTTTCAGAATGTGGTTGCTTTTAGGTTTAGTCCATGCCCTAGCAGATAGACAAATACCTAGAATTAGTGATAATAAAAAATACAGAAGAAATGATCTTAGGAGAAACTTCAGGTCTTATGTTGATTCACTAGATTATTAATTGCAGTATTTCCTTTTTATAAATTATTTTATACTTAGATTAGTCTTTAATTACCACCAGTTTATGAGATAATATACCTAAAAATTATAAAAGGTGAGTAAGATAAATGAAAAAGTAGCCAAATGCAAATTGTTAGGAAAATAACTGAAAATCATGAATGTACGTTAGAACTGTAAATGCTTGTGGAATAGAATTCATCTTTAAATGTATATGGATGTCCATTTTTACAGTGATAATGGCACTTGTTTATCTTCCAGAAAATTTAAATGTGTTGCATAGATTTTTAACTTAGCTTTGCTATCACTTAAAGATATTTTCCATATAATAATGCTTTCAAGATAATTCTACATATTTCCTATACTTATAAAATACCAATTATTTGGCATTTGAGCCTTTATAATGTTCTTAGAAATGATACTTTTCTCATTTAAAACACAAACTACATTTTTATCAACATGACTTCCAATTAAATGAATATCATTGATGTGGAAGAATTGAATTATAGGGCTTATAAGACAAGATGAAAGAGAGAGAATGAAATCCTATTAGTTATTGACTGATTCTGAGATTTTTTTCTTTCTTTCTTTCTTTCTTTCTTTCTTTCTTTTTTTTTTTTTTTTTTTTTTTTTTTTTTTTTTTTTTTTTTTTTTTTTTTTGAGGAACATTGACCCCACTGGTCATATTAGAGTCAAGCAGGCTTCCTTATAAAGGGATATTTCTGTTTAACATAAGGAATTTGAAGGGAGATGCTTACTATGTGAGTTCAAGGGACATATTGGTGATTGAAGACAAAAGATTTTGTAGCTGCTCCAGTGAAATAAGTGCTTATAGCAAATCATAATCTGATAAGTGCCCTATGTAATTAATATACTGCTATCTACTAAATAGAAAGTCTAACTACTTAAAAATCTATTTCATTTCACTGCAGCTATGAGACAGAATCTGTGGTCAGGAAGAAAGTAAGTGGAGTCATTGTAGGTAATTTTAAGATATTTATGGGGCTCTGGTACCCTCCTCTGGAACAATGAGTTCAGAGTTTCTTAGATAAAACCTAAGACACAGAGGCACACAGAATGTATTTTTATTTGGAAAAGCTCTCTCTGGTAAATGCTGTCAATGTGTTTCTCTCTCTCTCTCTCTCTCTCTCTCTCTCTCTCTCTCTTTCTTCTTCTTCTTCTTCTTCTTCTCCTTCTTCTTCTCCTTCTTCTTCTTCTTCTTCTTCTTCTTCTTCTTCTTCTTCTTCTTCTTCTTCTTCTTCTTCTTCTTCTTCTTTTCCGGATGTGTCTGAAAGAGCCAAATATACTTAAGGGCTATTTGAAGGAGTCATCAAAAAATAGCAGATGTCTTTAATAAAGAATCCTAGCCATACACAAGGAACACTGGGCAAAGTGACTACCACTAAATTGTCAACACTCTTCTTCACAAACATTGTTGTTCTACAGCAAAAAAGTAAATGTTAAGCCAGAATGGCAATTAATGACACTTTAAATTTTAGCTTTTGTTTCCTCCTGATTGCATGGTGCAATACACATGCTTGAGTTCCTACAAGAGATAGATTTACACTCTCAGCATACTTCCTTAGGATTTTGCAGAAATGCTACAAATGTATTTGTTTATAAAATGTCAAAAAAATGAGTTCTTTTTACTTCTTCTCATTTGATGTCCAAAGAGACTGGGGCTATGTACAATATCAAAGTTGGAAAAAGCAAGTCAAGGACTCACAGCCCCTTCTTTGATAAACACAATGTGACATAAGTGATTATAGACTACAAAAGTACATATTAAAACTGGCATAAGTAAACATACAGATAATTGAAAGAAATTTAACCTGAGAAATTTAATCATCTGACAATTTTGAAATTTAAATACTTGTTTTAATAAATAAAGATTAAACTTATTTTTGAATTGTGTGTTTATTTGTTTGAAGACAGTCTCATATACCCAGGCTATTACATAACTTTCTATGAATTGAAGATTTTCCTTGAATGTGTAATCTTCCTTCCTCTGCTTGCTGAATGCTGGATTATAGTTATAAACATGCACATATGGCTGAAGTGGCCTTGGTTTTATTTGTGCAACAAATTCACTGTATTTTAATTTAGTTTATGTATATGATTGTTTGCCTGCATTTGTGACTGTGTACCACACATATTCCTAGGGACTACAGAGACCAGGGAAAAGCATAAGATCCCTTTGAACTGTATTTACAGACTGAAGAAAGCCATCAGGTAGGTGTTGGAAATTAAACTCAGATCTCCTGTAAGTACAGATTGTGTTCTTAACTGCTAAGTCATCTCTCTCTATCTTATTATTTTGGTTATATTAATAATTTCATAAGTGATAACATGTTGAGTACAAAAAAGTTTTAAGAAGTGAATATGTAAGAATTTTTGTCATTAAAGACTATCTGGTATCTGTCATTGGGTCTGTTTATTTGACCCTGTTTCATCTTTACAAAATACTATTTCAAAATATTTATTAATTTTTTCATACAACATTTTTAATCCTATTCTTTCACCAAGTAAACTTTTTCTAGATCCTGCCTTCCCACCAAAATCCTTGTTCTTCCCTCTTTCTATCTCAAAAAATAAAAATCAATACAAACAAAAAAGAATAATAAGTAAAAAATGTGTACATATAAACATTGAGTTCATTTTATATTGGACAATTACTCATGGTTATAGTGCCTACTCTGGAGGGTTTTTGCTATATCCAGTGATGGTCCATTGGATAAAATTGATTTTAACTTTCCTAACATGAAAAAAATGCAAATAGTTTCTTAGTGGGATTTAGCATGTACTTCCTCTCAATGTTGGGATTGTGTTTGCTTTGAACTTGTGTGGGTCATGCATATTTTATCACAGTCTCTATTAATTCACTATGCATATAAGTTCTGCTGTGAGTAAAAGATGCTGTTTACTTGGAGTCACTCACCACTTCTAGCTCTTACACTCTTTACGACACCTCTTCTGAATAGATCCCTGAGCCTTGAGGAGAGGGTTTGATAAAGACCTCCCATTTAGGCTTCAGTGATACAAAATATCTAATTCAATGCATACTCCTCATAATATCACATAAATTTCTTTGAGGGACTCCTTGCAGGTATTTAGAGCATATTGGAACTCATCAACTTTGGCAAACCTTATTAAAAGAATCCACAACCCTGTAACTCATGTATTTTGCATGCCTACAAAAACAGTAGCACTACATGGACACTGTTCTCAAGTTCTCCTGCTGATTTGAGAATGAATTCAATCCCCTTTTCCTATACTGTCCTCTTTACGTCTTGGAAGTGGAACACAAACAACTTATTGCTTATTCAATTGCTTTTGAGTAAGGGTATGCTTCAGCAACATTATCAGTTCAATTTCCTCCATTTCAGTTCAATTTGCAATTTAAAAACTGTACCCTTCAATGGATTAGGTTTCCTCATCAAGCATCTTCCCTGCTATATTAGTATAAATATTAATCTTTCTACTAATTTGATAATCACGTTAAGGATATCTGTTTTCTTTACAATTTCCATGTCCACAACTTTAAACGTAATACCCCTTTCTTTACCGAACTTCACACTTAACAAAGCTCCCACAGTGAGAATTTGGTTTGTTGATTTTAATTTTTCTCCAACAAACAAATTTTCTAATTCTTTTCAATTCAGCCTAATTTAAGCTTTCAATATAGAAAATAAAATGAACTCAAATTCTTTGCCAAATTGTAATGTCTCTAGTCTAGTTACTTATGGAATTTTTGTTCCCTTATTTTATTTTGTGAGCTGAGAAGTTCATGTTCATAATTCTGTCATCATTCTGGCCTTCTCATTCTTTTTTTATTTATTTATTTATTTTTATTTCACATATTTATTCCAGTTCTCTCTCCTTCCCTAACTCCCTCTCTCCCAATCTCTCCCAATCTCTCACATGCACCCCAACCACCCGACCATTCTCCCCTCCAGTCCCCCCATCCTCACCCCCCATACACATGTAGAGCTATATCATCCAGGAGGGGTCATCTAAATCTGTCAAGTCATTTGAAGTAGTAACTAGGACTTCTCTCCTGTCTCTAGGTAAAGGGAGTATCCCTCCATGGGGGATGTGCCCGCAAGGTCCTTTTGTGCACCAGGGATACATACTGGTTCCACTGTCTGAGGTCCCTTAGTCTGCTGAGGCCTTCTAGCTGAGACCCATGTTCAGGGGGTCTGAGTCAGTCCCATGCTGGTTTCCAGGCTATCAGTCTGGGGGGTCCATTAGCTCCTCCTTGTTCAGGTCAGGTGTCTCTATGAGTTTCTGCTATCTGGTCTTGTCCTCTCCGCATCTGGATTCTAGTAAAACTCAGTGTTTAGTTGTGTTTGCTTCTGTTTCCAACAGGTACTAGATGAGGGCTCCATGATGGTGGATAAGTTAGTTGTTGATATCATTATCAGGGAAGGGTCTTCTTATTCTTACTAGCAAGGTCTAATATGCCTCGTCTAAAATATAATTCTAAAGCCCTCTTTGTTTTTCCCATAAACCAACTCTTGACACCTAGGACCATGGGGTAAGTTTTCTTCAGCAACAACCCAATTTCTCAGTACTAATTTTGTCTGCTAATTTGTTTTCTTTCTTTGCTTCTAATAACATAACAAAAAGCAACTTAAGATGGTAAGGTTTATCTTGGTTCATAGATTCAAGTTACTGTCCACCACAGTGGAGAAACCATGGTGGTAGGAGTGGCTGAGTTTAAAACACTGAAAAAGAAAAAGGAGAGAGAACAGCCATTTCTCAATTTGCTTTATTCCTTTTCCCTTTTAAACAAGACTGATACTCCAGCCAATAGGCTAATAACATTTAGGGTAGGTACTTCCACATCAATTAAACATTTATGGAAATCATATTAAAGATTTGCCCAGAAATGTCTGTGCAAGGTAATTTCAAATGTGGCATGTTGACCACAGAAATTAACCATATCCTTGCCTTATTTTATCACTATTCATTATGCATTTAGGTAATTGCTATGGCACTTAGAATTTCTAAATTTCTGTATTCACATTCATTAGATTGGTATAATTTTCAGTAGAATTTTATATGTTTATGTATCTGCTTTGCTTTTGTAATTTATTCTAAAATGTGTTTTAAAGCAACATATTTGCTTCTTAATATATAATTACAGTTTTAAATTTTATTTGCTTTTAACCCTCAATCTCTTATATAAATACTGATATTGTTTTCTACAGTCGCCCTGACACTGTAGAGAAGTGGCCATCTTTGTTGGCTATTTTACTGTGAGGTAAGAATGTCCCTCACAATTCAGTTGTCATGGGAACCTTCATGTAGATTCAGAAAGCTCCAGCTTTGTCCAGTCTGGCAGTTCACCCTTTCCAGGTATCCTGTTTCTTTTTAAATTCTCTGGAATTTTATGTAACTTTACATTAACTTTTGGCTATTGAGTTTTGACTATTCTATTAGATTACATTTGAGTCGGGCATCTATCCCATACAATTCCTCATTTATTTGCTTGGCCATTGTTTAATTGTTGCCTCCCCAAATATATTTTCGTGAGAATTTCCATGGTCTTCTTTTGAGCATTTCTCATATATACTCTGTTATTATTTTCTTATTTACCTAATTATAAAAATAAATTTTATGCTCACAGATGAGAAAGTACTCTGTGTTTTAGTTTAATATCTTAGTGTATTATCATCAGAAATGTGGATATCTTGATTTTCATTATACTCATGAAGTTAGAATCTTGATGTCTTTTATGAAATGTATTTAATTACCATATTTCATTAAGATTTTATATTTCAACTTTTCCTTATTTATTTTAATTTCCGAACTTTTAAAGGATAAGCTTTATCTTTGACTAATAAAAATACCCAATAAGTTATTCTAATCATATGTGGTTCTACTAATGTTACACTTAAAAATCATACATGTTTCAAGATTCTGTTGTTTATTTCTGCTGAGTATTGTATAAACGTGCCACTTTTTCTGCATCCATTCTTCAGGTGATGGGCATCTAGGTTTCTTCCAGGATCCAGCTATTACAAAAAATGATGTTATGAACATAGTTGAACACATATCCTTGTTGCACGAATGTACATCTTTTGGGCATAAGCCTAAGAGGGGAATTGTTAGATCTTTTGGTAGAGTGTTTCCCATTTTCCAAAAGACCAACCACACTGATCTCCAAAATGGATGTATGAGTTTGCACTCCCACCAGAAGTGTATGATTGTTCCCCTTTCTCCACATCCTTTTCAGCATAAACTGTCACTGGTGTTTTTGATTTTATCTATTCTGACAGGAGTAAGATTGTATCTCAGAGTGGTTTTGATTTGCATTTCACTGATGGCTAAGGATGTTGAGTACTTTATTAAGTGTCTTTCAGCCATTTTGGATTTCACTATTGAGAATTCTCTATTTAGTTCTGTACCCCATTTTTTAATTGGATTATTTGGTGTTTTGGTAACTAGATTCTTGAGTTCTTTGTATATTTTGGAGAACAGCCCTCAGTCAGATGTGGGGTTGGTGAAGAGCTCTTCCCATTCCATGGGCTACCGTTTTTGTCTGCTGACTGTGTCCTTTGCCTTACACAAGCTTCTCAGTTTCAGGAGGTCCCATTCATTAATTATTTATCTCAGTGTCTGTACTACTGCTGTAATTATCAGGAAGCTGTCTGATGTGTCAATTCATTCAAGGGTTCAGTGTGGCCAGATTTATGTTGAGGTCTTTGATCCATTTGGATTTAAGTTTTGTGCATGGTGATAGATAAGAATCTACCTGCAGTCTTACATATGCCAGCACCATTTGTTGAAGATGCTTTCCTCTTTCTATTGTATACTTTTAGTTGCTCTGTCAAAAATCAGGTGTTCCTAGGTGTGTGGGCTAATATCAGAATTTTCTATTCGATTCCATTGGTCTACCTGTGTATTTTTGTGCCATTATCAAGATATTTTCAGGACTATAGCTCTGTAGTAGAGGTTGAAGTCTGGGATGGTGATGCATCTGGAAGTTCCTTTATTTTACAGTGTTATTTTGGCTCCTCTGGGTCTTTTCTTCTTCCATATAAATAAGAGTATTTTCTTTCAAGGTGTTTGAAGAAATGTGCTTGAATTTTGGTGGGGATTGCATTGAATCTCTAGATTGCTAGTGGCAAGACTCATTTTTACTATGTTGATTCTACCTATCCAAGTGCATGAGGCATCATTCCATTTTCTAGTATCTTCTTTTATTTATTTCTTTATAGACTCAAAGTTCTTATCATACAGGTCTTTGACTTGTTTGTTTAGCATTATCCCAAGATATTTTATGCTGTTTGTGGCTATTGTAAAGTGTGCTGTTTCTCTGATTTCTTCCTCAACCCCTTTATTGTCTGTCTGTACATATTAGGGGTACTGATTTTTTTAGTTGATCTTGGATCCTGCCATTCTACTGAAGGTATTTATCAGCTGTAGGAGTTCTAAAATAGAGTGTTTTGGGTCATTTATGTAGACTATTATATCATCTGCTAATAGTGAAAGTTGGACTTCTTCCTTTCCAATTTGTATCCCCTGGATCTCCTTTTGCCATCTTTATTGTTCTAGCTAGAAATTCAAGTAAAATTTTGAAGAGATATGGAGAGAATGGACAGCTTTGTCTTGTTCCTGGTTTAGAAGAATCACATTGAGTTTCTCCCCATTTAGTTTGATGCTAGCTGTTAGTTGACTCTATATTGCTTTTCTTATGTTTAGATATGTTGTTGTTATCCCTGATCTCTCCAAGACATTTATAATGAATGGGTGTTGGATTTTGTCAAAAAGCATTTTACAGATTCTAGTTAGATGATAATATGGTTTTTCTTTTTCACTTTGTTTATACAGTGGAATATATTGATAGATTTTCATGAGTTGAATCATCACTGAGTCCCTGTGCTGAAGCCTAGTTGACTATGATGGATGATTTCTCTGATGTATTCTTGGATGAGATTTGCTAGTGTTTTAATGACTATTTTTTGCATCAGTTTTCATGAGGGATATTGGTTTGTAGTTTTCTTTCATAGTTGTGTCATAGATGTAGCCTCAAGAAAACAATTTGGCAATGACCCATATATTTCTATTGTGGGGAACACTTTGAGGAACATTGGTATTAGCTGTTCTTTAAATTTATGGTAGAATTCTACACTTAAACCATATGGCCCTAGGATTTTTGGGTGGGGGGAGACGTTTGATGACTGCTTCTATTTCATTAGAGATTATAGGTCTATTTAAATTGCTTGTCTGTTTTTGTATTATTTTGTGTATGTGATATCTATCCAGAAAATTGTTGATTTCCTTTGAATTTTCACATTTTGTGGAGTACAGGTTTTCGAAGAATGACCTGAAGATTCTCTAGATTGCCTCAGTGTCCATTGTTATGTCCCCCTTTTTCATTTCTGATTTTGTTAATTTGCATGATCTCTTCAGCCTTTTGGTTAGTTTGGATAAAGTTTTTTCTGTCTTGTCGATTTTTTCAAAGAACCAACTTTTTGTTGCATTGAATCTTTGTATTGTTCTCCTAGTGCCTACTTTATTAATTTCAGCCCTCCATTTGATTATTTCCTGTCATCTACTTCTCTGGGGTTAATTTGCTTCTTCTTTTTTTTTCAGAGATTACTGTTTTGTTGTTATTCTATAGTGTGACTATTCTCCAGTTTCTTCATGTGGGGACTTAGTTCTATGAACATTCTTCTTAGCACTGCTGTCCAATTGTCCCATAAGTTTGGGTATGTTTTTGTCTTCATTCTCATTGAATTCTAGGATGTCTTCAATTTCTTTATTTCTTCCTTCACCCAAGAATGGTACATAGTTCAATTTCCATGAGTTAGTAGGTTTTCTGCAATTTGTGTTGTTGTTGAATTCTAGCTTTAAAGCATGGTGGTCTGAAATGATACCGGGGGTTATTCCAACTTTTTGTACCTACTGAGCTTTGCTATGTTTCTGAATATGTGGTTGATTTTAGAGAAGGTTCCATGTGGCTCTGAGAAGAAGGTATAATCTTTTGTGTTTTAAAATCTGCTACTGTTTAAGTGTGTGAGGTTTTATGTGGGATTTGAGTTTTGGTAATGTTTGTTTTATGAATGTCGGTGCCTATGTATTGGGGGTATATATTTTCAGAATTGAGACTTCATCTTGATGGATTTCTTCTGTGATGAATAAAAATGACCTTCATCTCTTTTGATTGATTTTAGTTTAAAGTCTAATTTGTTAGATATTAGGGTTGGTACACCTACTTTTTTCTTGGGTCCATTTGACTGGTAAATCTTTTCCCAACCCCTAACTCTGAGGTAACATCTGTCTTTGATTTTCAGGTGCATTCCTTGTATATAAGGATGGATTCTGTCTTCATATCCATTCCGTTATCCTTTTCTTTTTATAGACAAATTAAGACCATGAATATTGAGGAATATTAATGACCATTGATTGCTAATTCTTGTTTAGTTTGGATTTATTTTTGGTGGTAGTGGTATTGTTTGTTGAATTCTCACCATTTTTATTTTGGCTGTTGGTAAAATGTGATTATCTACTGCCTATTTTATGGGTGTAATAAACTCTCATGTGTTGGAATTTTTTTCCAGGACTTTCTGTAGGGCTGGTTTAGTTGGTATGTATTATTTAAGTATGGTTTTGTCATTGGGTATCTCAGTTTCTCCATCTATTGTGATTGAAAGCTTTGCTGGATATAGTAGTCTCGCTGGCATCTATGATCTCTTACTTTTCATAGGATAGCTGTCCTGGACCTTCTGGTCTTCAGAGTTTATATGGAGAGTTTAGGTGTACTTTTGATGTTTGCCTTTATATGTTACTTGGCCTTTTTTGTTTGCAGCTCTTAATACTCTTTCTCTATGCCGTGTGTTTGGTGTTTTGATTATTATGTGGCTAGGGGATATTTTTGTGGTTCACTGTATTTGGTGTTCTGTAAGCTTCTTGTACTTTCATTAGTAAGTCTTTCTTTAGGTTGGGAATGTTTTCTTCTACTCTTTTGTTGAATATATTTTCTACACCTTTGATTTGCATTTCTTCACCTTCTTCTATACCTATTATTCTTAGGTTTAGCCTTTTCACTGTCTCCAATATTTCCTGGATATTTTGTCTTAGGGATTTGTTGGACTTAAGAATTTCTTTGGCTGGTGAATCTATTTTTCCTAGTGTATCTTTAATGGCTGAGATTATTTCTTCCATCTCTTATATTCTCTTGGTTATGCTTACATTTCTAGTTCCTGATCATTTACCCAATTCTTCTATTTCCAACTTTCACTCAGACCGCGTTTTTTGTATTTTTTCTTTTTTGTTTTGTTTTGTCTCTAGTTCAGCTTTCAAGCCTTGTACTCTGTGAATTGTTTATTGCAATTTTTGGTTTGTCTTTTCTTCCATTTCTTTCATGGATTTTTTTCATTTTTTTCTTTTAGGGTCTCTAGTATCTTCATGAAGTTGTTTTTAAGTTTGTTCTCTTCTTCTTCATCTCTGTTGGGAAGTTCAGGTCTTGCCAGTGTGGAGTTCCTAGATTCTGGTGGGGTCATATTGATCCTTTTGTTTCTGTCTGTGTTCTTATACTGTCATCTACCTATCTCTTCTTCCAGTGCATTCTGGTGGGGTCTCTCCCTCTCCTGGTGGGTATGGGACCAAAGCTCTCTTCTGACACTTGCAAGCAGGTCCAATACTCCAGTGACTGTCCACTTCCAGTTGGTGGTGGCAGGACTTGGGCACTGGTAGACTTTGGATTTGCTTATCCAGTGAAACTAGTTACCCCATGGGCAGTTTCCAATCCTCAGGAGGTTCAAAGTAGGAACCTCAAGGCTGGCCAGAAACAGGTCCATGCTTACCCCTCCTGTGGGTGGAGGTGGGACTAGGATATAGGCAGACTCTGGTTAGGCCAGTCCACTGGGACAGGTTCCCCCATGGTTGGGCATTTTCCAGGCCTCATGAGGCTCCAAGCAGGGCTAGGGAAGATGGGCCAGAAACGTGCCTAAGCTTACCCCCTCCTGTGGGTGGAGGTAGAATAACAATGCAGGCAGACTCTGGATGGACCTGTCTGGTAGGATGGAGTCCCCAGTGTGCAGTCCCCTAGGAGGCTCTCTCTGGTGGTATTGAATGTATTATTACACTGGGGGTTAACCCATCAGTATTTGGGATAATTTAAAGGCAGGTACAGGTTTTGATTCTTATGATGTCTTTATTGTATTTTTTGGGTCCTTTATTATCTATTTCCTTTATTTTCTGCTGTCCTGAATGGACAATGGTGCTAGAGATTGTCTGGTTATTAGATCCAGTAGTGTTGTCTCAGCTGAGGTTTGTGGGGGACTGGGTGTCTAAGTACAGGCTATCTTCAAGTTCTGGCTGGTGTGGGTGGTACCTGTGCCTATGATATCTGCTCTTTCAACTAGTATGGGAGGTACCTGTCTCTGTACTTCCACCTGGTCTTCAAAGTGCTATAAGTTGTGCTTGTGTCTATATGACCTGATGTTCTTCCAACTGATGCATATGATGTATGTGCCTATAGGTTCTGCTGATAATTTGTGAGAGTGCTGCCCACTGGGGCAAATGCTGGGGTAGGTAAAGTTGAGTGGTGATGTAGGTCTTGGGAGGGCGGGGTCAAGAAGGTTGTGGCAGTGACAGTGTGGCCTGCCTACAATTCTCTTACCTGCTAGTGGGCTGCTTGGGGCTATACCATAACATTGGGGTTCCACTAGTGTTGGCAGCCAGGCAAGCTGCCTTGCTGGGCCTGAGATGGAAGGGAGAGTGGCACAGGAAGTGCCATGGACCTTATTGCCTACAGATTGGGGCACTTTAGTAGAAAGACTTGGCACTCACATGTTCTTCAAAGTGGTATGTGTGGCATTTGTTCTTATATGATCTGGTGATATTTAAGGAGAAGGCTGTCCACAGAGAGGATGGTTTGGTAGGGCAGCAGAGTGCGTCATTGGGCAACAGAGTCCAGTGGGTTTCGGGAGGTGGTGCAGCCTTCCCAAGTGTCTCTCACCTATTGGCTGGCTTCTGGAGATTTAATTGTCTCTGATTAAAATGATTAATGAATATATTTTTATTCTGTATATATTCTATCTTACATCTTTGTACCTACTATACTTTGTGCTTGTTTTCATTATTGAATGTGTATCTAATAATTATGTGTATGTTTAATATCCCAGTTTCAGCAAATCCGAGTTCTCAGGACATGTATTTAGCTTGTCTTTTCTTCTAGGATGATTTTACTCCCTCAAAATTCCTCGTTAAGTGTCCTTTAAGTATATATGTCTTTAAATGGGATATGTATCCCCCACATCTTAAAATATCTTCAGAGATACCATGCCTCAATTTACCTTTTGATTTCAGGCTGTACTCTTGAATTTGGAAAACAGGTTTTTCCCTAATTAGAGGGAGTTTCTGTCCTTGAATGTTTAAGGGAACTTCCTGTCAAATTTTCAAAGAGTTTTGCTAAACATTGAACTTACAATTTGTAAAGCAGGTTACCATGATTCACCATGACATTTCAAATTCTAAGAAGGAACAACTTTGTACTTCCCCTTCTTCCAGCCATTAGTAATCTTTACTTGCATAAATAGTGATAAACCAAGGGCACATTAGATAGGGTCTAAAGCTGATTGAGGAGAAGTTGGTCCTCAATTTTTACTTGCTGTCAAATGTTACTATCAGTTTTCCTGCCAACCTGGTCCCAGTGCCATATCAGCCCCAAATAATACACAGAGATGCTATATTAGATATAAAGCTGTTGTCCTCTTACTAGTGTTTCTTATTGGGTAGCTCTGTCTTACATATTAACCTATTTCTATCAATCTAAGTGTTCTTACCAGAAAGACAGTGAAGACCTTCTTCTCAAGTCCCTACATCTTGAATCTCCTACTATGTCTCCCAGAATCCTCCTTGTCTCCATGTCCCACCTATCTTGCCTTCCTATTTGTCAACAGTACTGTATTCATTAACCAATAAGAGAAGCATATTTACAGAATGACATCTCCCATCAATCTAACATCACAATACAAACATGGGACTAAAAATAAAGTTCAGTCCTTGTTGGTTGTGGTGTTGTATTCCTTTAAGTCCAGCAGTTGATAGATATGGGCATAAGAATCAGAAGTTCAGAGTCACTTTTTGCTCTAAAGCAAATTTTAGGCATGCACACAAGATAATGTCTCAAGAATAATAATAATAATATAGTAAGACATAACCATATATAAATGTGTCAATCATGGAAAATTAATATTAAGATTACTTGTACAAATATGAGTACTGGGAGGCACTTATTGACATCTTGCAAGTTGTTCTTTCTCTTAACAATGAATTGTAAACAGACAAATGGAAAGTTATGGGAAAGGATATTTTTTTAAAAGAAAAACAAACTAGATTGAAATTATTCAAGAGCTGGATCCTAGATTTTCTCCGAAAGAAGGAAAGATAGTGATCCCATGACTTTTCGCAAATGGTTTACATGTCTATTTCTTTTTCCTTTGTGGTTTTGCTACATGTAGATAGGAGACTTCTTCCAAACTTATGGTGCTATATTCTTTTACATGTTAATCTCTGGATTTTCTTATGATGTCTACCTCACTTACACACCCAATGAGTTGCAGTACCAAAATTATTTTCCATCAACATAAACATGATTGACTTCTGTCTGAAAGATCATAGGTCTTGCCTAATAGAGACCATAGAATTTTCTTTCTATTGTGCCATACATTGGACAGGATGCTCCTTTTCAGGTTCAGGCTTTTCTGCATCAGACGAAGGGTAGCTTTGGAGGTTTAGTACCTTTACTTGCAGAAGGTGTTACATTCTAGAGAATACTGGTTGAAGTATTAGGTTTAGGATATGAAATTCTTAGTGAGAAGCTAGAATCAGAAGCACAGATAAGAGAGGCGCTGTGTATTATTGCCCATAGCAAGCTTTCATTGATTCAAAGATAGATACTAGTCATGACTTTATTAAAAGATATTAGAGTTTAGGTTTGATTTTGTTTAACTTTCAGTGAATTATTAATTTGAAAGCCATATACTTATTAAACATTATATTAACCCCTCCCACATTAGTTCTAAAATAACTGAATACCTGCTATTCTGAGTATCATTTGTGTAAGGTAGTCAAGGCTTTCTCAATATAAACTACAGTGGCCTCCCATGTCTACTATAGTAGCAGGGACAAGTTATATATTGGCATTTCTAATGCTGCAATTTCCATGGGGAAGAATAAACTTTTCATTATATTCCCACTCTGTCCTGGTAATTCAAAACTGAATTGTCAGTGTTTAGGATGACAAACTCTATATGTTTCATAATCCCCATAATCCCCATAAGAATGTCTTGAGAAAAATCCCAAGTTGATTGGATATAAAAAAAGCCTCTCTAAAGGTAGATGTTATCATATATTGACTTTGTCATTTCTGTATTAGAAAGGAAAGTATCCTTCTTACACACAAAATAATTTCCAATGGCCTGTAATCTTATATTAGTAGGGGATCCCTAAGACCAAATATATTCAAGAGAAAAAAGATACTGAAAGGTTTGTGTGTTATAAAGGATTATCATTCCTCAAATCCCTGGATGAAGAAGGTCAGTTTCCAAGTATTCTCTTTACATACTGAAGGTTAGTGTGTATTGTATGAGAAGTTTGGCAGGTCACATTCTGGGTGGCAGGCATAAGAAGAATGAATTAGGGACAATGCTTTAAATAGCCTTTTTATCATTATATAGTGATAAAATGCTGTCATTTTGACAGGGATAGTCAAACAAAAACAAAAACAAAAAAATCTCCCAGTATCATTGATTAATCTATCAGCTTCAGAGTGGTTACAAAGAAAATAGTTAGATTTCCTGTTGCCCAAGGATACAGGAAAATGGGATATATAAGATTTAAAGCCTGAATCCTCATGTTCCTCTGATTTTAGATGTTGGTTTCATCCTTCTAATGCAAACTATCCATTGAGTTTGCACAGAAGACATTCAGGATCCTGAGAAACGGGTCACCCCAACAAAATGAGAAAAACCAGGAAGGGTTTTTTTTTTAATGTAGTTTATGTGATTCTTTGGCTTGAAGATATGTCCTGACAGAACAGTCTTCCAATTTTGGTATTTAGGTCTCAGGCTCCCCTCCCCGTTCCACATTGTTGTTTTTGCTATATGGGGTATAATTCAAATTTACACATGTATTCTTAGTGTGAGTCCTTTCTTTTATATTAATTTGGAAGCCTCTAAAGAATTGCTTTTTGTGTAGTTGTTACATTTTAGGACAAAGCCAGCAATGGAAGAAGTTAGTGAGATCAGGCTCAGATGGCTTATTCCTTTAAGTATTGAGAAAACAAATAAAAGCAGAATGAAATACATTATTTTGTCTGGAGCACATAAAGTGCTCTGCATCAGCTTAACATTTTAAGAGAGAAACAGGATCAGGGACTATTTCAGATCATTTAAGGCATCAGTCATCAAGCGGTCACTTCTCTTTGTTAGTTTAAGAGAAATTTAAAAGCTTCTACCAGTTCAAAGGCATAGGAGTTTTCAGGTAGAATCAGGAGGTTTGAAGTTTCTGATTTTAGATTAGATATACAAACCAAAGTGTTTACTTCTTCTCATTTGACAACTACAGAGATGTTCAGAACCCCCAGGGAAAATTCCTTCCATCAAAGGATTTAGTAGAATTTCTTTGGATACTCCAGAAGATAGCATTATCATAGCTTTAGATATATTATAAAATTGCAAGAATACCACAGGGCAAGTCAACAAATCTCCTGTCAACTGAGGAAAGGGACATTGAAAGACAATTAGTATTGTGAATAAAAACCAGGTGTTTTGACTGTCAGATTACCTATGAAATACAAAATTGTCTTTGGGGTATTTCTATTTCCCAAAGTTTAGATGTCCAGGGGAAGAAATAAGACCAAATAAGGGTCACAGCATCAATAAGTAGTTTGTTTTTCTTACTTACTAATCTAAGGTAACCCAATTTTTTTTTCTGGTAACGATGAAGATGCCAAGCCCCCCCCACCCGGGGCAGTATTAATCCCATAATGATGCTAAGATGTTGGGTCAAATATGACATAGAGAATGAGGGTATATGGTGCTTGACCAACAACCTGGGCCATTGTACTTGAAGGGCACCTGGACTTTCGATTTTGATTTTTGAGTATTTGAAGAGTGATCATAATTATATGGGTCTCCTTATTTTCTTTTGTTCATGTTGACCATCATTTGGTGTGAAATAGCTGAATCTGAGGAATATAATAACTTATCTGTAGTTTCTGAAGCTGTCTATGTATGTCCAAGACTGACTGGCTATCAGAATGTTACTCTAAAATAGCTTCTCCTGGGGATAAAAGAATGAAGTTAGTGAATTTCCTGAAAGTTTCAAATAGCCTGTTTAGCTTGTTGAGATATAAGGGGAAAATTATCTTCCCTTTCTTAATGATCTCTGTGTTCTTGTCAAAGATAATAAATTTCTTAACACATCCTTGCATTTCTGTAACACAGTTTTCTATCATCAACCTAGGATTATGACCTTGCTGGTTCTGTTCACTTTGTAGACAGACAAACAGATTTTGACTAACTGGCTCATCTACTTGCTAATTTTCTGTTATCCCGTCCAAGTCCAGGATACAGCCAAGTAGCACATCATAATATTTTTTTGATAAACTCATAAGCTAAAGATAAGTCCTGTATGTTGCTGATAAATCAAGATGATTCATCCGTGCATCTCCTTACGTTATTTGAGGTCTTTGAAAAACTGGCATGGGCTTGTATCGCGTTTAATAAGGATTTGGATAAACAATTAGGCCAAACAGATGTTTATTCAGGGAGAAATAACTCACAACATAGACCGGTGAACACCAGCAGGTTCCTGCTTCTAAGAATACCTTCGGAAGTCCTCCTATCCCCGTGTGGCTTGCAAGAGAGCATTCCCTGCTCCTCCTCTGACCTAGTTCCCATGGTCACTTCTGCCCCTGGCTCCACCACCCAGTGAGCATGGTCAGTGCCACAGAAGGAGACAAAGTGAATATCCCACTACAGGCTTGGTTTGTTCCATTGTTCCTGGTACTTCCCTTAAGAAGAGTGCTGCAAATATACAGTATTTATAGAGTCTCCATTGTTGGTATGACTTGTAATACTGGGTTCCTTTTTGTCTGGTAATTTTGGGCAAAAGATATACTACTGAGGTGACATAGCTTTGCCAAGTTGGAAGAGATATTTTACATGAGACTTTGTATATTTTTCTTCTTGTTTGAAAGTGGGGTTTGCATAGACATCACCTAAGAGATTGCATGGTTTTGTAGATTTATTGTTTGTGGGGTTTTTTGTTTGTTTTGTTTTGTTTTGTTTTTTTCAGCTGCACCTGAGTCAGTGATTTTTGTCATCCTGTCAAGTGTCTAGGCAGATGAAAGGAAGAAGCAAAGAAATAGAGAAGTGAAAATTAGTGGTACCCACACGAGTGCAGGAAAGTCTAGGCATGAAGGGATTTTCTGAGAGCTAGTGGCATTGAGAACTTATGTTGTCATACAGGAATCACCATACTGGCTAATATATTGTGGATACCTGTGTTGGAAGCAGATCCATGATTATTTAGATCAATTCCACCTCAGGACATAAATCCTCATTAATAATGTATCTCTCACTAGCTTAAATGTCAAACATCTCCAGCAGCTAACTACCACCTTAAGTCTTGGCTTTATAGCTTCTTCAAAGACATATACACTATCTTATCTTGATGTAAAAACAGTTACTATTCCTGAAGAATGGCAGGACATTGTCCACTCATATTCTTTGCAATCAGAAAGAATGTGGCTAAGCTATGGAGAAAGATTGAAGTGGGCTTGAATTTGGTTCTACTATTCTCTGAACAAATCTCTCCATAGTTTCTAAAAAGCAAAAGGAAGGAAATGTAGTGCAACAGATCTCTTCTTAATGACAAAAGAAGACTTCAGAAAAATTTAATTTTTTTTCTCTTTGCTGGCTCTGCTAAATTTCATAGGCACAGACTGGAGTCTCGGAAGGCACCTGCTGAAATTTTCCTGCCTCATGTTTCTTAAGAATTAATGGTATATAGACAAGTAAATAGGTACAGGAAATGAGATAGGTTATTAAAGAAGAGAAACAGAAAAGCAAGGGATTGTCTATAGCTGGACAAAACTGAAGGGAGACAGAGGCATCCTGTGACTTTTTTCTGGGCTATTTCAGTATTGTACACTCTTCTGCTTGGGAGGTTTTCTTACAGTTTGCCAGCATAAAGGAAGGTTTTCAATTTTTGCTGACATTATCTTTTTTCGTGGTATTTTCTGTAATGTCATCTTCTCCCTATTTCCTATATATTTATTTCACTACAAAAACCAAAGACAATTATAATATCAATCTAAATAGATGTTAAATCACAATATAGAGAATAGAAGTGCTACCATGAATCTCTTTCATAATTCAGTTCATCATTTACTACAAAAATATGCACAGACAAGACACTAATGCATACATACATACATACATACATACATACATACATACATACAAGATGCTGGAGTTTGGTGGTGGTGATAGGGGAGGATCGAAGGGTGAAGGAACTGAGATGAACATGCAAAACAACCTTGTTCAAATTTAAATAAAAATGAAAACAGATATTAGTTATAAAATTTAAAATTTAAGATATAAGTCATACTTAGATGTAGGCAATTTCACAAGAGCGCATTCAAATAGATCTCAAGGATTTATTAGAAAACACCCATGGTTATAAAGCAGGGTAGATAGCTACCATGGTCCTCCATTCTGCCTGGGGCTAAATGGAACCAGAACTGTGACCTCTGACCACCACATGAGAGGGTGAGCAAACTTCCCCACTTTTTTTTAATAAGAGGTCATTTTCACAGACAACAAGCACTGCCCCTTTCAGGCCAGGAAGCCTTAAGAAAGGTCTAAACCTAATACAAATATATATATATTTGTATTATATCTGTATTATCAACTATTTTCCAAATGGGAGAAAGGGTAATAAAATACACAAAAACAGAACTACAACCAACAGCATCAAGCAAGAAACACATACTAAATGTCCACACTATAGGTAATTAACAAATAACAAAGATTATTCCAATAGCAGTCCTATCCTGAAGAATGTAAGTCTTGTGCCTGATATGGCTTAGCTAAGGTAAGAGAGAATAGTAACTGTGACCATCTAGGCTTTAATGCCTTCCAATACCTGAGAAGGAAAAGAATAATACCCGAGTAAGCAGGATGTACAAGTACCAATTTCTAAAAGATACAAGAAATTACAGAAACATCTGACCAACTGGAAAGTCACCCTAAGTCTCTCTGCAACATTGGGGCAACCAACTCTGATGGTAGGCCTAGAATATCTGTCAGACCATTTATCAGAAGCAGGAGAATTAAAAAGACCATCCTACCTTGTCTTGGTAAGATTCAGCACTCACTTTTCATTGTGTCCTGCTTGTCCAGATTAGACTACATGCTTACAGTCAGAAGTCAAGGCTAGGGTAGTTCATTGTCTGAAAGGCCAGTTTTGTCAAGAAGAAAACAAGCTCTATATGGAGTGTCTTCTATGTCTATCATTTTCTGGGATGTATATGAGAGCTGCAGGAGTATTATATACAGTTCTACCTATGATTAAGATATTCTTATATATAGTTTCACTTTTGAGGGCACTGTTTTTTTTGCTGAAAATTTGGTCAAATATTGTTTATTTTTATAATGTGAAGCTTTAGAATTCAAGCTATATATGTTATTAAGAATTGCATGTTAATAATTATTCATGTTTGTCATACTTATGTTAATTAGGTGCTTCTTATAGATAGGTAATCTTCAAACACTTAAAAAGGCCTACAAAATATGGTATTTAAATGTTTCAATAATTTAAAATGATATATTTGAGCTTTTCACATAATTGAGTCAATTATGTGACTCAATATATATGAGACAGAAGATAAAATTTAGGAACTTTCAGAAAAATTTTAATTTGGAATTTTCAGTCTCATTAATGCTAGTAGTTTGGAGGGGGAGCCCAAAAACCAGGAAAGAGATCCCATCTTCAGGAATAGATAGATGGGGAAACATAGGGTGTACTTATCTGCAGTCCTTTTATTCAGTGAGAAGTATATTCAAGTCTTACAACTCCCCAGATTCTCTGAGGCATACTTGATATTTTACTTTAAAAAGGACATGACTCAAGAAACTAATCAACAAAACACCAAATAGCCCTATTAAAAAATGGGGTACAGAACTGAATAGAGAACTCTCAATAGAGGAAATCAAAAAGGCTGAAAGTCACGTAAGAAAGTGCTCAACATCCTTAGCTATCAGGGAAATGCAAATCAAAACAACTTTGAGATACCATCTTACTCCTGGAAGAATGGCTAAAATTAGAAACACCAATAACAACTTATGCTGGAGAGGATATGGAGAAAGAACAACACTCCTCTGCTGCTGGTGGGAGTGAAAACTCATACAGACATTTTGGACATCAGTATGATAGTTCCTCAGGAAAATGGGGATCGGTCTACCACAGGACACGGCAATCCCACTGTTAGGCATATACCCAAATAATCCATATTCATTGAACAATGACACATGCTCAACTATGTTCATAGCAGCATTATTTGTAATAGCAAGAACCTGGAAGCAAGAACCTAGATGTTCGTCAACTGAAGAATGGATAAAGAAGATGTGTCACATTTACACAATGGAATACTACTATGGGGGAAGAAAAACAATGGAATCGTGAAATTCACAGGCAAACGGATGGAACTTGAGGAAACCATCCTGAATGAGGTAATCCAATAACAAAAAGAGAAACATGGTAAGTACTCACTCATATATGGATTTTAGACATAGAGCAAAGGATCACCAGCCTATAATTCACACCGCCAGAGAAACTAGGATACAAGGAGGAGTCTCAGATATTCATATAAGGTCCCTCACAGAAGGAGAAAGGGACAAGGTCTCCAGAGAATATGGGGAGTGGTAGACTCAGTGAGTGGAGAGGGAACTAGAAGAAGAGAAGGGGAGGAATGGAAAGCACGTGGGACTAGGAAGATTGAGTCAGGGGAGGAATAGACAAGAGAAGAGAGACAGACAGAGAGAGAGGAGGACAGAGAGAGAGGGGGGAGAGAGCATGAAAGAGAGAGCCATTATAGGTTTGAAGAGAAAACTGAACCTAAAGAAATGTACAGAGACCTACAATACTGACCCCAACTAACAATTAGAGCAACAGTAGAAAGGCTACCATAAATGCCCTTCCCTGGTAATGTGATCGATGACTAACTTATCCACAGTCATGGAGCCCTCATCTTGTAGCTGATGGAAACAGAAGCAAACACCCACAACTAAACACTGAGTCAAACTGGAATCCAGATGCAGAGAGGGAGGATAAGACCATGGTGCAGAAACCTATAGGCAGCTGACCTGAAAAAGAAGGAGTAATGGGCCCACACACTGACAGCTGGGAATCCAGTATGGGACTGACTCCGACCCTCTGAACATGGGTCAGAGCTAGAAGGACTGAGCCGTCTAAGGAACCTTGGACAGGTCCCTGGTGCATAAAAGACTTTGGGAGCACAAACCCCATGGAGGACTACTCCCTTAACCTAGAGAGAGGAGAGAAGGCAAAGTCCCTACTTCAATGACTTGACAGATTTAGATGACACCTCCTGGAGGGCATCACCCTACATGTGGATTGTGGGAGGGAGGTGAAGGAAGGGTTGTTGGGGCATGAGAGGCTGGGAGAGACGGAAAGAGGGAGGGAGGAAGAGTGAACTGGGATCGATATGTAAAATAAGAATAAAAAAATTATGAAAAAAGTCCATGACAGTTTTATATATATTAGCATTTCACAAGGTAGAAAAAGTAGGTAGCATGTGTATGTAAATGATCTGGAGTAGACTCACATCTTCTAGTCTTACAAAAGCTATATATTTGGTTTCAAAGGAGAGCTAGATATAGATTGGACAGAGATGTCTTTACCCTGCTGAGACGCACCTTTAAGTATATACTTACAAAACAACCAAAGGAAATTTGAAACCTTGATATGTGCTGCCCTGAGGTTCTTTTTACCTTATACATGAACTTCTTCTTGTTTTGCTTCTTTCTTGCCTGGCTCATCTCCCTAGAGATTCTGCCCTTCTTTCAATGGTTCTCTATGCCTTGCAGTCCCAACTATACCCTTGCCAAGCTATTGGCAATGATTGTTGCACATCACTTTTTGTCTCATTAAAAAGAAGGTTTATCTTTAACATAGAAAACTATATAACTATATAACAGAAACAGCTCTCAAGTAATAATTATAGTTACAATATCCAGTCAAATTGTATTTGGTAAATTTAGAGTAAATACTCTAATTTCTTTCCTATCTTTGTGAGTCTAAAGTTTTATATCTAATTTACTTTTTATCATAACTAAAGAAAATTTAATTATTTAGTCTTCAGTTCATTCAAAGACCCCAGAAATGTGAAATGTTAACTAGCCACAGGGCCATCTGGCTCCTAGAAGAGTCATTCAGAGTTCTTCTGTAACATTGAGGCATCAAATTTTGGCCTACAGGCCTAGAGACCTAGTATATCTTACAGACATTTCTGAGAAGTGGGGAATTTTGATGGACTTCCATACTTTGTCTTGCAAAGTTTGGCAGTTTTTGTTGTTGTTTGTTTTCATTTGCTTCCTCCTGACTCAGTTTATACAACATGCTGTCATCAATTGAGACAAGGGCAGTTTTGTTGGTGAAATGGCTAGCTTTTGCAATAAAGAAAATAAACTATATATAGAGATTCTTTTGAAGTAACTTGCTGCTGCTAGAAGTAGATATGATTCACTGTTAAGAAAAGCCTTATGTTGTTAAAAAAAAAGTTTGAATATCATATTCTGTGTTTATAGACAAATTATCTATCTAAATATATCTGTTTGTGACCTTGAAAACATATCTAATGTGATTATGTTTGGCAGTTATAGATGACTAATATTAATCTATATTTCTCAATTATATGATTTTAAATAAGCTGTATAAACATAACACCCCAAAAGAGTAGAAACACACAAACAGCATAGCAAAATTAACTTTAAATTTGTATCAATAAACTAAAATCCATGTCAATGTAAAATATTTAAGAGTAGTAGTTGCCTTTTTAGTTTAAAAGTATATTCAATAATCTACCTATTTATCCTATCATTTTTATATCCCCCTTTTTATTTTCAAATATCCCCCATGTTTCTTTTCAAATGAGATCTTTGAATTTAAATTTGTCTAGCTTTTTTTTCTGACAAGGATCAATAACAACTTATAACTAACCCCACTTAAATAATAACAAATATCCAAACCCCATCTTTTGAAATGTGGGCACTGTTGTCTCTAGACTGATTCTTGTTGTCTGGTGGTACTGGTGTCTTTGTTGGAACCTTGAGAAAATTCATGACAATGGTTAATTATTGGCTGGGTTAGTCTCTGAGGCTAGATCATCTCAGGCCACAGCTTTGAAGCTGTTCTGGATACAAAACTCACAAACTATTATAGAGGTATTATGAGATGTTGTGCCACCTGGGCCATCCATTTTCATTTGTGTCTGATTTCCTTGTTCTGAAAATACACAAACTTTAAAGGTAACATACATTAGAAGTATAGAACATATGGTATGTACAATTTAGTTAAAGATGATATTTTTTGTTTTATGTTGGAGTAGTGAAAATATACATTTCATGTGTTCTTCTTGGTTTATTATTTTTTAATGTTTGCAGCCAGGATTTTCAGAGGAGTCTTCCCCATCCAAACCTGATCAATATCAAACTAGAATGAATCCATAGACTCTCATTTCTGTGGAAATAAAATTAAACCTCTCCTTGAAACATCCATCTTCTCACATTCATTTTGAAATCAAGATATCCTTAAAATATGTACATTGGTTGATGACACCAATGCATTTAAAATGCTCTGTCATTATATATTTCAGCTAATTGGAAGATTCATGTTTTTCTTTCCAGCTTTGCCATTCACATTGAGGCCAGTCACCAGTTCCATGAAGTTTTCATCTCTAACTATTTTGGAGCCCTGTGAGCTACGTCCGTGCTCTCAGAGATTTACCATCAAGCAGAAGCCTATAAACTGGACTAGAAGAAAAGGTAGGCTAGAACATGTCAAGCATTTAAAATTTATCAGTATCAGCATTTTCCAATTCTACTTTAGACAAAAGATTTAATGGCTGTCCACCCATGATCTCAGACACAGTATTAGAATACGATTATCTCTGTATACTTGGTAGCCCTTTAGATATCCAAATTAAAGTACAGTTACTCCTTTAAAAATGGGGAAATGGTCACCATTGTAAGATATCATCTTGTAAGGAAAGCCAAACATTTGGAGTATTCTTTTCATGAAATTTGAAGAAAAATACATGGACTTAGAACATATAATATTAAACAAGCTCACCTAGTTTCCAACATCATAAGTGCATGTTTTCCCTTATATGAGGTGCTTAGCCTATAATGTACACATATGTATAGGTGAACAAATATGGGTGGGTATAGTAGAACATATACAAAGCATAAAATAAAGATAATATTAGGTGGTAAGGAAGGATGAAATGCTCATAAAGGTAACTGCTTTTTACTTTTAACTTTGGCACAGTTTTTTAAAGGATACCTTTTGGGGCTGGATAAAAGCATAAAAAGGTAATTGACAATGAAAATGTAAAAGGTAAAACAAAACTCTATGACTTCAGAAGAGCTCTTCTAAATGTATAAAATTGAGAAGGAGCTTATTAACCTAGCTATGTGACATTTTTTGGCATTTTCATGAAAATAAAGTTTTTTTGTGTGTGAAATTTCTTAATAAATAAAATTCTATAACCAGAAAAGCACAGGGTCAAAAAACATGTGGCCATAATTAGAAAACGATTGAATGAATTTTCAAAGTACTTTGGTGATACTTAATAGCTTCTATACATAAGCATTCTCAGGGATATGACTATTCGTTTGATAAAAATCAGTGGTATTCAAAGTTAAGAGTGTATATTAAATTATACAGGAAAGATTATAGTGAGAAAAATAATTCCTGAGTTTGACACAACAGGCAGCAAATCCTGGTAATATGTAAAATTCTATTAGAGCAAGTAGTCCTAGGAAAGGAATTAAGCCAGAACAGACTTTATAATTAATTTAATTAGAAGTCGACTGATTCAGAATTAGAAGGGATATATTGCCTTATGCTTTAACATAGATGAATGTCAAGAGGAAATTAAAGTTTAACTGCACATGCAGGCTATACTATTTTTACAGAATTTACACATCAGGCATGTGTACAGATTAAAAATATGATTTTCTTTGCCTGAGTGTGATGATGGTGGGAATGGGAATTGTCCACATGTGAACTTCAGGGATACATGTTGGTTGAAGAATTCTGGTAAAACTGAATTGCACAGAACTCTCAAATCTAAGTTTACAGAAAACAAGAACAAAAAAAATCCATTCCATTGTATACATGAAATTTGTGAAATTTTAAGCTATTGCTCAATGAAAACTTTTAAAGAAAAATAGGAATACTAAAAAATATAACATCCTCTTAGAGACACTAGTGATTTGTTTTTCTCAAAGAATTACAGGTACTCAGCTGTGTTGTTTATGGTAATGGTAAAAAGTAATGATGCTGAGTTGGCAAAATAAAAGTTATTTATGGCCAATAAAAATAATGGAGTCTTTTCTTTGGAAAACAGTAGTGGCTGTTGCCAATAATCCTTATAATCTAAGCCTTTCCTAAGCACATAGAATAGAAAAGAATAGATTAATAGATGAACTTTGAAATTTTTGTCAAATAAAATTGTGTCATTTAATTTGTATAATCTTGAGTTTACAAATTCATCTAGAAAGAAATGACATCCTTTAACTGTTTTTCCCCGTACACAGTAATATGCAAGAAGGCAGCTACAGGAAGTATTTGTGTTTTTGCTGTTGACATTTTATCCACAATACATCTGGGTTGAATCAACTCAAAAATCAGCAATGAATTCTGAAACAAATTCTAGTACACACCGAAATAGTTATATTCAAAAACAAAATAATGATATCAGTTCAGATGATGTGGTTGATATGTCCACACATGAAGACACAGTCACTGAACACCTGAAGAAAAAAGACTGTCTGGAAAACCCTGAAGAAACTGCAGAACCATCAAGCACCAATGTTCCTCAGGCTGAAGAAGTTCCAACCCTCATTCAAGTTTTTCATGTGCTACTAGAGGAAGAAAATTATTTGATTCAATTCAGTGAAGGAACATTAGCAAAATTTTATGCATGTATCACAGAAAACAATGGTGTCAACTTAGAATCATCTTTTGTCAAGGACAAAGGTCTCTATATAACAGTGTTTGGCAACCCAGAATCTGTCATAAAAGCTGAGAATGGAATTTTTGAATGGTGTCAAGAACAAGATTTAACTTTAAATATCATTTCCAAACAAGAGCATTGCTTTGTTATAGACCAGACTGGAGAAAAAGCACAAGATTTGGAACAAAAAGCTGAAATAAATACTCAGATCATAAGTCCACACAATCAGAGCAACTATGTGAATAGTGTTGATGCAATTCAGGCAGAATTGAAATCTTCAGATGGAAGCCAACCTACATCTGCCAAAAGTAGCAAGGATGATATCCAGACATTAGAAATGGAGAGAATATTTAATCCCTTGACTGCTGTGCCATCCCCTGAAGCAAGTGATGTTTCCCAAGAAACAGAGGGACATATCCCCTTTCCACTGTCTAGCACCAATGAGAACAATATAGATGTTAATGAAAGAAAATTATATGTAGATCAGACAAATTGTTGTGAAAAGGAGATGACTGAGAAGACAAACACCATAACTGAGGATGTGATGATGAAGTTTCAAAACAATTGTACCATAGGTCTCAAAAGAAATTTTCTGGAAGAGATTCTAGAAACAACTGGAGATTCAACAGAACATTCACCCTCAGAAAGCGTATCAGATTCTATGACACAACATAGCGAGCCTGACAGTTCAGGGGAGGTAATTAATGAAGTCGATTCTATTGATGATGATTATGTTGTTTATTCCATCTCTGCCCCTTCTTGGCTACACAGGTTTATTATTGGTACGAAAGGTGAGAATATAGCTGAGATAACAAATAGTGTACCAAAGGTAAATATACATTTTACAGCTGAAGATAAAATTATTCTGAAAGGACCAATAGATGATGTAAATTATGCTCAAGAAAAAATTGACATAATTGTCAATGACCTAATTAGTAGAATGGAATGTACTGAGATAAACAGTAACATCAAGTTTCACAAGTACCTGACAGGGAATAATGGGGAGATCCTAAATAGGATTACTGAGAAGAACCAAGTCTCTATCTCAATGTTTCCTGAAAATGAATCCAATCACTCGATCCGCATTGAGGGAGAATCTCTGGGTGTCCACCAAGCCAAAAAAGAACTCCTTGAGCTGGCTAATAATTTGGAAGAAGAGCACAGTCAGGACATAATCATAAAACACCAATTTCATCACATACTTATTGGGCAAAAAGGCGAAAGGGTCCGTGAAATCTGTAAGAAATTCCCTGATGTTATCCTCAATTTTCCACATCCTGCAGAGAAAAGTGATGTTGTCCAACTGATAGGGCCAAAATATGAGTCAGAAAAATGTGCACAGTATTTGGAGAATATGTTGACAGATATTAAAGAAAATAACTATTCTGTAAGTATTACTATCTTTAAAAGGCTACACAAAAGGATAATTGGTAAAGGAGGCTCAAACATAAAAAAAATCTCGGAAACAACGAACACCAAGATTAGTTTTCCACCAGAAAACTGCAACTCAGAAGAGTTTATCATTACTGGATATCCAGAAAATTGTGAAATTGCACGTAACTGGATTCTTTCAATTCAGCAAGAGATAGCAGATACTTCAGAAGAGGAGATTTCTGTTCCTCCTAATCTATATAAATATCTGACTAATCCCAAAGAATGTTTGCTAAATTCAATCATAGAAGAATGTGGGAAGGTTCATCTGCATTTCCCAAGAAACAAGTCAGGACTGCATAAAATCATTATCATGGGCCCTGTTGAAAGTGTTGAAAAGACAAAAACAAAGCTTCTGAAACTTGCAGAAGAAGAACAAGCCAAGTGTTACTCAGGGACTGTCCATGTCAAATCACAATTTCATCAATTCCTTGTGAATAAAAATGGAGGCAATATTTCCAAACTCTGTGAGGAGACTGGAACATGTGTTATTTTCCCTAACCTTAAGAACAAGGATCAAGAATTCATAACAATCACAGGAACTGAAGAGGCTGTTAAAGAAGTGCAAAAACGACTGGAGGTTTTAATGAAAGACTTAGAGAATGTGGTAGAGGATTACATACTAATAAATCGGAAATTTCACCATTATTTTGTCATGCGAAGGGGTCAGCTTTTAAGAGAAATGACAGAGGAGTATGGTGGTGTGGTTATTTCATTCTCTTATGCAGGGAAACAGAATACAAAAATCACAATAAGAGGGGCAAAAGCTTGCGTTGAGGCAGCAAAGAAACACATACGAGACATTTTTGAGCCTTTGGGCTCCCAAGTTACAACACGGTATGTTATTCCTCAGAAGTTCCAGCCTTTTATTATGGGACCAATATGTTCACGGATTCAACAAATTGCTAGGGATTATAAAGTTCAAATCAAATTTCCTGACATAGACAAGCCATTCCTAAATATGGATCTAGGAATGCAAGAAAAGGGAAAAGAAAAGTGGAGAAGGAACCCTAAAGATCTTGCTTCTAATTCTTCAAGGAAAAGTGACACCATATTTATCTCAGGCCAAGTGGAAAATTGCAAGGCTGCTACTGAAGCTCTTGCTTCTCTAATTCCTGTTACTGCTGAAGTCCATGTGCCCTTTCACCTACATCCTTACATCATTGGGCACAAAGGATGTGGTTTACGTAAGCTAGTAAAGGAATTTGAAGTTCATATCCAGTTATTACAACCTGGAAGAAATTCCGATATCATATCTATTATGGGCCTTGCAGCAAATGTGGAACAAGCCAAGATGAGATTACAAAAGCGAGTCAAGGCTTTACAAATGGAAATAGAAGATCGGACACTAAGAAATTTTAAGCTAATATTCAATCTAGATCCCAAATATCGTTCTAAAATCACTGGTCATAAGGGCTTACTTATTGCTCAGATTTGCACAGAGCATGATGTTACTGTCCGTTTTCCAAAGAAAGGAAGCCATGAGATGCAGGACCAAATCACTATTACGGGCTATAAAGAGAACACTCTAGCTGCTAGAGATGCAATAATGAGAATGTTACATAAGATCGAAAAAACAGTTTCTAAAGAAATCCCACTAAACTACCAGGTTCGTGGCAATGTTATCGGATTCCGTGGAAAAACCATCCATAAAATCATGGACCAATACCAAGTAGATATACGTTTACCTCCAAAAGGGTCCTATAATCCTAATATAACCTTGACTGGACTCCCTGATAATGTACAAAGAGCGAGTGAGCATATACTCAATCTTGAGAAGTATTATCTGTCAGCTGATATAAGCCATAGATCTCAGCAGGAGCATAATAAGAGTGTCTCCCTTTGCAATATAGCCATGACACCATCTAAGAGTGTTGTCAGAAAATATGTTCCCTGTTATGCTAAAACAACCACAAAGCTCCCAGATGTGGATAACTGTGAACACTTTCCAAAATTAAAACAACGAGTGTCTTCTAAGACTCATCCTTCAAAACTGTAACAATGATGATCAAAACAATAAAGTGTTCCAAACTGCTTACCTGAAAATGCTGTCAAATTTTTTAATTTAATTTTTCTTGAAAATCACATATGTAAATATTATAAATACATCACTTCATCTCCCACGCGGCTTCTTCCAACTCTACCAATGCTCCCTTTCTCTCAACTTCATGATGTTTTTCTTTAGTTATTATTAGTTTGCTCTCTCTCTCTCTCTCTCTCTCTCTCTCTCTCTACCATTCTCATTTCAGGTATTACTTGAAAATGTATCCCTAGATCAATGTAGCTTCTAGACATAGACATAATTCTCACACATTTGCCATCAATGAGTCAATGCTTAGCACTTTATAAATATTTGAGCAAAGGGGAGATATTTAGTCTTGTGTGATATTTGTAATTACTTGGGGACTGTTATTTATATTTTAAATTGCACATAGCTTCCACTGAGTAAATGTTCCCAATTACAATATTAGAGAAATACCACATGACCATTAAATCTCAGAGTTTACTCAGGATATCATTATTCATTTAATTTTTATTAAAAGAACTTACCACATATAGCAATTAACCTATATCATTTTGTTAATATAAGTCATAGTCCCCTTTACTTCATAAATACTTTGATTGTGCCTTCTTTGCTTCTTTCTTCATGTGTTATTTACATTATTTATAATTTTATTGTATAGAGGGCAAACAATTTTGTTGTTGTTTTGCTCTGTGAATTTCTCATTGTTCAAAGACTAGGAAAGAGAACTGTCATCAGTATGCATACCTGTGTGATATTATAATACCTGCACATGCAAAATCCTTAATGGTAAAAGTCTCCAATATGTTGAATGCTAAAGTATACTAGCTTATTGTGACTAATTTTGTGTTTTTCTACAAATTGAGGGATCAAGACTTCTACAAGATTTTGATTATCCAGAAACATGCTACAGAAATGTTCCTTGGAGAAAAAAAAATATCAAATCTAATAAAAGCCTGTTTTCATCTTCTTCCAGTGCTTCTCCTAGGGCTGGCAAATTTTAAAATAATGGTACTATGTGCTATTTTAGTGCTGAATTTCAGTGACAAACACTAACTAATCTACTACCTCTACAACTTTTCTCTTTCATTAGAGTCCCTTCCCCCATGTTTTTTTGTTCTTGAATTTAGCTAAAAGCCATAGTAGCTTTGCCAGGAATGACTTCACTTCATTGGCCTGTCAATGTAATGAATAAATGCCAGATTCCAAAACAAAATCACTGGGCCACCCCAAGCTAGAGGTCATCCTAAGCACAGTTTTAATTGCAGTGACTATCAAAGATAAACTCCATGTGTATCATGTAGCTTTGTCTGTTCTCACACAGATGTTTATCTCAGGATCATTTCTAGTAAATTTCCTAAATTCAAATCTTCTGTTCCATTGTATGATGTAGGTATGGTTACTATGAGAACTGTATGAAGTTCTTTAAAATATTTGAGGATTTGATAAGCAAGGCAAAATAGAAGGAGACCTTTTCCATCAAGGACTATGACTAGATAATAAAGAATAAATCATTATCCCTAAGATACCAATCTTCCATATTCTTGTATATTGTCTTTCCAAAACTTTATAAATGAATACGTATTTTCACCCAGATATATCTACTGACTTTTTCCTTTTTACCTTGTTCTAAAAATTCAAATTAGAGGATATTGCTTTTGATGATAAAATATTGATACCATCTCTTACTTCATCATATCAAATTACCATTACAAAACCAGGTATGGGTAGCAGTTGGGGGAGGAATGATGCTTAGGTTATGATAATGGGTATTTTCAATTGAGATAAGTTCTGACACATTTTCTTTGCATCCACAAATAATATAAAAGTTACTGAAAATTCAAATCTTCATTCATAACTATTGCTATTATTTAGGCCCAATAGTTAGTACTTTACAGCAATACTGATTGATACTGACAATGTTAATGATTATAGACTCTTAATGGTTATAGATACATACCATGGCATTTGTTCATAATCTAGGAAAGTTAATCATTATTTTACTTGTTTATCCAATTTTTAAGAATGGCTTCTACTGAAGGGGAGGTGATGAAAGCACATGGGACTAAGAAGATTGAGTCAGGGGAAGAATAGATGAGAGAGAGAGAGAGAGCATAAAAGAGGGAGCCATTATAGGTTTGAAGAGAAAACTGACTCTAGAGAAATGTCCAGAGACCTATGAGACTGACCCCAACTAACAATTTGACCAACAGTGGAAAGGCTACCATAAATGCCCTTCCCTGATAATGAGATTGATAACTAACTTATATGCCATCATAGAGCCCTCATCTAGTAGCTGATGGAAACAGAAGCAGACACCCATAACTAAATACTGAGCCAAACTGGAATCCAGATGCAGAGAGGGAGGACAAGACCAGGCTACAGAAACCCACAGAGACAGCTGTCCTGAACAAGGAGGAGCTAATGGGCCCCCAGACTGATAGCTGGGGATCCGGCATTAGACTGACTCAGACCCCATGAACATGGGTTTCAGCTAGAAGCCTGGACAGTCTAAGGGACCTCTGACAGTGGAACCAGGGTGTATCCCTGGTTTACAAAAGGACTTTGGGAGCACATTCCCCATGGAGGGATACTCCCTTAATCTAGAGGCAGGAGGGAGGGTCAAGTCCCTACTCAAAGTGACTTGACAGATTTAGATGACCCCTCCTGGAAGGCATCACCCTACATGTGGAATAGGGGGAGACAGGAGGGCAATGTGGTCAGGGGACACAGAAGGGTGAACAAGGAGGAGGGAGGGAGAGGGAACTGGGATTGATATGTAAAATAAGAAAAATAAATTTTAACAAAGGAAAGAACAGAAAAATAGCTACTACTAACATAGAATACACTTCATTCTACCTTTGTGGGTCTCATCCTCAATTATCAACCCTTGCACACCAGAATCAGTAGACAGTAATTTAGATTTTTCCATTGTAATACCAAGACTAAGTTAAATGTGCTTTATTTCAATGCTAACTGTGCAGATTTCCTCTCTATTTTCAGTATCTGTTGGGCACACAGAGGTGCTTCCATTCACAGAGAAGCACTAAAAGAACCAGGAATGTTAATCACTCATAGTTGTCTCTGCAATGTAAGACATACAAGTCATATATATGAACTCCATACAGAGAGCTGCCAGTAGATTTTGTTAACAACCTGGTGATCTTTCTATTATCTGTGGATGGAGACCTTACCTGTCTTTTGCTATAGAGGCAGACATCATCCAAATTCTCCATAATGATTAACCCAGACTCTTCCCATCCCTAGACCATTACCTATCCTTAGGGGAGATGTCACATGTATTTTATGGCCTGATGATCTTTATGCTATCTACCAGAAACCCCACTAGATTCTAGGTCTTCTAGCTATATTGGTTGCCCTCATTGTCATATTTATTTGTGAGTGCAAGTAGAAACACATTAGGCCTACGGCTTGCTCCAGTCACTTTATTCTCAAAAGGAATCCACAATGCAAGCTCTCAACTTATAGTTGCTTAGCTGAACAGCCCAAGTTTGCAGTCCAAATTCACCTGCTCAATGAGAAGAGGGGATATAACATAGAGGTATCTCTCTACCCAGATAAAAGTAGAGAGATTTTATAGTCAAACAGGCAGTTCCAGGGACTTCACCTCTTATAACTGCAAGAAACAAGTGCTAACAGTGTCATCACAAAAAAAAAAACCCACCAAACAAACAAACAAACCAAAAAAGTCTTGTAGTTTCCTTATTGTATAAGGAAACTGAAGCAAATTACTCTTTAGATTGAGCATAATTAGAATCATAAGACTTGGATTCATAAGAGTGTGAGTAGGGAATGATCAGACTTTGAAGTGGGGGAGCAATTAAGAGAGACTGGATATCATCACAGTGGGAAAGAAGGAAGGGGAGAGAGAGGAAGAGCGAGAGACAGAGAGAGAGATTCTTTCCTTAAAAATATGGAAAGACATTTCATTGGGAAAGATAGCAGAAAGGGGGAAAGTAGGAAAAACAGAAACCATGAACAACATAAGGGGATGGGGTAGAGATAAAGGAGAGAGTGTGTTCAGAGACTCCCACAGATAATGGTAATTCCTAAATTTTATAGATATTTTTCAGTATAAAGGGAAAGTTTTACAGTATGTAATTTTGTCTGATTAGCCTATAGGACAATAAGAATGACATAGATAGGTAATAGATAGGGTCATAAACTTACTTGCAGTAGCAAGTAGTAACTGGGCCTGCTATACCTCCTGCACCCATTCTTACCACACTGTGATCTGTGTGCTCCAATATAACACATCAAATCCCTGATGCAAATTAAATAGAACCCAGGATTCTAAGTAGCCACTGAACAAATTTGGAAAAAAGAATTTCTCCAACAGGCCAGCAGCAGCTTAAGAAGCAGTCACCCTCTTCCCTCTCCCTGGCTTGCTCTAGGCACAATTCCATGTCTTTATATTCCTACTGGGCAGTGTGTTCACACTTAGTCTTCCAACTTTCATAGCTGACACCCATGGAGCTTCAACCTAATAATCAAGCTCTAGGAACCAAGGAGACCAGACATGTACAAACCATCCACGCTCACAGTAATGGGAGTGTTAAAAGTCACCATGCAAATAAATGAAGAGACAAATGTCTATCAGAGAAGAATGTGGTGTCAAGATTAAATAAAGAGACGCATCTAAGTGTGACAGAGGATCAGGGAGAGTAAGATGCATTAGGGACACCATAAGACATCCCACAAAATAAACTAACCTGGGTTCATAGGAGCTCACAGAGACTGAACCAACAACCAAGGACCTTGCTTGAGACTGATCCAGGTCCTCTGCCTATATGTTACATCTATATTGCTTGGTCTTCTTGTGGGACTCATAACAGTGCAAGCAGGGGCTGTCTTTGATTTTTTGTTGGATTTTGGGACTCTACTGCTCATACATTGTCCAGCCTTAACACGAGGGGATGTGCATAGTCTGACTGAAACTTGTTACACCATGTTTGGTTAATATCCATGGAAGGCCTGTAGTTTTCTGAAGAGAGACAGAGGAGGATGAGGCAGGAGGAAGGTGTGGGTAAAGGAGGGAGGGGACATTGTACTCATTTTGTAAAAAATAATAAAAATAACAAACAAAAAATAATCAAACACAGTACCCTTAGGGGTGTCAAGGGAGGTTGTACTTGCAGCTAAATATGCCTTTGTGTCAAGTTGAGACGGGGAAAGGCAGGATGTTAAAAAAAAAAAAAACACCATACAGCAAGGTGTTTATATGAAATCCTATAGTCCATTTTAATCCAGCCTTTACTAGTTATTAATACAATGCTTGGTAAAATCATCTTTGCTCCTTTAAATTGCATTGTACCCATCTATGGAATGGAGATGATAATAGTTTTAATAGGGTCATTGGAATTTATAAGCCCACCAACCTAAGGACTCTATGAACTAAGCTGTTATTGTAACACATGCAATTGTAAGATTAGGCATCCTGATAATTAGTCAATCGTTTTAAGAAAGAGGAAAAGCAAAGTTTCTATTTCCCTAAGTATTATATGGCCCAGGATTCTAACTTAAGTGTGGAAGAGGAATAAGAGAGAAAAAGAAAGAAACTGAGATAAATTTTCTGTTGAACCCCAGAAAATTTTGACATCTTCATGTAGTCACTGTTTTATGGCCTTGCTTCTAACTCTCTTGTATATGGTAGTTAAAGTGTTAGATACAAAGTACCTTTGGCCTTATCTTATCTGGGTGTGTAGGACTGACTTGGTATTGGCATATCCAGGAGTGCACATGTGACAATGCACATCATATACAGTAAAGTACCTGTGACAGAGCACATCATATCCAGTAGAGTACCTGTGACTTACAATCACATTTCCAGGAGTGCACATCTATTTGACTTAGCATTAGGGATTTGAGGTCTATATATCTGACTTGGCATCAGCATATCCAGGAGTTTACACTTGAACTTGAACCAATGTATCCAGGTGTATACATCTGACTAGTCCTGAGATCACCCAGAAATGTGCCTGTGGTTTAAAATCAGCAAATCCAGGAGTATAGTCTGACTTGACATAAGCAGCCTGAAAGAAACTTGCCACCGTCTGAGCTTTCACACAAGCTTACACAGCAATGACTTCAGATCCATCAGATCTAACTAGAAGGAACTTTTCTACACTGAGTACCCTAATGGTCAGAGTATTAAGCCACATGACTGAATTTCATTTCCTATTAGTTCTGGACAGTGGACATGCTGTGAGTCTTTCTGAACCATAGAAGAAAGGGGTGACATCAAAAGAGCATCACAATGCATTTCTTATTTTCTTCATAGAATATTTTAATGCAACCTTCTAGTATTTACTCTATAACCTGGCTTTTTGTTTGGGTCATAGAAAATTGTTGGGCACAAACCGATTTTAGTTTATAAAACTGAATCAATGTGTCTTATATAAATTGGAATATGATCATCAGAAATTTATTACAGAAAATTTAAGTACAAATACTTCTCATGAAAATAAAATGAAGTGTGTGTATTGAGAAGTATTTTAAATCTTTTTTAAAAAGATTTATTTTTTTTATTTTTATTTTTTGTGAATGAATAGATGATTATGAGCCACTATGTGGGTGCTGGAAATAAAACTTAGGTTCACTTCAAATACAAGTGTTCTTAATTGATCAGCCATCTCGCCAGCCCCTGTTATCTAGCATTTATTATATAATTTGAAATGAATCCTTACAGCTATAGACTATGTATTATTTTTAAGATTTATACTTCTGTAAACTTAAAAATTTCTTTGAAAATTTCAATATGCAGTCTTTCAATAATACCTAACACTTCAGCATTGAACTTAGACTTGGCCACCATATGAAAAATATGCTCCAGGTAGCCACTCCTCATCCAAGTATGGATCCTAGATTAGAAAAAGAAAACTTGAGCTTTACCAGAACTCACTTACCTGGCCCATAAATACATCTCCTCATGCTTAAGAAATGTAAATATGGAACTGGAGATAAGGCTTAGCAGGTAAGAGCAAAAGTTGCTTTTGCAGAAGAGTCAAGGTTTTGTTCCTAGCCCTTACATAGTGTCTCACAACTATATAGCTCAAAAGGATCTATCAGCTTCTGGGCTCTAGGCACTGCAGGCATATGTTTCACATAGATTTATGCTGTCAAAACATTCATGTTCATAAAAGAAAAATGAATTACTGCTGAAAACAATATACACTTTAGACACAGGATAGAGTGTCCACGATAGACCTGATCTCAAATCCTCCTCACCAATGACTAGTTATCATAGCACCAGAAGATATTTTGCTAGTTTCTAAGGTAGGGAAGCAATTAATGGTTCTAACCAGCTATGATTCCTACGATCCACAACAATGATCATCATAGCAAAATACTCCTATAAGTGAAATGGTAGCACATATATATTGGTGGTAACTAACAGTTTTCTACTTGAATTCATGGCTTGCTGAAACTGAAAAGGAGGGGAATCATGCCTGGTATTGACAACTACATAAAGTTTATACTTCTTTGCTTAATTATTTCGCTACATGTATACTTTTGTAAATGATGTCTAGGTTATTTTACTCTTTAAGTAACAATGTTTTATATCTATAAAACTTCTTAATTTTAGTTCAATTATTTTTGTTTTTTAATATTATTTTAAGATGTTTACATTGTTTATGCTTCAGAATATTGGTTTAATAATATCCAGATTTATTGCCTTCTTTTATATTGCATGTGTTTAATTCTGTGTTACTTTGCCTGTCTAAATTATCTGATACATCTAATAAAAAGCTGAATGGTCAATAGCTTGGCAGGAGAAAGAGATAGGTGGAGCTAGTGGACAGATAGAACAAATAGGAAAAATCTAGGAGAGGGATGAAAGTGAATGAGAAAAGGAGAAAAAGAGGAGGATACCTGGGGCCAGCCACACAGCAAGCCACAGAGAAAGAAGGGAAGAAAGATATATAGAATAAAGAAAGATAAAAAGCCCAGAGGCAAAATGTAGTTAAGGAGAAATGGCATAATTTAACATAGAAAAGCTGGCTACAAACAAGACAAGCTAGTTCCTGGAATTCAAAAATAAGAATAAGTCTCCATGTATTTATTTGGGAGCTGGGTGGCAGGCCCCTAAAAAACACTACAAATTTTATAATAAATTTGTACACTATTCTTCTTTGCTTTGTTTTATTCATTCATTTTTTATTTAATATAATGTTTTCATATAGTACATTCTCACCTAGACAACTCCATAACTTCTTTGCCTCTCTATGAAGAAAACAGACAAAACAACACAAAGAATAATAAGCAAAAGAATCACATATGCACATACATACAAACACAAATTATACCTATAAAAAAGAAACAAATAAAAATTACATATAAAAAGAAAAGATAAAAAAAACATAAAATACAAGCAAAGTCCAGTAGGACAAAAAAAAAATGACCAAACAAATCAATGAGAGACCTAAATCTTCAAAAAATAGCACTGTGTTGGTGATCTGCTGCTAGACATGGAGCCTGTCTTTAAGTGTAGTAAATATATCCAATGAGATACCACTGGAGAAAACTAATATTTCCTTTGCAAGTGGATGTGAAATGGAGATAGCTTCTTGGTTAAAGATGGAAGCTCATGTTCACTTCTCAACACTGGGACACCATCTGCTTGAACCACTCTAGACCAAGTGCATTTCACCACAGACTCTATGAGTTCATATGTGCTTCAGTCCCGTGTTATCTGAGGAATGGTGTCTCCTTGGCACTTACATTCTTTCTGCCTTCCCTTCCAAATCAGTTTCTGAAACCTGAGTGCAGGGGTTTGATGCAGATATCACATTTAAGACTGACTGTTCAAAAACCTCTTATTCTATGTACAGTCTCCAATTCTGCCTCTTTGTTAGTTCTCATCTCCTTCAAGAAGAAGCTTTTCTGATAATGGCTGAATGAGACACTAATGTATGGATATAGTATAATGTCTTTAGAAGTTATCTTATTGCTATGTTCCCATAGCAGAACAATCATATTTCTTTTTCCTCCAAGCCCAGGGCCTACCTAGTCTCAGGTTCTTGAACACATGAGCAGAGTTAGCATGGGTCCAATCAGTACTGTGGACACTAGTCAGTACGAGTAATAGGCATGAGCTCTACTTCTCCATATTCAAATATATATGTTACGTGCTTCCTTCAGCAATAGTTTTAATGTCAGTTTTTTTTTTTTTTTTTTAAGACTAAACCATAGTCTTGGAAATACTCTGGGTTGTAAGGGGGTATCCAAGGGAACCCTCTGGTTAATGACTCAACCAGACATAACTCATTCCTAGCATCAAATATTTCAGTTGTTGGTGATTGGATCATTGTCACCTCCATTGTTTTTGGTTACTCCATTTAGATTCCTTTTATGTATGTGCATATTTTAAGGTTCTGTTGTAGTAGTTTTCTATATGATCTCTCCAGTGACCCTTCCTGTTAGTTAGTCCTCTTTGTACTCCCTCCATTAAGCCCTTTGTCTTTCTCCTTTTAATCTTCTAACTTCAGTCTTCTCCCTTGCCCCCATTGTCTCTCCATAACTATGTGTTCTGCTTCCTCTTCCTTGGGAGATCCTCCCCTCCTCAGCCCTTGTCCCTTACTCTATATCTAACTGAAAGAAATCTAAATAAATAAAAAGGAAATTAACACAACTGTTCTAGGTGTGGCAAAGAAGAAAGTTTATTATACATATGTGGGAGAGCAGAGCCAGAGGAAGCAACAGGAATATCTGGGAGAGTCCAGAGTGGACATGACTAGACTGAGCCATGTGAGAAGAGTGTTGATAGGAAGGGATATGGGAGAGAGAGGGGAACCAAGGACAGCAACAGGAGGCAGAGTGGAGAGTAGAATAAAAGAACCAGGAAAACAAAATGGATTATATAGAGTGGCAACTGGGGTAAAGGCAGCCCAGCCCCTGCAGAAGCTTAAGATAGGGGGTGGGGTATGCCAGCCACCAGGGACCTCTAACAGGAAGGGACAAAGAGATACAGGGAGAACCTGGTGGTCAGCATCCATTTTGAAATGTTAAATAGGCATCTAGTCATTTGTCCCAGGAACATTTACAAACAGATGAATGTCAGATGAAAGAAGAGAAGTCACAGGTGGCTTTTTTATTTACTCTTCAGGAATTAGTATTATTTGGAGAAAGGGACTTGAGACCACGATCAGGCCTTGGGCTAGAAGAACAGTAGAAAGAAACAATACTATATCAGAAACAACATAATCAGGGCAATAAGCAAAGGAGAGACTTAAGTTTAAAACATATAAAGGGCTTCATTAAGAATAATAGCTTAATACCCAAAAAGTCCAATTGTTATTATCCACTTGCACATGGGGGTAAGGCCATCCACCCTTGGGCAGTTTTCCAGAGGCCATATTTAAACAATGGTTCTCCTTCCTATTGTGCTATCAAATGACATTAGCTCTTCAAACAGTAGTAGGGAATGGAAAAGACCTCCATGCTGTCATTTCAGCTTATTTCATTAGATGCATAAATTGTACAGATAACCACAGGTACTATGAGTTTATGAGTGCAACAGCCATGTCATGCTCTGAAGAAGGCATTTCCCAGAACTCCTCCCCCATCCCCTTGATATTACATGCTATTTTCACTCCAGTGATTTTTTTTTCTGAATATATGTGTGTGCCTATGTGATTGTGTGTGTGTTGTGGGTTGGTGTTGATAAAGATAACCTACTTAGGGTTGAGCAATAACTGTCCTTTCTGTCCTTTATTTGCAGCACTTTGACGAATTATGACTCTCTGCATGAACTGCTGTCTATAGCAAAAAGAAGCTTCTACACATAGGGTTGAGAGTGGTACAGATTTTTGGGTATGAATGTAAATACTTAGAAAGAAATTTGACATGACCCTTTAGTAAAATAACATCAGGATTTACCATCGGGTATAAGAATTCCCCAAACTTTTTTTTTTTTAACCATAATTACAGTACTGGACATGATATCTCTCCAGTGGAGCAGGCCTAGAATTTAATCAAAAAGTGGGTAGCTACCCTGTAAGAGTTATTGCACCATCATACCAGTGGGCACACCTTTCCTGGCATGTCAATATTTTAATATCCATGTCTGTCACTGGATAATACTACTGATACCTTTTCTTCCACAGAAGACTGTATAGTAACTTCTGGCACTATGAAAGCCAGCAAGCATGGAGAAAGTTTCTTGCTTAACTTTATTACAGAAATAATATGCCTTCAAAGTGATAAATCACTCTGAAGAGTTAAGAAATTTATAAAGCAAAAGCTCCTTAATAGCTCTCATCTGGCTATGACTAATGACCAAGGAAATGTTGGCCTCAAAAAGAAGATTTTCCTGACTTACATACACCTAAGGCTTATTCATTTTATATACATTGTCATCATTAAATTTCTTTTCAGACCCAGCCCCAGGTTATACTTTGAATAATTTAAATAGATAGGAGATTGCAAGTCTGGCCACTTTGGCAGATGGGATATTTATACAAAGATATTGCCATAATTATTTTTTTAAGTATACCAGTACTGTTCTTTTCCAATAGTTATTATCCAGGCTTATATTTCCTACATGCAGAATTATGTTATTTCTGGTAAAAGTACAGAAAATTTAACAGCGGACCAAGAGTTAATGAACAAGTTGTTGTGACCCTGTGTTGCCCCTTGTGGGCCTGTTAGAGGAATGTTGTTTTGGTATAGGCCTAATGGCTGGTCAATCCAAGTAAACAAACATTTGCACCCTACCATCATAAATTTTGCTATCGCTAATAAGCCTTGATAGCATACTAGTTATCTTTGTGGTAATTTGGCAGCAGTAGTACTTTAGCTAAATTCTTTGTGTGATTTCATGCTTCTTAAACAAATCTACTAGTAAATCATTTGTAACATCAATTCTATTTCTTTGAGTTTCATTTACATTGGTTTGATATTGATTTGTGTATGTGCTATATATAGCCAGAGTGTGTTGTGTCTTAAACAGTACTGTCATGCTGTATAATTATGATGAGTAATCCAGGACAAGGACAAATAATGTATGTTGTTTAGGTGGCATCTGAGGTCTCAATGACCAATAGGTCAGAGTGGAGTATTCCATGGCTTCAACAATTTGAGGGAATAAGTTTGGGTGATACAGGTTGAATTGGGAGAGGTAGTGGGGAGTAGAATGAACATATTTAATTGTGTACATATATAAAAATTCTCAAAGAATTAAAACTATTGTAATAACTTAAAATGCAATAAAAATGCACAGACAGTAAAGAAAAGAGGGCCAATGATGATTGAATCTTCTTTGAAATAAAATTTGAAATCTAGAAAAACAAAGACAGATTGAGGTCTGAGGGAAAAAAAACATTCTCGTGACTGTCTGATTATAGCAAACTGTATTTTGAAGTGAACAAAGGACTAGCCGGACAACTAACTCCCCCTACATTGGGATTTCAGAGAGTAGTCCCTCAATGGCTTTTGTTGCTGTTGTTGTGTTTTAGTTTTTTGTTTGTTTTGTTTTTTGAGACTGGATTTCTCTGTATTGCTTTGGAGCCTGTCCTAGAACTAGCTCTGGCTGGCCTCAAACTGACAGAGATCTGCCTGCCTCTGCTTCTCAAGTGCTGTGTTTAAAAGCTTGCACCACCAACACCCAGCCCCTCACTGGCTTTTGAGGTCCATGTTGTGGATAAGGGCTTGGGTTGATAGAAAACAGCTGTTGAGATAATGGCTGATAGCACCTGGATAAAAGATTGGGCAAGAAGTGGACCAAGGTTGCCTATGAGGTAGGTAAGTGCAAGAATACAAAGTGTGAAAGGAGAGTCATAAATGTGTCTGGAAAGACATTTTCAATCATATATCACAGGTTCAGTAGTGGACTTTGGATCATATTTTCCCCTTTCTCTGGTTACACAGGAGAATGAAATACCTCCTTAGGATTTAAATTGTCATATGAAATGGAGAGGTATCATGGCTTTGTTGAACCTTTAAGGCAAAATTGCTTCCTCTTTTTGTTTTAATTTAATTTTCTTAACTTTTTTTCATTTATTTTACATGCCAACCACAGTTTTACCTCAATCATCTCCTCCTGCTCTGTCCTGCAACCCATGAATTCTAATCTACCCAATTCCTGACCTCCATCTCCACTCAGGAAAGGGCAAGCCATCTATGGGCTTGAACAAAGCATGGCACATTAAGTTGATGTAGGACCATGCTCCCCCAACACAAAAAGGCTGAGCAAGGTAACCCAGCATGGGGAACAGGTTCCCAAAAGCCAGATAGGCAAGAGCAACATATCCTGACCTCATTGCTAGGGGTCTTACAAACAGACCAAGTTGGAAAAAAAACTAGCACACATGCAGAGGGCCTAGGTTGGTCCCATTTAGGCTCCCTAACTGTTTGTCCGGAGTCCCCGTGCTCCCAGGAGCTCAGGTCACCAGTCTCTGTGATTTCTTCCTTCATGACCTTGATGACCTGGCTCATGCAATCCATCCTCAGTTTTTTCCAGGTGGAATTCAGGAACTTGGCCCAGCACTTGACTGTAGATCTTTACATCTCTTTCTATCAGCTACTGGATAAAGGTCTCTGATGACAATCAGGATAGTCAATAATCTGATTACAGTAGATGGATATTTAAGGCAACTTCTCCATTAATTTGAGGTATCTTTATTGGGGTCATACTTGTGGATTTCTGGGAGTTTCCCTGGATCCAGGTTTCTACCTAACCCTGAAATGCCCCCAGCCCATTAAGACATCTCTTTAGTTACTCTGTCCCTCCATTCTTCCACAATGTGTCTCCCTTGCCCAGCCCACCTAACACTCTGCCTTTCCTCTTATCTGCTTTTCCAGTTTACCCAGGATATCTGTTCTACTTCCCCTCCCCAGGGAAATTCATACATTCCCTCTTTGGGCCCTCTTCATTGCTTAGCCTCTTTAGGACTATGGCTTGTAGGTTGGTTGTGCTGTACCTTTCTCCTAATATCCACTTAGAAGTGAGTACATACCATGTTTGTATTTCTGTGTCTGGGTTACTTCACTCAGAATGATTTTTTTTTTGTAGTTCCATCCAGTTGCCTTCAAGTTTTATAAAGTCATTGCAGTTTATTTTTGTTTATTTGTTTGTTTTCTTTTGTTTTTGATTTTTACAGTTGAGTAATACTCCATTGTGTAAATGTACCAGATTTTCCCTATCCATTCTTACTTTGAGGGGCATCTAGGTTGTTTCCAGTTTCTGGCTATTACAGATAATGCTGCTATGAACATAACTAAGTGTCCTTGTGGTATGATCAAGCATAATTTGGTATAGCCGGATCTTGAAGTTGATTGATTTCCATTTTTCTGAGAAATTGTCATATTGATTTCCAAAGTGGCTACACAAGTTTGCACTCCTACCATTAAATTAGGAGTGTTCCCTTTAATCCATATTCTTTCACACATAAGCTATCATCAGCAATTTTGATCTTAGCCATGCTGACACGTGTAAGATGATATCTCAGAGTCATTTTGATTTGCATTTCTCTGATGACTAAGGATGTTGAAGAATTATTTAAATGTATTTCAAACATTTGAGATTCTTCTGTTGAGAATTCTCTGCTTAGATCTGTACCCCATTTTTAAATTGGATGATTTGGTATTTTGTTGTCTATTTTCTTATGTTGTTTACTTTAGAGATCAGCCCTCTGTTAGATGTGGGATTGGTGAAACTTTTCCCAACCTGTAGGCTGCCCTTTTTTCTTATCAACAGTGTCCTTTGTCTTACAGAAGCTCTTCAGTTTCAGGAAGTCCCATTTATTAATTGTTAATCTCAGTATCTGTACTATTAATGTTGTATTCAGGAAGCAGTCTTCTGTGACATGGTATTTTTTCCTTTCAATTTTTTTTCCAGGGGGGGTCACAAGGGTGGAGGGCAGACATGGAAGAAATGAGTGTATTGGTGGGACTAGGAGACATGGAGGATTCTGGGAGATGTAGTCAAGAGAAGTCAAAATGTAGGACATGAAAGAAGAGATCCGGACCTTCTCTCCAATAAAATAAGACTAAGTGGAAACACTTATACTGATAGAAATGAGTTAATATTTAAGACAGAGTTAGCCAATAAGAACCACTAGTAACAATCCAACAGATTCATAATTACTACAGAGTCTCTGTTTGTTATTTGGGGCTCACGTGGCTCTGGGACCAGGCTGGTGGGAAACTGCTTGTAACACATTGTCTTGGGTATTTCCAACATCCTGGAGTTACCATTGCAAGTTATGCTATACATTTCTAAGTTCACACAGAGAATTCTGTGTGCCTGCTATACATTGCCTAGCTTATGTGGATTTAGGGAACCTAGGTAAAAACTTTCAAGACTCTCACACTTCTACAATTTACATGCCTGAAAAATCAGCATCCTATGTACCATACTGACAAATTATTTTGCCAGCTAAAGATTCTGAAAACCTGAACCAAAGATTTACTAGCTTCTGTATGTCTTGGTTCCCAAATCTGAGATAATTCTTTCTTGGATAATTCATTTTGGGCTGGATAACACCTTCAGCATCATTCTTAGTTCAAGATTTCTCTTATGAAATGGATTTTCATTTCACCTTCAGTGAGTAAATTCTTGACTTCAGGACATCCATCATATTATCTTATAATACAGAAGTATGTTTCACTTCAATATTGTTAAGTCATAACAGTTACAACTATTATTTTGCACCAACTCCTCTACAATTTTAAAATTGATACTTTCATTGTCAAACTCTACCATTTTCATATTTCCATGTTGTACTTGATTCTTTCTCTTACTGTTGACTCATTAAAAGTGACGAATTGTTGTCATGGCCTGGGTTGAATGCTTTACTGCTGAAATGCAATGGAAAGACAAATTAGACCATTTCTTTTTAATGCAACCCCACTCAAGTTTTCAGGACACTGGGAAAATTTAAACAGATTCTCTGCTTAAACTGCAATACAAATAACTTTAGATCTACTCACAGTAGAGTCCATTTCTCTCTTAAAAGCTCATGAGGTTATCCTCAACTGTTCATAGTTTGCTTGGAATTCTGATCTACAAACTCACATTAGAAATGGTGTGGTACAGTCAGCTTAGAACACTAAGTTTCTCTTGTCCACATAATCTAACTCTTTAACATTCCTCCTGAAATGCAGTTCAAAATGACTGTGAACTACATAGTCAGATTTATCATAGTAATATACCTACTCCTCTATAACAATTTCTGGTGTAATTTTTGTTGTTGCTGGCGCTGTGACAAGATATATGACAATAAATAACTTGAAAGGAAGGCTATATTTCAGCTTATAGTTTAGAAGACTACAGTCTATAATGAAGAATAGGTCATGAAGGTAGGGTTTTCCTTCTTGGAATGTGAAACATTGTCAAACAAAGTAGAGTACTATAAAAGCCTCAAGGCCTGCTCTCAGTGATGTAATTCTAGGAACACTTAACCTGCTACATATTCTACTATACTCCAAAAATGTTCTGTTGCTCGTGATAAAGTATTTAAACATATGAGCTTATAGAAGACATTTCATATTTAAGCCACAATACCATTGTATAACATTATCCTCTCAATCTTAATGCATTTTTGAAGGTATCAGAGGATAACTTATGTTAGATGTTAGAGAAGGTCTATCTCTGAGGATTAAAGCAGGAAAACGTAATAACTAAACACTGGCTGTCTTACTTAGGTTTCTGTAAAGTGACATCATGACCATGGAAACTCTTATAAAGGTAAATAAATAACTGGCAATGGCTTATAGTTTTAGAGATTTAGCCCAATATCATGGTGTGAAGTGGAATAGTGTATAACAGGACATATAGCTGGAGACCGAGCTGAGAGTTCTGTATATTGATCTGTAGCCAGCAGTAGAGACTCTGTACCACATGGGGCATATGTTGATAAAATGAGACCTCGTAGCCCACCACAACAGAAAGAATTCTCAATAGACGAAATCAAAAAGGCTGAATGACAAATGCTCCACATCCTTAGCTATCAGGGAAATGCAAATCAAAACAACTTTGAAATAATCAACTTTATATGGAAAAACAACACAACCAGTATAGCCAAAAGAACCCTGTACAATAAAAGAACTTCAGGAGGTATCACCATCCCTAACTGTAAGCTCTACTACAGAGCTATAGTTGTGAAAAAAGCATGATGTTGGAAAAAAATAGACAGGTAGACCAATAGAATCAAATTGAAAATCCTAATATTAACCCACACACATATGAACACCTGATTTTTGACAAAAGAGCTAGAAGAATACAATGGGGGAGGAAAGCATCTTCAACAAATGGTGCTGGCACAATTGGATAATGGTATGTAGAAGACTGAAAATAGACCCGTGTCTGTTGCCATGCACAAAACTGAAGTCCAAATGGATCAAAGACCTCAACATCAATCCAGCAACACTGAACCTCTTAGAAGAGAAAGTAGAAGGTATCCTTGAACAAATTGGTATAGGAGACTGCTTCCTGAATATAACTCTAGGGGCATAGACACTGAGAGCAACAATTAATAAATGGGACCTCCTCAAACTTAGAAGCTTCTGTAAGGCAAAGGACACAGCGAACAACACCAAACAGCAGCCCACAGACTGGGAAAAAAATTTTACCAATACTACATCTGACAAAGGGCTGATCTCCACAATATACAAAGAACTCAAGAAACTAGTCAACAAATCACCAAATAACCCTATTTAAAAATGGTGTACAGAATTGAAGAAAGAGTTCTCAATAGAGGGAGTCAAGGAGTCTACAAGACACTTAAGAAAGTGCTCAACATCCTTAGCTATCAGGGAAATGCAAATCAAAACAACTTTGTCATACCATCTTACTCCTGCCAGAAAGGCTAAAATTAGAAACACCAATAACAACTTATGCTGGAGAAGATGTGGAAAAAAGGGAACACTCCTCCACTGCTTGTAGGAGGGCAAACTCGTACAGCCAGTTTGGCAGTTCCTCAGGAAAATGGGAATTAGTTTACCACAGGACCGGCAATCCCCCTCTTAGGCATATACTCCAATGATCCACATCCATGAAACAAAGACAGATGCTCAACTATGTTCATAGCAGCAGTATTTGTAATAGCAAGAAGCTGGAAGCAACCTAGATGACCCTCAAGTGAAGAATAGATAAAGAAGATGTAGCACATCTACACAAAGGAATACTACTCTGCAGAAAAAAAGTAATGGAATCTTGAAATTCACAGGCGAGTGGATAGAACTTGAAGAAACCATCCTGAATGAGGTAACCCAGTCACAAAAGAGGAACATGGTATCTACTCGCTCATATATGGATTTTAGGCCTAGAGCAAAGGATCACTAGCCTATAATTCACACCACTAGAGGAACTAGGATACAGTGTTTATTCTATATTCATATAAGGTCCCTCACAAATGGGGGAATGGACAAGTCCCCCAGAGCACATAGAAAGTGGGCGACATGAATGGAGAGAGAACTAGTAGAAAAAGAAGGGGAGGTGAGGAAAGCACATACAACTAGGAAGGTTGAGTCAGGGTCGGAGTAAAAGATGAGAGAGAGAGAGAGAGAGAGAGAGAGAGAGAGAGAAACATAAAAGAGGGAGGCATTATTGGTTTGAAGAGAAAACTGAACCTAAAGAAAGTTCTAGAGACCTACAAGACTGCTGCCAACTAACAATTTGAGCAACCTTGGAAAGGCTACCATAAATGCCCTTCCCGGATAGTGAGATCAACAGCTAACTTACCCACTGTCATGGAGCCCTTATATAGTACCTGTTGGAAACAGAAGCAAACTCCCATAACTAAACACAGAGTCGAACTAGAATCCAGATGCAGAGAGAGAAGACAAGACCAGATTGCAGAAACACATAAAGACAGGTGACCTGAACAAGTAGAAGTTAATGGGCCCCCCAGACTGATAGCTGGGAATCCAGCATGGGACTGACTCAGACAATGGGTCTCAGCTAGAATGACTGAGCATTCTAAGGGACCTCAGACCGAGGTACCAGCATGCATTCCTGGTGCACAAAAGGACCTTGCAGACACATCCCCCATGGAGGGACACTCCCTTATCCTAGAGATAGGAAAGAAGTCCTAGTCCCTACTTCAAATGGCTTGACAGATTTACATGGCCCCACCTGGATAGCATAGGCCAACATGTGGAATGGTTGATGGGAGGGTTGTGTGGTCAGGGTGCATGTGAGGGGGGAAAGTCAGTAAGAGGGAGGGAGGGAGAGGGACCTGGGATTGACATGTAAAAAACAGTTTTTTTTAAAAAAAGATTAAAGTTATATTATATATAAGATATAATTAAATTAACTTGTTATCTTGGTTTTATGTACTGTAACACTATTAGAGTCATAGAATAATGGTTACAGGCAGTGTTATTATAACAGTGGATAGATTAGGCCTTTGCAAGCTTAAACAAGATAAACTGCATGAGAGCCTCCTGAGTACTAAGGACTGCATGCAGCAGAGCCCACCCTAGGACTGGCCCATCTGGAGTCTGCCAGCATCTTTCCTGGTCCCACCTCCATCCACCAGAGGAGTCCTGACACCACCCACTGAAGTAAGAGAGCTATTGGAATATTGTATCTGCTTGTATTCACTGGAAGATAACCTTGGTCCCATGCCCACTAGAAGAGGGAGAGACGATACCAATATGCACTGGAAGAAGAGATGGTTAGACAACGTATAAAAACACAGTCAACAACAGAAAAGTCTGTATGACACCCCCAGAGTCTAGGGACTCCACACCAGCAAGATTTGAACATCTCAACACAGATGGAGCAGAAGAGAACTAACCTAAAAGCAAGTTCATGAAGATGATACAGATCCTAAAAGAGGAAATGAAAAAAATCCTTCAAAGAAATGGAAGAAAACAACAAAACAAAAATGCATGAAATCAACAACTCTCTTGAAGAAACAAGGGAAGTGAAGGAAAAACAATCAAGCAGATGATGCAAACAATTCAAACAGTTCATGACCTGAAAACTGAAAGAGACAATAAAGAAAACACAAACTGAGGTAATTCTGTAAAGAAAAAAGCTGGGAAAATGATCAGGAACTACAGATACAACATAACACCAGTAGCACAGACACTGAGATCAACAATTAATAAATGGGACCTCCTGAAACTGAGAAGTTTTTGTAATGCACTGGACACAGTCAATAAGACAAAAACAGTAGCCCACAGAATGGGAAAATATATTCACCAACCCCACATCTGACAGAGAACTGATATCTAATATACACAAAGAACTCAAGAAGTTAGTTACCAAAACACCAAATAATTTAATTAAAAAGTGGGGTTCAGAACTAAATAGAGAATTCTAAATAGAGGAATCTAAAATGGCTGAAAGACACTTAAGAAAGTGCTCAACATCCTTAGCCACCAGGGAAATACAAATTAAAACAACTCTGAGATACCATCATACTCCTGTCAGAATGCTTAAAATAAAAAACACCAAAGACACTTTATGCTGGAGAGAATGTGCAGAAAGGGCAACACCCCTCTACTGATGGTAGGAATGCAAACCCGATTAGAGCCACTTTGAAAATTATTATGGCGGTTCCTCAGGAAAATGGAAATTAGTCTACCTCAAGATCCAGTAATTTCACTCTTAGGCATATAGCCAAAAGATGGACATACATATAAGGAAATCTGTTCAGCTATGATCATAGCAGCGTTATTTGTAATAACCAGAATCTGGAAACAAGGTAGATGCCTCTCAATTGAAAAATGGATGGAGAAAATGTGGTTCATTTACACAATGCGGTACTACTCAGCAGAAAAACACAATGGAATCCTGAAATTCAAAGTGAATTGGATGGAACTAGAAGAAACCATCCCGAGTGCAGTAACCCAGTCACAAAAATGCAAACACGGTATGTACTCACTCATATATGGATTTTAGACATAAAACAATGGATTAGCAGCCTTCAAATCACACCACCAGAAAATCTAGGAAACAAGGAAGACCCTAAGAAAGAAATACATGGTCCCCTGGAGAGGGGAAAAGGGACAAGATCTCCCAAGCAAATTGGGAATATGGAAGGAGGGGAGATGGAGTTAGTAGAAAGAGAAGAGGGGGAGTGGAGGGCATGAAAGAACAGGAAGACTGATACAGGGAAAGAATAGAGGAGAATAAGAAAATAGATACCATAATAGAGGGAACCATTAAAGATTTAAGGAGAAATCTGGCACTAGGGAAATTCCCAGAGAATTACAAGGATGACCCCAACTAACAATCTAAGCAATAATGGAGAGGCTACCTTAAATGCCCTTCCCTGATAATGAGATTGATGACTACCATATATGCCATCCTAGAGACCTCATGTAGTAGCTAATGGAAACGGAAACAGACTCCCATAATTAAATACTAGCTAAACTCCTAGAATCTAGTTAACAGAGAATGAGGAGTGATGAGTAAAACAGTCAAGACCAAGCTGCAGTAACCCACAAAATCTCCTGACCTGAACAAATGGAAGTTCATGCACTCCAGTCTGATAGCTGGGATACAAGCATAGGACCAACCCAGACTACCTGAACTTGGGTGTTAAGAGGACTGAGCAGTCTATGGGGCCTCTGGTAATGGATCAATATTTATCCCTAGTATACAAATGGACTTTCAGAGCCCATCACACATAGAAGGATACTTTCTCTGCCTGGACACATTCAGGAGGACCTAGGCCCCGCCCCAAATTATATGACAGACTTTGAAGACTCCCCATGGAAGACTTCACCCTCCCTGGAATCAGAAAGGGGATGGGATGGGGTTTGGTGGGAGTGATAGGGGAGGACAGGACAGTGAGGGAATGGCGATTGACATGTTAAAAAAAAAAAACCTTGTATCAAATTTAAATTTAAAAAGGGAAAGAAAGATAAATTGTATAACTGTATATTCATTGTCATGAAGAACCTCAATTTCATAGCTCAAGTCTTTAGTTTAATTGAAAATAAATATATATTTAGCCATATGCATGTGAGTTCCCTTAAGTCAGTGATGGGTGTATTTTATTCATAAATTTACTTTATGCATATGTTCAATGTTATTATAAATATATTGAAATGGTAACTATGCATATCTTGTCCATAAAATTAAGTTTAGGATTTAGTACTAAAGTCATTTTTGCTCTATTTCAGCAAACATATCTTTTTTTAATAACAATAAAGCGTTTCCCTTCAATAATCCAAACCTATAAGTCAAAGTATTCACAGATAAATTAATAAGTACTTGATATTAATATTAGAGTTCCTGTGAAGCTCATGTACTAATAGAATAAGATGCTCAAGTTGAATAAATGATTACCTATATTATTTGCATGAAGCTTTGGTTACTCGCTTGAAGGTAGACAATGTATTCAAAATTCTGTATACTATCAATAGCTATATACAAAGGGACAGAAATTCTCTTGGAATAATTTGCTAGTCTACTTTATATTATGAAATGTCCAGGTTCTCAGCTTAATTACTTAAGGATTGGTTTCAGTTGCCAATATATACAAATAATGAAAGCAAGCAGGAGAAAGAATTCACAATTTTTATACTTTAGAAAGAAAATATTTTAGTGTTTTACAAACCAAAAAAAAAAATACTTTGTGTTGCAAATACTTCATTTTACTGCCTGAGCCTCAAATCATTCAAACCCCTAATTCTGGCTGTTTTTCAATAAAACATTATAACCATCTATCTCTTCTCTCTCCCTAAAACTGTCCTGCTTAGTTTTGGCACAGAAGTAGTTTGCCAACTCATGCATCAAAGTTGTGAAAATCTTTTCAGAGATTATTTAGGTCAAACTGAAAAACTTTTGTGCTTATTAAAACTGTTTAACTATGCTGTATGAGCCACTTGGATCAAGCTGATATAAATATTCATTTAATGTTCTCAGAGTAGTAACCATTTAGTTAGCACACCATATGGAGCAAAAGATTTTACTTGTGATTTTTTCCTTCTTTGTGTTTTTAATTCTGGTACAATCCTTCTGTCCTAACAGATCAACCATACCTATGGTGCCAGATGCATACACCCCACTGAGTTCTCTGTTGTGTAAATTTCACACATTTAAATGGGAAATATACACCTTTCATAATGTCTTGCATATTGTATTCTCAGATCTGCTTTATAAAAGTCCATTCCTATAGTGAAAAATCATAATTGAAATTGAAGAGGCAAAGAAAGCATCTTCTTGTAACTAATTTGCACAAGAAAGTTAAGGTTATCATGAAAGTTTATAACACACTGTAGCAAGTTTTATTATACAATTCATATTTACAAGTGTTGCCTTAATTGATAGTAAAAAGATCATCACAGTTTCATAAACACTTTTTCTTATACAGAAGACATTGGCTTTACTTTCATATTTAATGCCTTTGAAATGAAACTTAGCAGATCAGCGATCCTTTGACACCTTGCTTATTTTATATATTTCCAATGTTCACATCCTTTTTGAGACAGCAAAATTTCCAGAAAAAATATTAAATGATCATTGCATAATCTCAGAAGACTATAAAAATAATCTGTAGACAATGTTCTTTTTGCTTTTGCAGGAATGCTGACAGAGTGGTTGGGATCACACATGGAATAATAATAGAGAGGTGCTGTTTCTCTGTGGCTCCTGAAGTCACCATTCACCAAGTGGCACAGGACATCCAGTGCCAGCTCTGGCCTTACCTTTCAGGACTCAGCAGCAATACTTCATGACTGGAGGCCAGGTGAGCCCTTTGGAAAAGGGAGAATAGAGTTGGTAAAGTTTGCACTCTGGGTGAGACTTTAAGCAGTCACTGAGTGTCTGGTATGACAAGGGTTAAGATGAGACTCTGAATGGTATAGAGGCAGGAAAAAGCAAAAAAAGTAACATTTGAGAATGAAGCACCAAGTGAGGAGAGAAACAGAGACAGACAGACATGCAGAGATCTTGGGTAGGAAAGGAAAGATGATGTTGGGGAGTTCCAGGATGGAAGACAAAACATAAACAGATGGAATCAGAGGACCTAGTTTACTGGAACTGTTGATGTAATCCCAGAAAGATATTAACACTTCTCATGTAACATAAGAAACAAAGATTGTTGATTTCTCCCTAAAGGGTAAGGTTCATAATATAACTTGACTTCCAGTTGCCACTAAGCCTAAGTGAGCAGCTCTCAGAACAGGTAAAGAACAGCTCTCCTTCTCTCAGAACAACAGCAAGGAGAGGAAACTAGAGAGAAAAAACAAAAAACAAAGCAACCCTCTGTGCAATGCTTGTGCAGCATGCATTCAATCACACAGTTGGGTCACTATTCATTCAGATGAAAATCAAAAACAGATCTCTCATGAGAGGTAGAATCAGAAAACTCAGTTTTCAGTTATTGTCAGCTTAGATTGAAAGGACAAGGGGAAGGCTACTCATAAGGCACTTTCTTTCCAAACTTCAAGAGGGATATTCAAAGGGACTGTATTCCTTCTCCCTAAAGAAGCTCCCCTAAGAACCCTGCCCCTCTTAAAGAGAGTGCAATGCAGCACACACACCTCCTAGAATTTTCTGAAGAAATCAATCCATTTTTAGTGTATGGGACCACAGCAATTATTCCAGAACACTCCAGACTCAGTGGGAACAATGAGCACTGGAATGATTTCAGGGGATATCTCCACTACATCCTCCCCAATGCCTAGGGAGGTACAGAGTGAGGCTGAGTTCTGTGTGCATCAGATAACTTTTCTGAGGCCTCTGAAAATGAGAAAGGTGTATACCACCATGATAATTAAGCTAGTTAAAAGTGAAAGAGTCCTTTAATTTTGCAGTGACCTAGATGAGGCTAATGCCTCAGAGACTCTTGATGCTGAAGCTCAGGGTTGCTATATTTTTAAAGGCAAGACCCATAATTACATAAATATTTAATGATGGTCAGGAAATAACTTAGTAGTTATTTCTAATACAACATGATTAATAATTTTGATTTATACTTCTTGAGGCATTTCTGTTTATAAACATGTTAATTATTTTGTTTAACACCTCTGGACCATGGCCATGCTCATGGAAATGCAAAAGGTAGAAGTGAAATTTATGGGGGTCATGTTGAGGGCTGAGAAGTATCTAAGCAGACACAAAATAGAGTTAAGACAAAACAGCCTTACCTTAGTCTCCTCAATCCATGTCCCTCAGGGAAGTGGTCAGAGCAGGATCTGGGTGAACTCCCCAGTCTCAAAAGGTTCCATGTCTAGATGCCTATTTTGGTTACATTATAGTCCTGGTGAGGGTTCGTGTCTTTCATGTTCTTGGACTCTGCAAGGTATTGTTTAGCTGGCTCAATGTGAAAGTACCATTCATTGCAGGGTCCTTGTCCTGGGCAGGTTAGGTACAGTTCAGACCTGGCAGGGTCTGGATACTTAATCTGTTCTCAAAATGCTCCTGGTCTGGGTCTAGGCCCCAGTATCTGACCTTCATGGTTATCTGTTAGCTGGTCTGGTCTAGGTGTGGATACCACTCTTAACAGAATATCTTAACAGAATAGAGTTGTGTCTATGCAAGGTCTCTGACTTGGCCAGTCTGTGGCCCCTTGTTCTAGGTTTTAGTAGAGTCTAAAGTGTAGGTCTCCTTGATAAGGCAATTGTCTAAGCCTAGGGACAAGTATAATCTAGTGTCTTCAGAGTCTACCTGGGTGTAGATCCTTGTCTTAGCCTCAGGCTCATCCTGATTCTGGTTATGGAACAATTCCAGGTACCTGTTTAGGAAGTGTCCACGTCTGTATCTGGACAAGATGCAGGTATTAATCTTTGAAGAATCTATATTTCAGCAGGGTTCACATTTCTGCAGGACCCCTCTCTCTCTAGTATCTGTATTCCTAAAAGGTCCCTGCCTTGCTGGGTTCCATGTCTCCACAGGGTCTGGGTTAGGTCAGGATATGTGTACAGGACCACTTCTGAGCAGTGTCCTTTACCTATTGAAGTCTTATTCTGAGTAGGAACTGTATGTTGTCAATGTCTACGACTCAGTCTGAGGCAGTTATGGGACCATCTCTCAGCAGACTATATATTTCCATAGAATCTGTCAGCAGGTTCTGAGTCTCTGCAGAGTCCAAGTATAAGTTCCCTTCTAAGCAGGATCCCTGTCTGATGTGGTTCAAATGGGGATCCTGTTTCTTGTATTAGGCCCAACATGATCTGAGACAATACTTAAGTCTCTTCCTGTTCTATTTTCCTGTACAGTCTGTGTGACAACCAGGTCCCAAGTTTGGTCCAGATAGGGGTAACAATTTCAGAAGGATTAGTGTTGTAGCAGATATTGTTTTGGCTGGGCAGGGATATAAAAAGGATCCAGGTTGACAGGATTAAATGTGTGTCTCCAGCTTGGTAGCATACTTGTCCAGTTTGTTCTCTGGTACAGACTCCAGTTAATAAAAGGTCTAATCTGGATACAAGTACTTTTTACTAGCCTGGACCAAATGGTGTTCTAGGTAATTGCCTGGATCATAGCCCTGTCCTTTCTCTTGTCATAGTTGGGTAGTGCTCTTCATCTGAGGGTGGATTTTGGTCCTGGTAGGGTTCAGGCTCAAGTCCAGTCAAAATGGAGCTAAGTCTATGCTGGATCTGTATCTCAGCAAGGTCAAAGTTCTCCACATTGTCTGAGTCATTGCTGGGAAGGTGTGATTATAGGGTCCCTCTGAAGCTTTTCTCTGCAGGGACTTTTTCCAGGCGCATATCTGAGTCTAGGTCTTGGCAGGTTCCCTGTCCTGATTAGGTCTTATTACCAACCTGTCTATGTCCTGTTTTGGGTCCCCATCCTCATCTCATCCTGGTCCAAATCTCAGTCAGGTGAGTCTGTGGCCTGTTATGGGTGATGGTTTCAGTCTCTGAAGTATTAGGGGGTAGTCTGATCTCCATCCATTGTGGTCCTGATGCAGATCTTAGTGTCAGACAGAATACTAGGTAGTCTAGCTTCAGATCTGGTCCAGGTGTGTAGCAATTTCAGTTTTGTCCCTGACTCCACAGGGTCTGTCTTTCCTCAAAGCTTGAGTTTCTGTAGAGTTTTGGTCTCCACAGGTTGCAGGTTCAGCAGCATCATTGTACAGATTCCCTCTCAGTGGGGACTAAGTTTAGGTCCAAATCCCAGTCTGGGTGTGAGTATTATTCCTAGTGTGACTAGTGTGCTACTCCAGGTCTGTGAAACATGTTTTCAGCAGTTTCTTGGTCCAGATGAGGATGACATTCTTTGACTAGCCAGTATCCAGTTCTAATTAGGTGCCCTGGTCTTGACCCCACATTTGCTGTGTCCATGTCTGTGGAGAGTCTTTGTTCATGATTCAAGTATTATCCTAGTCTTTGCTTGGGCTTGGTTCTGGTTCTGGTTTGTTTCATGGCTTGGTCTAGGCAACTTATCAGGCAGTAGCTCCAGGTCTAGTTCAGGTGTGAATACCTGTTTCAGCTGGATCCTTCTCTCCAAAGTGTCTACAATTGCAAAGAGTCCTTGCCTTGAGGTTTGTGTTTCTGGAGAGGAGTCTGGGTGTATGATGGTGCTAGATTTTAGCATGTTACTCCTGGGGGTCCCTTTTCCATAGGATCTTAGTGAGTATAAATTTTGGCTGGATCTTTGCACTGTTCCCAGGGTCCTTATTTCCACAAGGTCCCTGTCTCTGCGGTCACTGTTACTGCAGTGGCTACATTTCTGCAGGTTCTAGTATTCACCAGGGCCCAGGTCACCTTTTCAGGAGGGTCCAGTTGTCTGCCTTGCCTGAGTCTGAGGTCATGTCTGGACAAGGTACTGATACTTGTTTCATAGGATCCAGGTATTCCACCCTTATGCATATACCCACCAAAAGAAGTACTTTCACACGGCAAGGATATTTGTTCAACTATGTTCATAGCAGCATTAATTGTAATATCCAGATCCTGGAAGCAACCTAGATGTCCCTCAAATGAAGAATGGATGGAGAAAATGTGGTACTCTTACACAATGGGGTACTACTTAGCAGGAAAAAAATCAATGGAATCTTGAAAATTGCAGACAAATGGATGGAAATAGAAGAAAGTATCCCGAGTGAGGTAACCCAGTCACAAAATTACAAACATGGTATACTCACTCTTATATGGATTTTAGACATAGAGCAACAGATTAGCAGACTACTATTCACACTACTGAAAGCTAGGAAAAAAGGACCCTAAGAGAGACATACATGGTCACATGGAGAGGGGGAAAGGGACAAGATCTCCCAAGCAAATTGGGAGCATGGAGAGAGGGGAGAGGGAGTTAGGAGAAAGAGAGGAGGATAAGAGGAGGGGAGAGGTGGGCCTGAGGGGAAAGGAAGAGTGAGACAGAGAATAGAGAACAAGAAAAGAGGGACCATAATACAGGAAGCCATTATAGATTTAAAGAGAAATCTGGCACTAGGGAAATTCCCAGAGATCTACAAGGATGACCCCAAATAATAATCTAAGCAATAGTAGAGAGGCAATAAGATTTCCAACTAACTTATATGCCATCCTAAAGCCTTCATGTGGTAGCTGATGGAAGCAGAAGAAGTCACCTACAGCTAAACACTGAGACAATCTCCTGGAATCCAGTTGTAGATAGTGAGGAGTAATGAGAAAAGGGTTCAAGATCAGGCTGAAGAAACCCAAAGAAACTGCTGACCTGACCAAGGGGGAGCTCATGGACCCTAGAATGTTAGCTGGGAAATAAAGCATAGAACCAACCCAGACACCCTGAATGTGGGTGTCAGTTAGGAGGACTGGGAAGTCTATGGAGCCTCTAGCAGGTCAGTATTTATCCCTAGTATACAAATGGACGTTGGCAGCCCATTCTACATAGAGGGATACTCCCACAGCATAGACACATGTGGGAATGCTTAGGCCCTGCTACAAATGATGTGACAGACATTGATGTTTCCCATGGAAAGCCTCACCCTCCCTGGGGATAGAAAGGGGATGAGACAGGGGGTTGATGCTGAGCAAAAGAGGAGGGGAGGGAGAGGGAACTAGGATTGACATATAAAGCAAGACTGCTTCTAATTTAAATAAAAAAATCACAAAAACAAGTAGTAACTGGAGCATTGTGAAAAGAGCTTTCTGGAGATTTAGTCATGGCCCATGTCTATGCAAGGGTGTTAGCTACTTGGCAGGGCAGCTCTGAAATCCTATCTGTATGGTCAATTTTCTACATAAAAAAATAAAGTAGAATCTTTACTAGTAAATGTTGTTTCTCAGTGTCCTTGTGAGTTTAGTACCTATATAAGGGTTACTGGAACTAATCTCCTTCATATTCAGTGGTAGTTCCCCTAAAGCTTTATAGCAGACATGGAAAAATGATTCAAAAGAGACAAGAATGAAACTCACCTCAAACAGATTTTGTTATAAGGGTCACTGGACCATGACTTCTAGATTCTGGTCCACATAATTCTACTTTAATCATATTTAACCACAGCATAATTTTGGAAAAATATATTAAAAAAACAATTAACTCAGTCTAAATTTACTATAACTTAACACATGTACATGGAGGTTTCTTCCAAAGTACATCTGACTTCTTTCACAAGAATGGGAATTGTTGACTCAGAGATAGTACCCAGGCTTTAGTATCCAGGGAGCTTGATTGAGGTAAACATAATGTCTGTGTGTATCAGGATAGCCTGGCCCTAAGATAACATGGAAGCCACTTAGTTTGTTGTAAAACACAAGTGATAACATTCCTAAGAGTAGATTTTATGGTCTATAAGCAATGCTCAAGATTTAGGGGGAAAGGTCTGGGATGAGTAAAAACATAAATACTGAGAGATAGCAGACAGATCTTGTCTCTGCAGATAGCAAAGAATCACCAGTTTGTAAAAATCTACATCAATCCAAGCATTTCAGGAAGAGCAGATACTCACCTCATTCTGTGGAGAGATAAGCTCTGTGCATAAATTTCCTGGCTTCTGTAGATCTTATTTGTGTGTACAACACCTTTTTTCCCTTTACATATCTCCATTTCTAACTCTTAGAGAATAACTAGCAGGCATAAAATAGGCCATGGTATAATGCATTGCCTTTATGGCTAGCCTAATTAATATTGATAAGCATAAGACAATTATAGGAATAGCTACCAGAGTAACAAAGAAAGGAGAAAATAATGTTAGGCACAAGGGTCATTCAAAGGTCACTTGAGAGATTTTGTTTATCTTTTCATACAAAACATTAATTTGATCATCAATAAAATCTCTTAAGTTACCTTTGAATGGCCATTGTAACTAAGATCATCTTCCCTTTGGTTGATTTCTGCTAATATCTTTGCTATAATATGAATAGTTTTACTAGTCATACGGCCATTTTAGATACTTTTATTTGTATTCCAGTAACTAATCCTGGATTAGGCTACAAAATAGAGGGAGGAGAGGAAGGCATGTGCGACCAGGAGGATTGAGCATGGGTAGGAATGGAAAATAGGAAAGAGAGAGAGAGAGACAGAGACAGAGAGAGAGAACATAAAAGAGGGAGCCAATATTGGTTTGAAGATAAAGTTGAACACAAAGAAAGGTCGAGGGAACTACAAGACTGCTCCCAACTAACAATCTCAGCTCCCGTGGAAAGGCTATCATAAATGCCCTTCCCGGAGAGTGAGATCAACAACTAACTTCTCCATGGAGTCCTCAACTAATGCCTGTTGAAAACAGGAGCAAACACCCATACATAAACACTGAGTTGAACTAGAACCCAGAAGCAGATGGAGAGGACAAGACCATGCAGTAGAAGTACATAGAGACAGCTTACCTGAACAAGGAGGAGCTAAGGGCCACTAGACTGATAGCTGGGAAGCCAACAGTGGACTGACTCAGACCCCACTGAATATGGGTCTCAGCCAGAAGGTCTGAGCAGTCTAAGAGACCTCAGACAGTGGAGCCAGGATGTATCCCTGGTGCACAAAAGGACTTTGCAAACATATCCCCCATGGAGGGATAACTGCCTTATTCTATAGATAGGAGAGATGCCCTAGTCCCTACTTCATAGGACCTGTCAGATCTACATGACCCCCAACTGGATGGCATTCCCCTACATATGGTATTGTGGTGGGGGGTTGGGAGGGGAGGGTGTTTAGAGTGCATGGGAGAGGGCAGAGAGGGCAAAAGGGAGGGAAGGAGGCAGGGAGGGCTGGAGGGGAGGGAGGGAGGGAGAGGGAACTGGGATGGACATGTAAAATAATAAAAAACAAACAACAACAAAAAAAAAAAAAACGCTTCGGACTCCAAAATTTAAGTTGAAGAACAAGTTACTGGGGAAAAGTATTTCTACTTTTGTTTCCACAGAAAATGAAAAGATGTGGATTCCTTCCAGACTAATGTGGTTTGATCACGCCAGACCGCCTGAAACAGAGTACAAGCTGATCCTACATTCCAAACAGCTGGACAAAACAGCCCTGCAGACTGCAGCTAGGATATCTGAATCTTCTTCGAATCCCCCAAGACAGCACCCCTTACCAGGAGGAAGTAGTTTGGAAAGAACGACGCCCAAATTCCCAAATATTGTGTATAAATGTTTGTTTTCATTTAATTGGACTTTGTTATATAAAATTAAATAAAAATAAATTAATAAATAAATAAAAATAAAAGCAAACACATTCCAGAGGAGTAGACACCAGTAAATAAAGAAATTGAGGACTGAAATCAATAAAGTAGAAAGAAACACATCAATACAAAGAATCAATTTAACAAAGTGTTGGTTCTTTGACAAAATCAACAAGATAGACAAACCTATATCCAAACTAACCAAAAAAGCAGATAGAGAACATGCAAATCAATAAAATCATGCAAGAGTAGCAGATGTTCAACAGCTTGCACACTTAGCACAGCTCTGCGATTTTAGATAGGTTTTCCTACCAGAGTCTCAGAAGCTTCCTTCATCCACAAGACTGCAGCATTGTTACCCACCCTCAAAATTTTTTGTTTTAATTAAATTTTAGCTTTATTCATAAATACAGGACATTCTATTAGAGTGTTATTTCCCTTCATTGATATTTTGTAGGTGTAGGAATAAGATTTAATCTTCTCAAATATATTTGCCATTAAATTATAATGAGCTAATTTTCATTGTCTTTCACATGTCAGTTAATATTATTGTCACTAAATGGTTTCATTGTAGTCCCATTTTTCATAATGATTTGCACTTTAATAATTTAATTTTCAATGGATTTTTTTTTGCTTCTGGCTTTAAATTTATATAAATTTCTGTTTTTAATACCTAAACCCTAGACTTTGTGTTCCTTGTACGCAGAAGAGGGGGCCATCTTGATTGTCTATGACTTCACAAATGCCTCAGGATTCTGTTGTCATAGTAACCTTCATGTTGTTTCATTAAGGCCTAGCTTAGGGTGGTCTGATACATCATCCTTTCTAGGTTACCCGTTATTTAGTCTTCTACAGATTTTGTTATAAGGTAACATTCTTAGGACTTTAAAGTTATAGTTATAAGGTCATTTTAATTTATTCTGAAACCATTTCTTTCTATATTTCACTGTAATTATCATGATATTTGTCAGCTGTTCTTTGTGTACTTTTCATTCTGTTGTTGCTCTTTCAAACTACTCTTTCTTATCTTAATCTCAAGGTAATTCATACACAGAATTTGAAAACAAATGCTCCAGTTTGTTTTAAACTTTAATATCTTAATCATGACATATCCTAGAACTAGATCATGACTAACTTGATTTTCTTCTTCATTGTGAAGTGACAACTTTCTTCAAATTTAAGTTTGTGCTGCACATCTTTGTGGGAACAGGGCATAAGTGACATCTGAGACTACTCTAGTAAGTTATTTTCCATATTGTTTGCCTTTGGGGATTTTTTAAGAGGATTTACTTTGTTCTATTGAAAATTCCAATGGATTATGGTCAAGTATTGATTTATTTATCTATATTTTGTTCATGGTCAATTTATTTGACATATGCCTTCTGGTATACAAATAGATAAACTTGGTTTAATCTACTAGGGATATATTTGTTTTAAATGTACTTCTTTATGAAATCTCATTTGACTATCATTACTTTGAAGTATAACTTCATTTCTAAATGAATTCTTCCTTTATATCCTATTGTCTGTCTCTGACATATACTTTGGTTATTAAAAAGCATAATCATTAGTTGGATAGTAATGTAAGCATATTGATTAGTCAGCCGTCATTAACACTATAAAGTCAAGACTATTCTTGTCATATACTAGCCTTATAACTCAAGGCTGATCATTATATACTCCTAGATCTACATTTTTCATATTCTTGTGTTTCTGTGGAACTGTAAACCTGGAAATTACACTTGAACTTTAGGGTAACATGATTTTCTCTTGCTGTAATAAACACCATGATCAAAAGTTACTTGAAGGAAGAAAAATATTACTCTATCAGGTAGTAGTACATCAGTGAAGAAGATCAAGCCAGACACCTGGAGAATTATCCATGGAGAAAGACTACTTACTGGATTACTCTTAGGTTTGTATCAGAATGTTTGTTTGCTTGATTGCCTGCCTTCCTGCCTTCCTGCTTGATCTATCTACATATCTATCTATCTATCTATCTATCTATCTATCTATCTATCTATCTATCATCTATCTACCTACCTACTTTTCCATCCATATCTATCTATCTATCTATCTTTAGTTTGAGTGTTTTGTGTGGTGATATCTTGTTTTACCAATAAAGCATGTCTAAATATCAGAGGGGTGGAATTTGCCATTAGCTAACAGACAGATAGGAAGTGATATGATGGGTGGAGACAGAAAATAACATGGCTGGGAATATTGGCAGAAAGAAACAGGAACTTTGTCTCTTTTCAGATGGGAAGTTGGCAAGAAATGGTGTATCTGTGACTTGCTCCTTCATCTCTCTGATCTCTCAGCATTTCCCCTTGTATCTGACTCCTGGCTTTTATTAGAACTCACATTTTAGATTTTTACAATGTTTCAATCCACCAACTCTCTAGTAGCCCTTTACCAATCCACCACCAACCATGCCAGATACACCTTCCTTCCATATCCATCCAGCATTTGTGTCCATTTTAAAAGACCTTTTAAATCTAATTTGTGTTGTCCAAATATTTTTGGATGTGTTTACCTGCTCTAGAGGTGGTGAGACTTGGGAGAATGGAGTCAATTAAGTGTGAAGGACCAAAGTGTTATGCAACAGCCAACTTTATTAAGAGACTTGGACAATATATACTCTGAGGAAGAAAAGTCAAACTGTGTACAATCATAAGTACAAGTTGCTTCTGGCAAAAATATGTTTTTGCATAGAGGCATGACTGAATAACAGCAGCAAGCAATAGTGAGTAATATGAAGTAAACTCAGTTCCATCTAGTACACCTGGGAGGAGCACAAAAACATTTTACAGAAACAATTCTAGCTTTTCAAGAACCTTAGATTATCAGACACTTGTCTTGCTTTCTTGGTGTGTTCTCATAAGCACTGGAAACATTTCACACATGACACAGTTCAAAGAATGTGTTCTGACAGATGTGCAATCTTACAAATGATATTAGTAAAATTAATTGGGGATACTCTCTTAGAGAACTATCTTACTCTCCTAGCAGCTACCAATTGCAAATAACTCCAAGACTGTGGATGGCATTTGTATTCCCAATCCTCATCTGCATGCTGGAATTTGATCTGATTTGAACTGGTATATATTTTGGGAATTCTGTCAAAACCCCTATGAGTTCACATGTGCAGCTTTGCTGTGACTAGAAGGTGATATTTCCTTTTACTCATCCATAACCTCTGGAGTTTATACTCTTTTAACCCCTCATATTGTATATAGTTACATACTTGCTTAAACCCAAGTTCTCTGAATCTTTTGTGTGGTGTCTTCAGCAATAAGGTCTTATATTATCATCAGTTATGGAGTCATTGTCTTCCCATGGTAGGCATAAACATTTTCCATTTAAACTTTATAAATTCATGTATGTTTACTTGTTAGGAAGATTCTAAAATAGTATCAAATGGTTATTTTCAACAATCATTTATGTTAGTTATCCTTTACCATACTTCTTCCTCTTCTATGGTCTCTATCTATCTAACCCACTTTATCTTTCCCTATATTCTCCTTTTTAATTTTTTAAAATTTAGAAACAATCATTTTACTTATCAATCCCCACATTCCCTCTCCAAACACACCCCCAACCATCTCTGCAAGGATAGTGTGGCCTTCCACACAGGGTCATCAAATTCTTTCTCATCGTTTAGGGGCGGACCTAGGCCATCTTCCATGGATCTGTGCTTAAACAATATCCATCCATAGGGAATGGGCTCCCAAATTCTGTTTGTTCACTAGGGGTAAATACAGGTTCCACTAAGAGGTTCCATAGACTGCCAAGGCCATCTAACTGGCACTCACATTCAGAGGGCTCAGTTCAGTCCAATGCTAGTTCCCGAACTTTATGACTGGGATCCTTGTGCTATCATTAGGTCAGGTCAGCTAGTTCTGTAGGTTTCTCCAACATGTTCTTAACTCCTTTGCTCATCCCTTCTCCCTCTCTACAAGTGTATTCCACAAGTATGACTCAGTGCTTAGCTGTGCGTGCCTGATTCTTATTCCATCAGGTACTAGATGAAGGCTCTAGGACGGCAATTAAGGTAGTTACCAATTTCAATATAGGGGAACGACATCAAGGGTGGTCTCCCAACTACTACCCAGATTGTTAGTTAGGGTCATCTTTGTGTATCTATGAACATTTCCCTGATGTCAAATTTCTCTTTAAACCTGTACTGGCTCCCTCTATTTAGGTATCTCTTTGCTTGCTCTCCTCTATTCCTTTACTGTCTCATTCTTCCTGATACCTCCTTTTCTCCCTGTGCTCTTCTTCTCCCCTTCTTTTTTTCCTACCTCCCTCCCCTCTCCCCCATGCTCCCAAATTTCTCAGGAGTTCTTCTCCATTACCCCTTTTCAGGAGGCCATGTATCTCTCTCTTAGTGTCCTCCTTGTTTCCTAGTTACTGTGATGGTATAGAATGTAGGGTGGAGGACTCTTTGCTCTATGTCTAAAACCCACATATGAATGAACACATACCATGCTTGATTTTCTGTGACTGGGTTACTTCACTCAGGATGGTTTCTTCCAGTTCCATCAATTTGCCTGTGAATTTCAGGAATCCATTGCCCTCCCCCACGGAATAATACTCAATTATGTAAATGAACCACATTTTCTCTATGCATTCTTCAGCCGAGGGGCATCTAGGTTGCCTCCAGTTTCTGGCTATTACAAAAAAAAAAAAAAAAAAAACGCTGAAATGAACATAGTTGAATGCATGTCCTTGTTATATGAATGTGCTTCATTTGGGTATATGCCCAAGAGTGGAATTGCTAGATCTTGAGAAATACTGATTACCACTTCCCTGACGAACAGCCATACTGATTTCTAAAGTGGCTGTACAAGTTTGAACTCCCACTAGCAATGGAAGAGTGTTGTCCTTTTTCCACATCCTCTCCAACATAGACTGTCATGTGTTTTGTAGTTTAGCCATTATGGCTGCTATAAGATAGTATCTTAGAGTTGTTTTGATTTACATTTCCCTTATGGGTAAGGATGTTGAACATTTTCTTAAGTGTCTTTCAGCCATATTAGATCTCTCTATTGAGAATTCTCTGTTTAATTCTGAACACCACCTTTAATTCTGAACACCACCTTTTACTTGGTTTATTTGGTGTTTAGGTGACTGGATTCTTGAGTTCTATGTATATTTTGGAAATCAGCCCTCTGTCAGATGTGGGGTTGGTGAAGATATTTTCCCTTTCTGTGGGCTGCCATTTTTTTTTTGTTGACTATATCCTTTGCCTTACAGAAGATCCTCAAGTCCAATTTATTAATTGTGGATCTTAGTGTCTATGCTACTAGAATTATATTCATGAAGAGATCTCCTGTAAAAAGTCATTCAAGGGTACCTCCCACTTTCTCTTCTAAGTGATTCAGTGTGGCTGGATTTATATTGAAGCATTTGATCCATTTGAACTTAAGTTTTGGGCATGGTGACAGATCAAGATCTATCTGCAGTCTTCTATGAGTCAGCATCCACTTATGCCAGCACTATTTGTTGAAGATGCTTCCCTTTTTCCACTGTATAATTTTAGCTTCTTAGTCAAAAATGTTTGTAGGTGTGTGGGTTAATATCTGGATCTTCAGTTCAATTCTATTTGTCTACTTGTCTATTTTTATGCAAATACAAAGGGGTTTTAAGGACTGTAACTCTATAATACAGCTTGAATATAGGGATAGTGATGACTCCAGAAGAACCTTTATTATACAAGGTTGTTTTGGCTATCCTGGGCCTTTTGTTTTTCCATATAAAGTTGAGTGTTGTTCTTTCAGGATCTGTGAAGAATTGTGCCAGTATTTTGATGGGGATTGCTTTTGGCAAGATTTCTATTTTTACTATGTTGTTCCTACCTACCTATCCAAGAGCATGGAAGACCTTTCCATTTTCTGGTATCTTCTCTAATTTCTTTCTTTAAAATCTCAAAGTTTTTGCTATACAAGTCTTTCAGTTGTTTGCTTAGTGTTACACAAAGATATTTTTTGTTGTTTGTGGCTATTGTAAAGGGCTCCTGTTTTGTTCTTTTGTTCCTTTTTTCTTTGAGTTAACTTTGTATCCTGGTACTTTTCCTCTCATGAAAAGAGTTTGCCAGTGATCCTTCTGACTCTATTGAGTGGAACAGTTTAAGGGGTATTGGTATTAGCTCTTCTTTGAATTTATGGTCAAATTCTGGGCTGAAACCATCTGGTCTTGCACTCTTTTGGTTCGGAGACGTTTGATGGCTGCTTGTATTTCATTAGCGGTTATCAAATTGCTTGTCTGTTTCTGACTTAATATTAGTAAGTCACATTTATCCAGAAAAGTGTACATTTCTTTTAATTTTTGAATTTTGTGGAGTACAGCTTTCCAAAGTATGACCTGAAGAATTTCTGGATTTCCTCAGTGTTAGTTGTTATGTCCTTCTTTTAATTTCTGATTTTGTTAATTTGCATGCTCTCTCTCTGCCTTTTGGTTAGTTTCAATAAAGATTTGTCTATCCTGTTGATTTTCTAGAAGAACCATCTCTTTGTTTCATTGATTATTTGTGTTGTTTCTTTGTTTCTAGTTATTGATTTCAGCCCTCATTTTGATTATTCCTGGTGTCTACTCCTTCAGATGAGTTTGCTTCTTTTGTTCTAGAGCTTTCATGTGTGCTGTTAATTCTCTAGTGTGACTATTCTCCATGTTTTTCATGTGGGCACTTAGTACTATGAGTTTTCCTCTTAGCACTGCTTTCAAAGTGTCCCATAAGTTTGGGTATATTGTGTCTTCCTTCTCATTGAATTCTAGGAACTCTTTAATTTCTTTCTTATTTCTTCCTTGACCCAGGTATGATGTAATTGTGTGTTGTTCAATTTCCATGAGTTTGTAGGTTCTCTGCAATTTGTGTTGTTGTTGAATTCTATCTTTAAACCATGGTGATCCAAAAGATACAGTGGGTTATTCCAGTTTCTCTGTATCTGTTGAGGTTTTCTATGTTGCTGAGTATATGTTCGATTTTAGAGAAGGTTCCATGTGGCACTGAAATGAAGGTATATTCTTTTGTGCTTTGATGGAATGCTCTATAAATATCTGTTAAACCCAATTGGTCCAAAACTTCTGTTAGTTCCTCTGGTTTTTTTTTTTTTTGTTTGTTTGTTTGTTTAGTTCCTGTCTGGTGGTCCTGTCTAGTGGTGAGAGTGGGGTTTCAAAGTCTCCCAATATGAGTGTGTGAGGTTTTATATGAGATTTGAGTGCAAATAATATTTCTTTTATGAATGTGGGTATCTTTGTATTTTGGGGCATAGATGTTTAGAATTGAGACTTCATCCTGATGGACTTTTTTCCTGTCATAAATACAAAACGACCTTTCTCATCTCTTTTGACTTCAAACTAAAGTCAGATTTGTTAGATATTAAGATTGCTACATTAGTTAGTTTCTTAGGTCCCTTTCATTGGAAAATTTTTTCTAACACTTTACTCTGAGGTAACATCTGTCTTTGAAGTTGAAGTGTGTTTCTTGTATACAGCAAAAAGGATAAATTCTGTCTTTGTATCCATTCTGTTAGCCTGTGTCTTTTTATAGGCGAGTCAAGACTATTGATATTGAGGGATATTAATGACCATTTATTATTAATTCTTGTTTGTTTTTGGGTTTATTGTTGGTGGTGGTATTGTGTGTGGAATTTTCTCCCGTTTTTCTTTTGGGTGTTGGTTAAGCAGGATTGTCTATTGCCTACATTTTTGTGAGTGTTATTAACTTTCTTTGGGTTTTCCTTCCAGTAATTTCTGTAGGGTTGGATTTGTGAATATTTATTTCTTAAACCTGGTTTTGTCATGGAATATCTTGTTTTCTCCATCTACAGTGATTGAAAGCTTTGATGGTTATAGTAGTCTGGGATGGCATTCATGGTCTCTTAGCACTTGTAGAACATCTATCCAGGACCTTCTGGCTTTCCAAATTTCAATTGAGAAGTGAGGTGTATTTCTCTTAGGTCCACCTTTATATGTTACTTGGCCTTTTTCCTTTGATGCTCTTAATGTTTTTTCTTGATTTCTGTGAGTACAGTGTTTTGATTATTATGTAGTGGGAGACTTTTGTGATCTAGTCTATTTCCTGTTTTCTAAGCTTCTTATACTTTCATAGGCATGTCCTAATTTTTGTTAGTAAAGTTTTCTTCTATGATTTTGTTGAATTTGTTTTCTGTACCCTTGAGCTGTGCTACATCACTTTCGTCTATACCTATTATTCTTAGGTTTGGCCTTTTCATGGTGTCCCATATTTCCTGGATATTTTGTGTTAGGGGTTTGTTGTACTTAAGAATTTCTTTGGTCAATGATTATATTTCCTCTAGTTTGTCTTCAACATATGAGATTCTCCTTCCATCTCTTGTATTCTATTGGTTATACTCACATTGTAAATATTGATCATTTACCCAGTTTTTCTCTTTGCAGTTTTCCTCATTCTGTATTTTCTTTATTATTTCTATTTCAGTTTTCAAGCCTTGAAATATTTGAATTGTTTCTTTCACTTATTTAGTCTCCCCAACCCCCATTGGTTTTCCTTGTTTTCTTTAAGAGATTTGTTGATTTCTTTAATTTTTTGTTTTGTATTTTCTCCCAGTTCCTGCATTTATTTTTGTATGTTTTTTCCTCCATCTCTTTAAGGGATATTCCCATTTCCTCTTTGAGGGTCAATATCATCCTCATAAAGATGTTTTTAAGGTCCTTCTTTTCTGCTTCATCTGCTTTGGCATATTTGTGTCTGATGTAGAGTCCCTAGATTATGGTGGTGTCATATTGGTCTTTTCTGTTTTTCAATGTGTTGTTATACTGCTGTCTTCCCATCCCTTCTTTCAGTGGGTGCAGGTGGGGGTCTCTACCTCTCCATTTGTCTCCTGGTAGGTAGAAGTGGGCCAAGATTTGATGTCAGTAACTCTGGATGGTCTGGACTCTTCTGGTGTTTTCCTCACCCGGATGGTATAGGGGGGCCAAGGCTGAGATGTTGGTAGACTCCATATGGTAATACCACAAGCAGAGGGCATGGGGGGCAAGACTGAGATGTGGGCATACTCTGGATGGTATGGCCTGCTGGAGCAGGTTTACTACACACTGAACAGACACAGGAAGCTCCAAGGAGGGAATGGGTGGAATTGCCATGAGCAGGATCTACATTCACATCAAGCACAGGGCATGCAGGGGTCAAGACTGAGGTGTGAAGAGACTCTCGATGGTCTCATCAGTCAATGTGGGTCCACTATATGCCAGGGCAGACCTGGGAAGCTCCAGGGTAAGGGGATTGGGGGAGTTGGGCCTGAACAGGACCCACTCTTGCCTCAAATGGAGGGTGTAGTGGTTCCAAGATTGTGATATGGGCAGATTCAGGATGGTCTGAAATGCCAGGGCAGTTTTTTTTTTGTTTTGTTTTTTTCATGAGGAGCTGACCCAGCCAGGTCCAGAAAGCAGATGGTTGGAGTTGGATGGATGGGTGGAACCAGACTCACCTCAAGCTCAAGATGAAGTGGTTTGGGGGGAGGGGGAAGACTTTGATTTTGGCTGATTCATTGGTTATTTGTATTTTTGTGTGTTAATTTCAATTTCATTAATTTCAGTCCTCGTTTTGATTATTTCTTCCTATGTACAATATTTGGGTATTGATTATGTTAAATCTCTAAGTTCTGTGCCTTTGACTTGGATATTTTCTGCTTCTAAATTTATTATGTGTAGATTTGTTATTTGTATTGTGTTCCAGAGATCTTGTAGACTTTGTTGTTTGTTTATCTAGTATTTTATTTGATAGTTTGCTTGACTGAGTGATCTAATCCCTCTATCCTGTACTCAAGACCTGATAGTCTATATTCCTCTAGTTACAATCAAATGGATAAGAATTCTCTTTGAATAATTTGTTTGAATTTGTGAATCTTTTATTGTAAGTCTTTTGGGAAATCCTTTGTTGATGTGAAAATAAGGTTTCAGAAGGAGCCATGGCTCTGCTCAGGCTAAGTAAGATTTCAGAGCCCAGGAGATCTTATGCGGTATTATAGCATTCCCAATCAATCTTCAAGCACCTGGAGATGGATGCTTAGAAATTTTTCTCGGGCAATGAGTGTTGTTGGTATTGAAGATAATGAGTTTGTGGTCTATGTGTACAAAAAAGCCAGGTGAGGTTGCCCAGAACTCTAGTACTGAGCACATGGTCTTCTGGCCAGGCATGTTAGTGTGTGTCATACCCTTCCCTGAAAAGGGGAAGTGTTCTAATTGCAGTGATGTGATGAGTTGGCAAAGCTAGTTTATTGTCAACCTAGAGAAGGAGCAAAGTATGTACATTGAGTATGGGTTGAATTGGTGGCATAAATCTAGGCTCGAGGCTCTCTGACTAAATATAGGAGAGGCAGATAGGATTAGCAGCATGTGTTGGATCCCTACCTAAAGATGTATAGTAAGAGGGACACTGTGGTAGGCAAGTAAACATTGTCTTCTGTCAAGTTTCATGGCTGGATGGACTTGCTGGTTTGGGTTTAGTGCCTCTTCCTGGTGAAGGGCCATCCTCAGGTATTGAATATAGGTTTCTTGGGTGTGAAAGTCTTATTTATGCCTAAGAAAGGATCATGTGGCTGGATAGTGGTGGCATATGCCTTTAATACTAGCACTCAGGGGTTAGAGACAGGAAGATCACTGTGAGTTCATGGCCAGCCTTGTTTATAAAGTGAGTTCCATGGCATGACACACCAAAGCTACACAAAGAAACCATTTTGAATGAAGAGATAAAGAATTGTAGTGACGGCTGACCTGAACAAGGAGGAGCTAACAGGCCACCAGACTGATAGCTGGGAAGCCAGCATGGGACTGACTCAGGCCCCCCTGAATATGCGTCTCAGCCAGAAGGACTGAGCAGTCTAAGGAACCTCAGACAGTGGAACCAGGATGTATCCCTGGTACACAAAAGGACGTTGCGAACACATTCCCCATGAAGGGATAGCTGCCTTAACCTAGAGACAGGAGAGAAGCCCTAGTCCCTACTTCACATGACCTGTCAGATCTACATGACCCCAACTGGATGGCATTCCCCTACATATGGAATTGGGGAGGGGGATGTGAGGGGAGGGTGGTTAGAGTGCATGTGAGGGGGCAGAGAGGGTAAAAGTGAGGGAGGGAGGGAGGGAGGGAGGGAGGGAGAGAGGGAAGGAAGGAGGGAGAGAAGGAGGGACAGGGAACTGGGATCAACATGTAAAATAATAAATAAAAAAAACAACAAACAATCATTAAAAAAGGAATTGTGTGTGTGAAGCAGGGGTGAATGAGTATAGTTGGCTGGGCAGTTTTGAGATAGGTAGAAGAGTGTAGTTTTCATGGACAGATATAGAGACAGAGTTGTTCTTTGTGGTTGGATAGGGCATGTGGAAAAACTGGGGTTTCTTTACTAAAGTGAGTATGTGAAAGGGTGTTTGGAAAGGGAAATGTGTTTCTTAGGAAGTTCATAGTGGTTTCAGGTAGCTTTTGCTATATATCACAAGGCCACAGGGACAGTGATGTTAATAGCCCCCTATCAATAATCAATAATGATACAAAGGCTCTATAACAAGAGAATCTCATTTGAGCAATATCTGAGATCCTTCCTCCCAGATGACTCTTGATTTTTGTCAAGTTCACAATAAAAATTAAATTGTGTAGTGTTTGTTCACAAAATCATCTCACAACTTTCTAGTACTTTCCCTTTTCAATACTCTGGTATGTTTGACTAAGTTACTTCATGTACACACTTACTGCCAGATTTTTTTCCTTTTAGATAATTCTTTTCATGTTATGACTTTCACCAGTATTTCTCATATAACACAGCAATTTCATTATTTCTTATGTTTTCATCTTTTGAATTTATCATATATTTAATATTATAGCATCTTTGTAACAATTTTACTATGTTTACTTTTATTTGAAATTATATTTCATGACTGTATATGTATCATCTGAAGCTAAGCAAACCTTAGTATTTCAAACAAATATTTGCCTTGGTTAATTCTTTTTCAAGGGGGGGTGAGATGATTTTGGAATTTTAAGTTTCCTATCTATACATTCCTTAAAAAAATAACAGCCATCTCAGGCCTGTCTTTCAGCTTACTCAGAGCAGATCAACAATCTCCTTCACTCTCAACTTCTGTACATATTGCAGATTCATCTATAAACTGTTATACTCTCATTATCTGTTCAATATGTAATCAAACTTTTGAGGAATTAACAGAGTAATGCCTTGTGTCACCATACTACAACATGCATAATTATTAATTAGGCAAGTATTATTACTGTGACTGTGAATAATATTATTTTAGTAATATAGACTGACGAAGACAACTCACCTGGTCAATCACCTGAACATTTTCTGTAATGTTCCAGACACTTTGCAGGATGTACAGAAAAGAGACTGACAAACTGCCAGCACAAGTGGGACAGTGTAAAGTTTCCTACTTTGCTGGGGAGTCTGCCAGACACACTATGGCCTATAGGCTTAAGACAAACCATTACAGAAAAAATCTGGGTGATTGATCAGGTAGTGAGATGTCTCTGTCATTACTAGAGTTTGTATATTATCTTTCTGTGGTCTTTAAAGGCGTTGAAGACAGATAGTTATGGTTATAGTTTTCCTTAGTTAGGACTAAAAATAACTTATATGCAGGAATTTAGACTCACAAAGGTAGGATATATTATAGAATATTTTCTTTAAATCTTGTTAAATGTTGATTGACTGACCATACTTAACTATGGTTCTTATTTGATAACTGTTTTGTTATATATTTTACTATGTTAAAGTTAAAAACATCCATTTCATTTTAGACAGAAAAGAGGAGATTATGGGAGATGTCATCCTGTAAATATGCTTCTCATATTGGTTAATGAATAAATCAATGTTGGCCAATAGGAAAGCAAGCTAGGTGGGACTAGGAGACATGGAAGTTTCAGGGAGAGGTAGAAGGAGATTCATCATGTAAAGACTTAAGGCAGAACAACTCCAGACTCTCTATCCAGTAAGATAAGACCACATTGAAGTACTTAGATGAATAGAAATGGGTTAATATTTAAGACAGAGCTAACCCATATGAAACACTAGTAACAGGCCAACAGCTTTATATCTAACACAGCATCTCTGGGTATTATTTGGGGCTGGCATGGCTCTGTGACCAGGCCGGTAGGAAAACATGCTCATGACATTAAATGGAAAATGAAAATATAAATATAAAAAAGGATTACAAAATGTTAGTGGACAAGTAGATAATATATAAAATACATTATAAAGAGGTAATGCAGATGGCATGCACAGTCAGTGGCACAAAAATATTATCTTCCAACATGATAGACAAAACAGAAATCAATACCATGTAAAACCTTTTCATATACAGATGTAAATACTGAACAAATAAAACTTATCACACTAATTCCAATTATTTTTGAACCCACAAGAACATTTCATCAGAGAAAACTTGAAATTTTACAACAATTTGTTTCACTATTTTTAGAAAAGATATTTACCCATTTTAGGAAAGGTATTTATACACCACACACACATACATAAACACACACACACACATGCATGCACACACACAGAGAAGATGTGATGAACAAAGGAAAATAATAGTGAAATTTAAGACTCAGTGTGCAGACCACTTTCTTTGTTTACAATGAAGTATTTATCATATTAAATAAATATCAAATACAACCAACATACATTTAAGTTTCCCTAATGATGTCATTTATCAGATCACAAGACTTTAAAGTATTGTCCACATTTTCTAAGGAAAATGTTGTGTACATGTCCTTTATTAATGGAAAACACATCAATAAAAACAAAATGCTATTGTATCCTTTCAAGTTCAAAGGTGTAATGAAATTAAACTTTTGATTATTCTAATGAACATTGTACCAAATGGGCCCTTCATTTACTAACTGCTACCATGAAATTCCTTTAAATGTACATACTAGTTTCTGTGCTATACAATATCATAAAGTTTTATGCTATGAGGATCTTTGGGTTCTGAAAGTCAGACTTACCTTATTTTAGGAGGTTCCTGGTAAGCGGTTTACCTTTTATGGAAGGAGTATTATGTGGAGAAATCTTAATATCTAAATTTGTTCTTTACTGTGAACTTCAGTTGTGAAAGATGTCTTTTTATTTACTTTATAATCCCATGTAAACAGTGACATTCCAATGTCCATTTCAGTTTTTGTATTTGTTTGAGGAGGGAACTGCAATGATAGGATAAAGTCTTTTCTTAAGATGCAACTAATAAAAAATTCTCTTTTATCTTTCAGCATTTTAATACATATTGAGAAATATCAGCAGTTCTCTGAAATTTCCAAGTTGTTTTGATCCTCTTGAAATAGTCCTGTGCTCTCAGATTTAATACCTAACAGACATTTCCAACTAGACCAAGAGAAGAGATATGGTCAAAATATCAAGCACCTTTAAGGGCAGATAATTCCAGTACTTCATTATACTACCTAGCTCTAGCTAAACCTGTGCTTACCAGCATCAGTAAAGTGTTGCAGATAGTATCACTTTTACATTACACAGATTAAAAGAAAGTGACTTGTGTCTATGGGAAATACTATACTTGATCTACCCTGTGAATATATTTGAAGATGAGTACCTTTGAAGAAGCTCCTCAACCAGTAACAGTTGAAATTGTGAGCTCTGTCTTACTTACTGAGGACACAGATGGGAACATCATTCTTTGCCTTCAGAATGAAGCTGATGAAATGGAAAACTCTACTGAACCTCCGAATAAGAGGCCTTGTTTGTCCTCAGAGGGTGAAGAAACGTATTTCATGCCAGCTATTGAATTCCCACTACCAGAAATGGAACAGGGATTTGAGTTGGTCACAACCACAGCCACAGAGGTGGCTGATGAAGAGATTACTGAAGGAACCATGATGCAGTTACATATTTTACAGGATGACAATCCAGAGGAAGGATTTCCCTTGGCTAATAAGGAAGAGTCAATCATTAACAAAGCATGGTTCACAGGTAAAGAAGATAAAGAAAATCTAAGCAAACAAGGACATAAATGGAAGCAGGGGATGTGGTCCAAGGAAGAAACAGATATTTTGATGAGGAACATTGAACGTTATATGCAGGAACATGGAGTAGAAAATGCTGCAGAAATCATTTTTAAGATGTCAAAAGGTAAACGCAAAGATTTCTATAGGTCTATATCATCGGGTCTGAATAGGCCTTTGTTTTCAGTTTATAGAAGAGTGGTCCGAATGTATGATGACAGAAACCATGTGGGAAAATACACACCTGAAGAAATTGAGAAGCTCAAGGAGCTCTGGCAGCAGCATGGCAATGACTGGATAAAAATAGGTGCTGCCATGGGAAGAAGTCCATCTTCTGTTAAAGACCGGTGCCGACTGATGAAAGATCCTTGCAAAACAGGGAAATGGACAGAAGAAGAAGAACAGATTCTTGCAGATGTGGTTCATGAATTGACATGCACGGAGATGGGTGAGAAAGTCACACAGGGTGTGTGTTGGACAGCTGTGGCTCAACGAGTAGGTACTCGCTCAGCAAAACAATGTCGTACTAAGTGGCTCAACTACCTGAACTGGAAACAGACTGGAGGCATTGCATGGACCAGGAAAGATGAAGTCACTCTCATCCACAGATTAGCAGAGCTTGATGTGTCTGATGAAAATGAAATTCACTGGGATGACTTAGCTAAAGGATGGGAAAGTGTTCGTTCACCACAATGGCTGAGAAGTAAATGGTGGACCATCAAAAGGCAAATTACAAACCATAAGGACTTCGCATTCCCAGTTCTAGTACAATGTCTTCAACAAGTGTATGAGAGCCAAAATGCCAGTCTCATGTTTTGGGAGAATAAATCAGAATCTGAAGCATCAGATAGCACCCATGATATTAGTGTTCAACATGTCCCCATCATAGTCACCAGTGAAGAAGATAATAGTACATCCATCTGTGCAGTCCCCGTGACAGGATTGCAAATTACACTCGAGCTCGTTCCTGGCTCCACAACAGATTACCATGCAACTATTGTTAATGCTGAAACAATATCCCTGCCCAGTGAACCACAATAGATATTTGAACTTCTTCCTTCTTTCCCTTTATGTTCCATTCCCTCACCTGGTATCTACTTCCTTCAAGCAAGCTAAACTCAAGACCTTCCCTTAACTCTGACCACAGTAAGCCTGACAGCTCCTGCACCTTCTTACCCTATCCCATTACATTTCATCTTTTATTCCATGAACATCCTTTGAACACTAGCATCAATGTCATATGGAGTGTTATATACCAAGAATCACTAAAGTATTTGAGGAAACTAAAATTGTTCTTTTCACATCCCAAGAGGTATTGGCAGTCAATAATGATGTTTATTGTTCTGATATTCATGGACTTGCAAGTGTATTCAAGCAGACAATTTCCCTGACAGAATTCTTCAACTAACTCTGCAGCTGTCACTTAATGATGTCATTGTTTCTTAATTCAGAGACCTAAACATTAAAGCTAATGAACTGTGCTGTGATTACAGCAGAAGAATTCTGTGTGACCAGCCATAAGAACAAGAAATTTCCTCTGATTTTTCCAGAACTTGAATTACTGAGGATTGAGTCACTAACCATAGTAGAGCAAATGTATTACACAAGTGATGACAAAACCATGTTTTGTGCCCCTTCACTACCTGATGTTATCAAGGCATGGGGTTCTACAAGCACTGAACCTGTCTTGCCTATCACAACATTAATAAATGCCATAATCCAGAAACTGCAAGGATCACATACCAGTGGATCCCCTTTGGGCAACTCTGTTTCTATAGACTTAAATGATACTGGACTTAACTAAAATATTACAGCCTTATCATTAGGTAGAAACAAGCAAAATGCCAAAGAAATGTTACTGTGTCTGAAAAGGGAAATGAACAATTTCCAAGAGATTTTAATTTCTAGTCTCCTAACTCACATAGCTACAGTTGGTTAGCTATAAACATGAAGACTACATTCCTTTTTACTATTTTTAATACACATGAGATCCAGTTTTATGACTGAATGATGAGAAGTTTAGTTGCACATATTCTTGTGTTGAATGTTACCAAGAGGAAATTTTTTTTCACCTCAGTTACTGGAAAGTTTTCAAGTCACCAAAGGGTAACTGCAGTAATATTCATGTCTATAGCTCAAATTTGGTATTATATCAAGCATCCATAACAGTTGATTACTTTTGAAACAAATCCTATTTGTTCAGTGCTTATTGGTTACAAATACGGATGAAACTTGTGACTTGACTTTGTAAGCAGCTAGAGTTGATTTAGTCAGAAAAAAGCTAGAACGCGAGTAAAGAAAATTCATAATGTTTTTTCTTACATGGAGTATGAATTGGTAAACAAACCCACTAGTTGCTTAGTTGCCCTCTCATCTAATACCAAGTATTTTACAATTAACATACTGATGTGAAACTAAATGGGAAAAGACATACATTGTCTTTAACTGATGACCAGGGCCTTTTATTACATGCTGTTCTTCCTATGCCAAATACACAGAAATATAATTGAGGATTTTTTTTATCTTGCCTTAAAGAGAGCTTATACAGTACCATCATCAGGCAATGTGCTTCACGAATGGAAATTTTAAAGACACAATTTCCATCTGTAATAAAATAAACAGACCAATGGTCATTCCGAATAGTTATGCCTAAGCAGACTTTTAGGTTTTTACTGACAAGATTGCTATCAAATCCACTAATAGTATAGTTACATAATTTCATTGTGTTGATATAATTACAAGCATAATTAACTATTTTGCATCAAAAGAACAAAAAACATAAGAATTGTTGGTTTATTAAGGAACTATTTGTGAATGTTCAGGTCAAGAATAATAAAACAATATGCTTTACAATGCAAAAGTTTAAGATACTTTTTTCTGTGTTTACTGAAATTGTTTTTTCTGCATGAAGGTATTTAGAACAATGGTCTGGAATTCTCATAGAATAAGTCAAACATGCTGATCATTCACAAGTCAAACAAACGTCTAAGTCAGCACTGGATTGTCATCGACATAACTATAACTCATTGAGTCAGTATTTGAGGGCGGTGTCTGTAAAGGAAGGTGAAGCAAATTGAGAAGCCTCCTCCCCCATACTCCACAAGCAATGCATTGATGCTGAAACCATTGTTATTAGCATAGAATAATATAGAGTAGGGAATGCCCTGATCTCAACAAATTGTTGTTTTGGAGTACTAAAAATAATAATTTTAGCCTTGTGTGTCCCTGGAACTTTTCTGCTAACTTTGCATCTTCTCTGAAGTAAATGAAAGTTCCTTTATTCCATCCTTACATCTATATCTTTCTGCTTTCTCTCCCTCTCTCTCTCTCTATATATATATATATACATGCATACACACACACACACACACACACACACACACACACACACACATACATTGATGGTATGTGTGTATGTTATGGAATGAATACAGGTTAATGTGGCTGCACCAGAGTTAGAAATGTTTCTAAATTATTCTAAACAATGTCTGTAATGATAGGATATGAACCAGACTAGTGTCAGAAGGAACAGCTGGTAGAAACGTTTTATGGTAGGTTTCAGGGTAATGCAACAAAAATCCAAGAAGATAAGACTGAGCAAGGTCCAGATATGTTAAATCAGCTAGTAGGCCACATTAATACATAGGAACTGATCTGACTGTGGAAATCCCCCATTATTGATTCACACATCAAGTTTCAGATACTAGACTCTAGTAAAGCCATGGCATTTCAGTGTTATATGTCCTTCACTTAATGGGGTCCAGGATTGAGAGTTACACCCTTTTAAAAGTCTGGTATTTCCAATAGTTTCTTGAGACAAGAGTTCTTGATACACTTTCAATATGCCCAAATACTCCCACAGTTCCAAGTCTCCTCAATAGTCTTATAAGGCAGATTTCTTTCTAATCGTATGAATGAGTCATTAATCAGTCTACTGAAAAGGTGAAGCATGAGAGATGTTGTAGTGAGATAGTCCTTCTGTGGCACTGACCACGCCCATTGGGGGTGGAGCCATGGGCGGAAGTGACCTGGGGAAGGAGGTCGGAGAGGGCCGGGAGTAAGAATGAGATAGTATTTTACAGCTTACATTGTTATGTATTCTTATATGTGGTAAGCTATGTAAGATTAAGTTTATATTTTGTTATATTGTGTGAAATCTTTCCACTTACAATATTTTATGCACATTATTTTTACCATATTCTATGTATGTATACTTTTCTTGTATTCAAGACATTTGTATATTGATACAATTTGGGATATTTATCATACTGCCCTTTATAGTTCTACCTCTGGTCTTGACATTTCTACTCTACCTCTATTTTAGGGATTTATATGTATGTATATGTATATAGTTATATTGTTTAAGTATTTGTTCCTGCTTTACTCAAGGAAGTTTTAATCAGTCTTTTAGCTAAGTTCCTGAGTATTACAGATTATCTTCACTCATATTTCCTGTACCTATGAGATTAGTCAGATATAGATGCTTAATCTTCAATCACTTCATAGACATACAGAACATGGCATTTAAATGTCTTAATATTAGTACTCCATTGACATGAGACACTGTTGCTCCTGATAGCACCGTGTACTTTCCCGAAAATATGTTGGACACTGTTGTTGCTCCTGCTGGAGTTCATTCTCGCCTCAGCTAATGGCCTGTTGGGCAAAGAAGTGCCCCCACCTTGACCACTGATTTGGACATGCAGTCCTATGTGCTTGCAGGAGACAAATATAGAAGACTACCTGACATTGCCAAGTCAGGGTAAGACAGCCATTCTACCTCCCTGCTGTTGTTGTGGTCTGTCAAGTTCTCTTGGCCTTACCCAAAACTGGGTATACCAACGTTGCTGTGAGACCTTGGGTGACTGTCCAGGTGGCTTGCTGTTTCTGTCCTTGCTGCACATTTTGGAAGTTGTCCATCCGCATTTCCTGTCTACTCTAGTATTGTTAATTTCCTTCTCAAGTCTTGATGAGGTTGAAGATTAAACTATCACAACTATTATTCTGTCTTCCTTGTTAGATATATTAGGTACTAGACTTACGTTTTCCAGCTTAGGACAACTCTATTGTAAACTCCATTATGCCTTCACCCTAGGACTAGATATGTAGGTCATTTTGTTCTCGATTTTCCTTTTCTTAGAGCACACTTGTTATTCACTGTTTTGTATATAGTTTTGTATTAAGCCTAAATCTTTTCTTTAGACTAAAAGGGGAATTATAGTGAGATAGACCTTCTGTGGCACTGACCACGCCCATTGGGGGGTGGAGCCATGGGCGAAAGTGACCTGTGGAAGGAGAGAGCCGGGAAAAGCTCTCTTGCTGGTGTGACTCGGACAGAAGAGCATCGGGTTGAATTTCCTGGTGTTCATCTGTCTAGGTTGTAAGTTATTTCTCCCTGAATAAACATCTATTCGGCCTATTTGTTTATCCTAATCCTTATTAACCGTGATAAGATGTAGTTTCTGGGATTTAGTCATACTTTCTCCTCAAAATGGAGTCATACCTGTTTGTAAATTAGAGACCTGGAGGGCACTGCCAAGACAGAAAAGATACTACTTTATACAATATGAAGTAACTTAGAGTGCTGAGTTGTATGATCTTAACAACATATACTGTCTACTTCAAGTATTACCCTGTGACCCATTCTGATATCTATAACTAGAAACCTGATGTAAATAAAAACAAAATGTTCTTTTGAAATTGATGTCATCTAGAGGTTCAGGAATAGGAATCATTTCTCTGCTAATTAGATAATTTAAAGGTAGTAAGGAAGTGTTACTGGAAACTATTGGCAGCCTTGGTAGAGACATTGTATTATATTGGAGAAATTCGGGTCACTTCATATTGTTCCTAGTATTACTTAAAAATATATATTGTATAAAGGACTCTCAAGGACAGAGAACAGACTCAAACAGAATTTGACAAAAATTTATTGATGACTTAAACAAATAATTCCAGAGCAGAGAAGCTATAAATCTCACAAATTTAAATTTATAGAGGAGTGAATATGATAAACTGGCATTGAGGTCAGTCACACAGTAGCAGGCATCCAAAGTTGGAAGGGAGGGAAATATTAGAAAAAGAGCACGGATGCTCCGAGTTATGAAGCATAAAGGCATACTTAGGTTTTGTCCAACATCTAAATAAAAAGACAAAGGGGATAAAATAAGTTGATATGATTCTCAGTAATAACTCATAAATGCAGGCAAACCTCGTGGTGTCTCACAAAGACTTCACAGAGGTCCCAGGAAACTAGGGAGGAAAAATATATTTTCTTAAGGTAAACACACCTGCCCAAGAGTGGTCTCCTAGTCTGGCCCAGGACTTTCTGCCTGTAGTAAACCTTAGTGGGGAATACAAGGACATGTTTCTACCTAGAGGTAGATTCCATTCTTTACAAGATTAACAAATGTAGCACTTGTTCAATAATGTGCTATATTTCACAAAATGAACTAAAAAATGAACTAAAATTCCAAGTCTTTTTTTTTCCTTTTTTTTTTTTTTTTTTTTGGTTTTATAGAGACAGGGTTTCTCTGTGTAGCTTTGGAGGCTGTCCTGGAACTTGCTCTGTACACAAGGATGGTGTCAAACTCACAGAGCTCTGCCTGCCTCTGCCTCCTGAGTGCTGGGATTAAAGGTATGTGCCACCAACACCTGGCTAAAATTCCAATTCTTTAAGAGGAAAATAACATAACCTGACACTAACACTGTATGATAGGCTGGTATATTGTGAAATGGTTCTTTTTGCATTAAGAAGATTTACTTCTTCATGTCTGTGCTCAAACCTGGTAAGATTCAGTATACCATCACCCAAGGTTCTACCTGGCTCATGGGATAAAAATAAACAGAGAAATTTCCCTGCTTCTTTGGGAAGCAACATTCATAAGACAAGCATAAAAATGTGTCCTATACCCATATGTGTAATGTTTAGGGCTCCTAAGTGCACAGATAGAGCACAAGGCTCATGTTTTATAAAACAAAAAAAAAACTAACAATAAATAAGGCTTTTTAATGCTGTTATGTTAGTCTGCTTCTTTATATAATTTAAATCAAACTGTAGTTTCCATAAGATTTTAATCTAAAGCTTTTATTACTTACATTCAGTACAATCAGTACAACTGTAGTATCAGAACTTGGTATACAACTATACTGTAAATATCTTTGAAATGTTGGCTAGAAATTTGGGTCAGTGATTGAAACATTGGCTGTTCTTCCAGAAGACACAGGCTCAATTCACAGAAACAAGATGGCTGCTTACAACTGTCTCTAACTCCAGTTACAGGAGATCTGACACCTTCTTCTGATTTCACCAGGCACCCGGTGTACACATGTTGCATAGAGATACATGCAAGCAAATTACTCATGCACATACTTTTTTAAAAGAATGTGTTCATTTTGACTCATTATTTTAGCTGGCATATTTGTTTAATTGTGTTTAAGCTAGGATTCCTTGGACATTAATTCTGTAAATTTTGACTGCATAAATTACACATGTAATGTTTACTAGTTTATGATTCATCATATTTAAATTAACCTTAATAATTTAACAAAATTATCATATATATGTATCCCTCATACTTTAGTGTTGGACTGTCTGTGGTCTATCATAAGGCTTATTTTGCTTTTGTATGAAGAGAGCTTCTCTCTAACCACAAAGATACAGTTCCTTGATTGTAGTGTTAAAATATAGACCAGACTATTCCCCCGGCCACAATAGTGCAGTAACCTTTCCCTCTCATGGACATCCATAGGAACTACACTAAGAACACTGTGCATCTCTTGCAAAGGGGTTTCCCAATATCAGGATTTCTGACAGTTGTCAGGTTTCTCAAATGGTGTATTTGATACTTTTCATTACTGTGATAAACTAGAACACGGCTGATTACAGCTTCACCCACAGCCTTGAAGCTGAGGTTAACTAGAAGTAGAGAGCGTCAACAAATTTTCACAGCCTGCTCCTAGTGAGATACTTTTCTTTAGGAAGTCTGCATCACCATCTCAAATAGTGCTGGTAATGGGAGCAAGTGATCCTGAGGCTATGAGGGACATCACACAAACCACCATACTTAATAGTCAGTTTATTTCACAGGTATGCTAGGGACCAAACAGCCTGCTCATCACCCATTTATCTGCTTTAGGCCAAGGATTCACCTTGTGAACACCTCCTTCCCTAGAGAGTTATAAGAAATAACCCCCACTCTGACACATGGGTCTAATTCTACTGCAGAGCCATCGGCATGTTATTGCTTCTGTCCATGGCAACAATAAATGAATTTTTAAACATTCGTTTTAAAGTTAATGTGTTCCTAAAATACAGTGGGTGGTTTCATTCAGCAATAGCTACCGCTATCCAATGTTTTCCATGAGCTGTCATTTGCTTATCAGCAATCAAAAAATTCCAAAACAACACAATAACATACAGGATTCAGACTCCTTGTCTATTTTTCATCTTTATGTGGTTTATTCTTTTTATATTACTTTTTCCCTTAAAAGACTTTGTTATTTTTAAACTGTGTTTTTCTATGACTATCTATCCCTTTTTTATTTCTTAAACCTGTGCATATTTTAAACAACTATAACCTGTTAAAAGGTATTTATTTATTTATTTATTTATTTATTTTACATCTGAACCTACTTAACCTCATACCTCTAAATGAGCAAAATCCTTTTATTTCTTGGTTTTGGAAACAGGGTTTCTCTGTGTTACACACCTGGCTGTCCTAGAACTTGTTTCATAGACCAGGCTAGCCTCAAACTCACAGAGATTCAGCCACTTTTACTTCCTGAGTACTAGGATTAGCCTGGCATGAGCAAAGTCTTGAAACAGCTAAACTACTGTTGAGCCCTCTGCTGTGGCTTTGGTAGGTGGCTCTGCCCCCTCCTAAGGCCTGTGAGAACCAAGCCTAATTCAGCATTCCTGGTCCAGAGGTTTGCTGGGAACTCATTAAGTCATTGAGTGCCCTGAGCTGTGTCAGACATTTTTATTTAGTTTTCTGTTTCTATTTAGTGAGAAAAGTCTATACCAGTGCTCTACTGTATGGCAGAACTTTTTAAAGAAGTCAGATCCATTTTTTTTTTCCTTTTGTAAAGTTTTTTCAGGCCCAAGCTTTTTTTTGGGGGGCCCACCAACGGGCTCACAAATCATGACACAGAGGCTTATTAACTGAATGCTTATCCTAGTTTAGGCATGTTTTTGGCTAACTCTTTAACTTAAATTAACCTGTTTCTCTTTATCCTCCTTTTGCCTCAAGGCTTATCTATGCCTGCCTGGCTAGCATCTTCCTGGCTTCTTGTCCCAGGAATGTTCTTCCTTCTCTCCTCGTTCTCTCCAGCCAAGATATCTCCTCCTATTTAATATGTCTGCCCACCAGCCACACCTGTCCATTCTCTGCCCAGCTATTGGCCATTCAGTTTTTTTTATTAGTCTAATCAGTTGCGTTAGGCGGGCAAGGGAAAACAGCTTATCATAATTAAACAAATGCAACATAAATAAAAGTAACACATGTTTACACAGTTAAAGTAATATTCTGAAGCAAAAACAAATGTAACATATCTTTTTCTCATTAAAATAATATTCATTAACACTCCTTGCCCCCAGCAATGTATCCTAATGTACTTTTTGGACCTGCATTCCAAGACCTTTCATAATGGCAACATGGTATGGATAAGGTACAACAGAAACAGATTACAATTTATAAATTTTGCCTCTTTCTTTTGCTGCTGTTTCTCTGACAAGACTGTGAAGTCTAGTGGCATTTGTCACCTTTATACCAGGTAAAACTTAATGTGGAGTCAGGTGCAGTCTCCTCTAGACTGGCTTAGAACCAGCTGATGTTTTAGAGACATTCGCTATCATCTTGAATATCTGCTGTTGTTTCCTACTCTACTTTCATGGCCTAGAACTAATAAACATTTGTAGACTGTAGAGTCATTCCATACGACTGCCATAGCTAGGTTTATATTTTGTGTACCTCCGCCTCTTCAAACATGATTTTAGCACCATTATGTTCTGTCTAAATATAGTAGCTTTCAGTCAGATAACATACAGATTCATAGAACTTCAAACAAAGGAATGGAAACAATTATATGTTACTACTTGTAAGTACATAAATCATTTGTCTTTTGTAAGTTTTCTACCCTTTGCTGCCCAGCTATGTATATGTGCCTCTGGTATATAAATATATTTCTCTTTACTGTTATTTCAAGACTGATAGTTTCTCTTAGGAACAAACATATTTTAAGCTTAACTTATATATGACTTTTATATTTCTGACATGACTTACTAAGCTATCCTTTTTTTTGCCTGATTTTTCAGGATCCTGAATTTTGAGTTTCTGTGTTTTAGATATGATCTGAGTTTACTTTATGGTTGTAGTCACAAAAGTTGTTTTCCATTTTAAAAATGAATCCACAGATTTAGGGCTACAATGCAATGCTTGTCTCCTGTTCCTGGTAAGAAGGTAGCATAAAACCTAAAATTATTTACTATAGCTCATAAATTTTCTGTTGAAAAGGCAATATGTATAGTACAGCATTCTTTAATTGGTTGATAAATTCACTTGCATGATAGAGATGAAAGTAAAAGATTAATGGTTTAGTGATTAGAAGGGCCCTACTCATAGGCAATGAACTATAAGCGATTAAGGAATACTGACAATTTTCCACAAAATGAGCATCCTAATTGTTTATCTAATACCAAGTGGTTAGCTTTGATATCATTTTCATTCAAACAACACTAAACAGACTACATTTATTAATATTATCATTATCATTTTTTGCTTCTAATTCTTATTATTATTTTGTCTAAAACCTGACAATACTATGCCACTGACTGAGTGGTGTGTATCTCAAAAGTTTCAGTACCAAATAAACTAGCCTGCCAATATCTAGGCTCTACCTCCGCAGAAGTTTCAGAGCCTTGACAGGGTTCATCCACATGTTTGTTTCAATGGTGAAACCTGAGTGATCATTGACCTAATTTCTATCAGAATCTTCATTTCCATCTGGGATTCCATCAGACTCATGATGAATGAATATATTCATATCAGTGATCTGGGATTCTAAGCTCCTACCATAGTTTCATTTCGAGGCCTGATTTCATTATTATAGGTGTTCTATAGCAAATTCTGCCAAACTTTGACAAAGTGATCCTCCAATATAGTTCTTAATACTCTTCCACATCTTCTCAGGAATAGAAGCCACAAGACCCCAATTATTGACAGCATTTTTGTTAGCATTTTCATACTGTCAAAAGTAATTTCAAATGAAAAAGACTTCTTTTTGGCTCATAGTTTTTGAGTTCTTAATTGATGGCGAAGCAGATCCATCTATTTATCTTGGTCCAGGATTGATATGTAACACATTACAGCTATGTCACATTATAAAGCCTTTATTCACCTTATAAATAGGATGAGAAAGAGAGAACTGAAGTTCCATTCTTTTACATAAAAGAACCACCTCCCCAAAAAATAAGATATTTTGCACTAAGCTTCTTTTATGTATTTTAATACCTCCCACTGATGCCATTTGGGAGACTCAACTTGTAATAGATGGCTTTTGAGGAATATTCCAAATCCAGACTACAGCATCAACTTCTAAGAGAAAAGTTTTGTTTGGCCACAACATTAGGGATTTAATTCCATTACATAAGAGTTGACTCCAATAATTTGATCCAGTGGTGGAACACCATCACAGGAACATAGTGTTGACCAAAGATTCTCCCTGATAGCCAAGAAAGGGCAACTAGGAGAAGTCATTAATAGCTGGGAACCCTAAAGTCACCTTAAAAGGCACATTCCCATTGACCCAAAGAATTTTAACTAATCTCTCCCTCCAAAAGATGCTAGCACATCACTAATGGCTAAGGTCCAACCCTATAAATGTGGGCCTTTGGAAGGATATTTTCATATGTAAACTATAACAGAATCCTTACTCATTTCACTTTCTTTTCTAAATACCAATTTTGCCTTTCTATTTTCACTTTTACAGTCACTATTATCATTGAAATGAATAATACGAATTTTCATGATGATCACAATTGAACACAAAATATTCCTGTATGATCAAACTGTTGCTACAGATGATGCATGTTCTAAAAATATGGTTGATAACACTCTCCAGTTGCCTCTCTTCATATGCAGGGCTATAGAGGGTGAGAATAATGCATACAAGCTGCATTGTGAAACTATAGCAATTGAAGACAACTATTTTAGAAGAATAAATGTTCCTTATGGAATGTCTAGTAGCATCTTAGTATTCATTTGAAAGTTGAATATACAGCATTGCTTCACTTGTGACCTCAATTTTGATTGGCAAGTGAGGGGGGAGCACCTGGGTGCTTACCATCAGAAGAGTCAGAATCATGAGAATAAAACAGTACTTCTAAGAACAGGTACGTTGCTAGTCATTACAAGTCATTTGACGTTTGTATCTACCTAGTTGGTCTTCAATGAGGCAATGATTAAATATTTTGATGTAAGTTTGAGAATATCATTTATAAATGATAATATCAAGATAATCTTTAAATAACTTAAAATCAATGGAATAAAATAGGCACTCTGTGATGGTTTGAATAAAAAGGCCCTCAGAGGCTCATATATATGAATGCTTGGTCCCCAGTTGTAAAGAATGTTTGGGAAGGATTGGGAGATGTTGCCCTATTAAAGGGTTAGGTGAAGAGGTTTCAAAAGTCTATGTCATTCCTCGTTAGCTCTCCCTGGTGATTGTGTCTCAAGATGCAAACTCCAATGGAACTCTGTATAGTGATAATTTAATATGGTTTATTTCATTTTTCCTTCTTTATACTGCTATTATTCTAAGAATATTGATTAACTATTTTTTCTATATGGACAAAGCAATATAAAGAAGAAAGTATTTGGGGCTATCATAAAAGAGTATTATAGTCCACGATAGAAGAGTATAGGTAGCAGGTGGCTAAAATGACATCTGAGAGCTTACGTCTTGAGCCGAAAAACAAGAGTCAGAGAAAGAGAGAGCTAATTCAAAATGCCACGAGTCTTTTAAAGCCTCAAAGCATATACCAGTTGGAATACTTCATCCAGCAAGGCCACATCTCTTCATCTTCCCCCAAACAGCCACATTCTATTGAAATAAGTAGTAAAAAGCCAGAGAGACTTAGGTGATTATCTCATCGAATCTGTCACATTATACTCTATAAGTCTCATAGTCTTATACCCATATCATAATGCAAAATGCATTTAGTTGAACTTCAGTTGTCCCCATAGTCTTTCACAAGTCTCAACAATATTTTAAAGTTCATAGTCTAAGTCTTTTCTGCAACTCAAGGTAATTATTTAACTGTAGTCCATCCCCTAGAAAATAAAGCAAATAACACACTTCCAAAATATAATAACAGAATGCACATTTCCATTTCAAAGGAATAGAAGACTAGTGAGAAAGTACTGGATCAAAACAGGACTGAAACATCAAAGAGAAAACCCCAAAGTCTGTGGCTACATGTCCAATATCAAAGGGTTGAGATGGTTTCACACTTCCAGCTTTACTGCTTGCAACATACTTCTCTCTCTTGGGCTGTTTCCATTTCCTTTTATTAAATGCAGCATTCTTTGGCAAATGGCTCTGTCATCTCTGATATCATGGGATCTCCATATTCACAACCTCTTGCCCTTTCATGGCCTTCATTCTCAGACTATGCTGCCAACACACGTTATGTCAACCTATCTCTTAAAATATGAAGGGAAATTGTATGACCCCTGTATTTATGTATCTTTAACGACTCTAATGAACAACACTGCTGAATCTAGCTACCAACTGGGGATGAAGACTTTCCTTCTTGATGAAGCTTTTGTGCATTGTTCCTTTCTAGACGCATTAAATTCCTTAGGCTTTACTGTTTCCCAAACTAGAAGCTGAGCTGGATAAGGTCTTGTCTTGTGGCTATTCTCTATTCTAATGCAGATTTGGTGCCTCCTTAATAGTACCATTTTGTGCACCAGGGATACATCCTGGCTCCACTGTCTGAGGTCCTTTAGAATGCTCAATCCTTCTGGCTGAGACGCATATTCAGGAGTCAGTCCCATGCTGGCTTCCCAGCTATCAGTCTAGTGGCCTTTAGCTCCTCCTTGTTCAGGTAAGCTGTCTCTATGTGTTTCTGCCACATGGTCTTATCCTCTCCATCTGCATCTGAGTTCTAGTTTGACTCAGTGTTTATGTATGGGTGTTTGATCCTGTTTCCAACAGGTATTAGTTGAGGACTCCATGGATAAGTTAGTTGTTGATCTCATTCTCTGGGAAGGGCATGTATGATAACCTTTCCATGGAAGCACAAATTGTTAGTTGGGAGCAGTCTTGTAGTACTCTAGAACTTTCTTTGTGTTCAATTTTATCTTCAAACCAATATTGGCTCGCTCTTTTATGTTCTCTCTCTTTGTCACTGTCTCTGTCTCTCTCTTTCCTGTCTTCTATTCCTAACCAGGCTCAATCTTCCTGGTCGCACATGTTTTCCTTTCCTCCCCCTCATTTCCTCCTACTTCTCTCTCCATTCGCTGCCCCCCCCCCCTTCCCCTGAGCTCTGGGGGACTTGTCCCTTCCCAGGTCTGTGAGGGACTTTATATGACTCTCTTAGAATACACCTTGTATCCTAGTTCCTCTGGTGATGTGAATTATAGGCTGGTGATCATTTGATCTAGATCTAAAATCCATATATGAGAGAGTACATACTGTGTTCCTCTTTTTGTGACTGGGTTACCTCATTCAGGATGGTTTCTTCAAGTGCCATCCACTTGCCTGCAAATTTCAAGATACCATCATTTTTTTTTTCTGCAGAGTAGTATTCAATTGTGTAGATGTGCCACATCTTCATTAACCATTCTTCAATTGAGGGGCAACTAGGTTGCTTCCAGGTTCTTGCTATTACAAATAGTGCTGCTATGAACATAGTTGAACAGATGTCTTTGTTGCATGGATGTGAATCCTTTGGGTATATGCCTAAGAGGGGGATTGACAGGTCCTGTGGTAAACTAATTCCCATTTTCCTGATGAACCTCCATACTGATCTCCAAAATGGCTGTATGAGTTTGCACTCCTACCAGCAGTGGAGGAGTGATCCACTTTCTCCACATACTCTCCAACAGAAGTCATCATTGGCGTTTCTAATTTTAGCCATTCTGGCAGGGGTAAGATGGTATCTCAAAGTTGTTTTGATTTGCATTTCCCTGATAGATAAGGATGTGGAGCATTTTCTTAAGTGTCTTTCAGCCTTTTTGATTTCCTCTATTGAGAATTCTTTCTTCAGTTCTATACCCCATTTTTTAATAGAGTTATTTGGTGTTTTGTTAGGACTTTGCGAACACATCCCCCATGGAGGGATAACTGCCTTAATCTAGAGACAGGAGAGAAGCCCTAGTCCCTACTTCACATGACCTGTCAGATCTACATGGCCCCAAATGGATGGCCTTCCCCTACATATGGAATGGGGTGGGGGGATGGAAGGGGAGGGTGTTTAGAGTGCATGTGAGAGGGCAGAGGGTAAAAGGGAGGGAAGGAAGGAGGGAGAGGGAACTGGGATCCACATGTAAAATAATAAACTAAATTAAAAAAAATGCTTTGACTACAAAAATTTAAGTTCAAGGACAAGTTACTGGGGAAAAGGATTTCTATTTTTGTTTCCACAGAAAATGAAAAGATGTGGATTCCTTTCAGACTAATGTGGTTTGATCAAGCCAGACTGCCTGAAACAGAGTACGAGGTGATCCTACATTCAAAACAGCTGGACAAAGCAGCCTTACAGTCTGTTATTGAATTAAGGGAGTAGGTAATAGTCACCTGGAGCTGCAGCTGAAAGTTCTCATCTCAACTCAAAAAGGCATGGATGTTTTGAAAACTCAAACCCCACCCTAGTAGCATATGCCATACCTCCTAATCCTCCCCAAACACTTAACCATTTGGGAACAAAGTATTTAAATGTCCAAGACATAAGAGATCATCTCTTTTAAACATGCACAAGTATATATTGTTATTACTTGTTCTTCTGATAAGAATTTATCTTGCCAAGTCTTCTCTTGGAAGTTGTAATGGGGAATGTTTCACATAACTACATATATTTGAAGATTTTAGTTCCTAGTTGGTGAGTGTGTTAGGAAATGTTATGAAAACTTTAAGAGGCCAAGGATTGGTGGAGAACATATATCACTGGGGTGTGATTTAAAGTTTTATAAGATGTCTCTACTTCCTGTTCATTCTTTCTAGTGAAATGTTATCAGGCTACTTCTCTGCTTATATGCCAGATTAATGCTCCAGCTGCCATGCCTTCTCCACTATGATGGGTTATATCCCTTCTGAAACTATAAATCAAAATTTCTTCCTCAACTTGACATTTGTTTATGTGATTTTATCACAGCAGCAGAAAAGTAACAAAACTTCTCATTTCCATGGCATATTATGTGGAATCTCATAATTTTTAAAAGACAAATTGAGAATATTTGTGTCTTTCTTTTCCATACTGAAATATTTTATTTATAAGACAGCAGTAGTTTATAATTATGAATCAACTGTTTTGGGGATGTTTTATTTTCTCCTTTCTTGACTTCTTTCTGGCTATTGCTGAACTCTATGCGAGAGAACTCTGAACAAGGAATCTATAACAGGTAATTTGTCAGAATTTTTTAATTTCTTTAGGCTTTGCTTATTTTTTATTGAATACAACTTTCTAAGAAGAAAATAACTTTTATTTGCTCTTTATCAAAACTATCCTACTTTCTTATAGCATCCAGTGCTATACATGTTAGAAAGCAGAAACTATTTATGGGATTTCCCTGTTTTTCTCCCAGTTTCTTTTTTCATCTTCCATGCATTCCCCCACTTACTCCTATGTGAAAATGTACAATTATGTTTCTAGCTTTGCAGTTTTCACTGACGTGCCCTGTTAGTGTTTTTAATTTTTTAATTATTTTTTCTTATTTTACATATAAATTGAAGTTCGTTCTCCTTCCCATCCTCCTATGCCCCTCAACCCTCCTCCCATCCACACCTACTCCCCAGGGAGGGTGAGGCCTTCCAGGAAGGATCATCTAAATCTGTCAAAGTCATTTGGGGTAGAGCCTAGGTCCTTTCTCCTATCTCAAAGCTAAGGGAGTATCTCTCCATGGGGAATGTGCTCCCGAAGTCCTTTCTTGCACGAGGTATACATCCTGGTTCCACTATCAGAAGTCCCTTAGACTGCCCAGGCCTTCTAATTGAGACCCACTTTCAAATGGTCTAGGTTGGTCCATGCTGGTTTCCCAGCTATCTGTCTGGGCTTCATGTGCTCCCCCTTGTTCAAGTCAGCTGACTCTGTGGATTTCTGTAGCCTAGTCTTGACCCCTTTGCTCATCACTCTTCTCTCTCTGCAACTGGATTTGGACTTCAACTCAGGGCCTGGTTAGTACTTGCATGGGATCCCTTTTAGTTTTAAGATCATCTGTTTTTTGTTTTTTTGATTTTTTTGTTTTGTTATTTTTTTTTTTTGTAGAAATTTCTTTGTGTTATTTATTTGATCATTTCCTTGGGTTAGAATATTGTTCCTTGACTTGAAAATGTATTCTCCACTACTTAGCCTTGCTGATAGTCAACCAACCAACTTGGATTCACAGTTAAATACTGAAGTGTAGATTACAATAGAAACTCTGGTATTAAACAAAATGATTTTTGCTTTGATACTTGCCAATAAATACAATTAGATTTACGAAACAGTATACAATATTTTATTTATTATACAATTTTAATTAAATATAACATTTCTTCCCTGCCCTTTCCTCCTCCCATTCCTTCACATGTCCACTGAATTCAAGGCCTCTGCTACCCTCCTTCAAAACTGAGTCTTTTTTATTTGTTTGTTTGTTTTTGAGACAGGGTTTTTCTGTATTGCTTTGGAGCTTGTCCTGGATCTCACTCTGTAAACCAGGCTGGCCTCGAACTCACAGAGATCTACCTGCCTCTGCCTCCTGAGTGCTGGGATTAAAGGCATGTGCCAGCCACACCCAGCATAAATACAGAGATAAACAGTATAAAATCTTAGATAAATATAAACTAATTTCATTAATTTAGGCTTTATCAAAAACATTGGAGTTATTGTCCCTCCTCCAACTCTTTCTGTATTGAATTCCCTCCTTTATTGCCAATTGGAAGTGCCCTACTCATGATCAAGGGAAAGTCAAGAAAGCCTCATCCCTACAGAGAGAAATACAGGAAAATAATGAGTACTGGGATTTGGAGAAATAGTGTTCTTCAAGAAAGAGTGTACCAGCTGGTTATCCAATAGCAAATGATCAACCTTGAATATATATATTCAGATAACATTATACAGATTGAGCAGTTTTGTGTGTGTGTGTGTGTGTGTGTGTGTGCCCACGCGCATGCATATGTGTGTGTATTCAGAAACATTTATTTACGTGTTTTAGTACAAATATATATGTATATATTTACATATGTATATATTTAGGAATGTATACCCATATAATACAAACATACACACATTTATATTTACAAGCATATATACATTTATAACAAAAATTTATGGAATAAGAGGCAATGAATTTGAAGACAAGCTATGAAGGGTATATGGAAATATTTGGAGAGATTAAAGGGAAGATGAATTGATATAATTATATTATAATTTCAAAAATATAAGAAATAATTAAAACATATTTTAAAGGCAGTCATTAGTAAAGAGTTTTAATATGAAGGATTAGCAACTAAAGATTTTTGTTTGTTTGTTTGTTTTTTTCAAGACAAGGCTTCTCTGTGTAGCTTTGGGGCCTGTCCTGCAATTTGCTCTGTAGACAAGGCTGGCCTTGAACTCACAACCTGCCTCTGCCTCCCTAGTGCTGGGATTAAAGCCATGCACCACCACCATCTGGCTGCAACTAATATATTATTAAACTTCATTCAAGAATAGAAACAAAGGAACAAGCCTTCATATACCTTCTCTTAACTGTTGTTTCAAATATTAATGTTTAGATATCATGTAGCAAAAATTGTTCTTCAAATAATAAAAATGGAAATACAATGAGCCATATAAAATTAATCTGATAGCACTAATTTTGAAGACAGATGGGCAAAGCATGTAAGAATGGATGAATTTCAGAAGAACAAAATCACCCCAGAAGGATACTTTTGATACAAAATACCAGTGAAAAATCTGATAACAGAGAAGACACTGATGAAATAGTAAAAGAAGTGATGCTAAACTACCGCCATGGGTGACCATGTAATTGACAGGCCACATATATAAAATTCAGCTGTGATGATGACTCTTGTCTTTCAAGTTCCTTGCACCTATTCTTCTTTCAAAATTCTTTGGAATATCTAGATTTAAATCATTTCAGTTGGTATTGACTCTACAGCCAATCATGCCATGTAGAGTAAATGAGGTTCTTTTTGCACACATTTCCTGAGCAGTTAGTGACTTAAGCTGGTCCAAACATTATAAGGGAAATTGAGAACTCTAGCCAGAATATATAATATGCTGACAATCACTTTCCTGCTGGTAATAAATGAGAACTATGAATGTGGCCCAATGGAGAGTTTCTAACTTAAGATATCCTTTAGGAGCACTCTAACCTTTTATGATTTAAGTTCTTACCTTAGTTGATGGTCTGCTTATGATTCCAAACTGTCATTTTAAGATAACTACTTTTCCAGTTATTTTTTAATCTATTGAATATATCTCAGAAGAGCATGACCTTATAAACTTTTTATCACTTATGTTAGAGATCAAGAGCTTGTTGTATATGTCCTTAGTATAGTATGATGCATCATTAAGTATGTAGCCTTTTGGTCGTGAAAGATAAGCTATGGAGATACAGAACTACAGTGACTCAAATGTGTAAACATAGCACTAAAGAGACTGAAGGAGTAAAATGAGTCCTGGGCCAATCTGGAATACAGATTCAATGTGTTCCAGCCCACCCAAGACACACACACACACACACACACACACACACACACACACACACACACACACACAAGATACTCTATGATTTATTTGCTATTGGTTTATGTTCACTTAATCTGAAGTAGCTTTAAGGTAGCATTTGTAGCCGTAAAAAAATAACAAGTTAGGCTAAAAGTAAATGTATCAATGTTTATAATGTCTAAGGCACCATGTTTAGTAACAGTTAAACTCATAAATGAGTAAGGTATAAGACTTTTAGGCAAGGAACGGGAGCTTTTTGGACTTGCCTTATTTACTGAGAGGATTTTAGAAATAAATTAATATGTGATAGCATGCAATTTTATTGTACTTTGCTATTGTAGTCATGTATTGCTAACTTTTAGATGCTTATGCATAGTCTTTCATTAATACAGAAAAATGAGAATCTTACGAGAGAACACCACTGGGCCTGGATTAAACTTTTGATACCTCAAAGCCCACCCTCAGTGACACACTTCCTCCAATAAACAAGGTGACACTTTCAAATCCTTCTCAAGTAGTATCACTCCTTAGTGACAAAGCATTCAAATCTGTAAGCCAATGGGGTCCATTCGTATATACACCACCACAGAGGTCGAAGAACAAACTCAGATTCCTTCTTTCAAGCACTTTCCAGTATTTTAAAACAGGTTCTCTGACTGTAATGGACTTTTCTGAGTTGATTAGGTCCACCGGACAGGAAGCCACAGGGACTCACCAGTCCTTACAGTACAATTTTGAAAATGAAAATTATGAATTCTGTTTTGTCGCTCAGATACAAAAAGAAGTAAAAGCCTCAAAGTTTATGCATCTGAAAATAAAATGTTTCTTTGAAATAAAATCCATTGCCTTTTGTCCTAGCTAATTTTATATCAACTTTGAAAATGTTAGACTCATATGAAAGGAGGGAAACTTAATTAAGAAAATGCCTCATAAGTTTCATCTATACAGCATTTTCTTATTTACCGATTAATTGGGGGAGGATGCAGGTCATTGTGAGTGGTACTATCTCTGGGCTGGGGGTGCTTGGTCCTATAAGAAAGCAGGCTGAGCAAAAACATGGTAATAAGCCAGTACACAATGCCCTTCAATGGCCTCTACATCAGTGCCTGTCTTCAGGCACCTGCCCTACGTGAGTTCCTGTCCTGACTTACTTCAATGATGAGCAATGCTATGGAAGTGTAATCCAAATAAACCCTTTCCTTCTCAAGTTTCTTTGGTCATTGTATTTTGTTGCAGCAATAGAAACCCTAACAAGGATAACTTTTGTAGATTTTGATAGCTCCATTCAAATTTCCATGATGTGCTTTTCCTCTCAAAAAAATAATTGGAATAACTTCAGTATATCTCAATATAGTAGAATGATGCTAGACATGTGGTTCAAGAGAAAAGACACAAAACACGGAAATATATGAAAACTAATAACAGACTACAAATGATAAATATTTCACTGAGTAAATTAAGAAGGAAACATGAAAATTCTAAGACTGAGAATGGAACTGTACCAAAATTTATGGGACACAATGAAGGTTATCTTAAAAGGAAAGTATATACCAGTAAGCATCAAAATTTCTAAAAAGTGAGGGGTCTCAAGTAAAGTACATGATGTACCAGAAGGTCTTTGTAAAACAAGAACAAACTATATCCAAGTTTGTAGGCAGTAATGAACAATTAAATCAGGATAGAAATTCATAAAATAGAAATAACAACAACAAGGACTCTATGAACTCTTAGGAATCTATGAGGATGACCCCAGTTAAATCTCCTAGCAATGGAGGATATGGAGCCTAAATCAGCCACCTCTTATAACCAGGCAAGACTTCCAGTGGAGGAATTTGGACACTAACTCAGCCACAAACCCTTTGACCTACAATTTTTCCTGCCTACAAGATGTGTTGGGGTAAAGAAGGCATAGAGAATGTGGGAGTGAATAACTAATGACTGGCCAAGCAGGAGAACCATACCCTGAGTGGGAGCTCAATCTTGAGGGCCATGATCCAGAGACAGGATACCCTATAGACCTAGGATAGAACCAAACATTACTAGCAAATAAAAGTCAATGAAATGATTCCTAGTGATACTTGCTATACTCATGGATTGGTACCTAGTCCAACTATCATCAGAGATGTTTCACCCTGCACCTGATGGGAAGAGATAAAAATACCCAGAGTCACACATTAGGCAGAGCTTAGAGAATCCTGTGGAAGAGGGTGAGTAAGGACAGTAAGAGACAGATAGGTCAAAGACAACACAAGAAACCCACAAAATCAACTATCTGGTGCTTATAGTAGCTCACACAGATGGAGCCACAGGTACCCTGCATGGGACTGACCTAGGTGCTCTGCACATATGTTACAGCTGTATAATGGGGACTTCTTGTGGAACGCCTAGCAGTGCTAGTGCTGTCTCTGAGTCTGATGCCTGTTTTTGGAATCCATTCCTCCTACTGGGTTATCTCAACCACCCTTAAATAGAAGTCTAGTCTCATTGCTATTTGACATAACCTAGCCATCTGGTGTCCATGGGACACCTGCCTGGATCTGAAGAGGAACAGTGGCGAAAGAGCACATAGGTGAGGTATAAGGGAGTTGGAGGGAGCAATTTTGAAGAGGAAAGTTAAAAAAAAATAACAATCTCAAAAAAAGGAAAAGAAGAACTCTCTCATGGAGACCCATGGAGCTTCATGGGTCTGCTCGGTGACATGTAATAAATCCAGCCTGCAGGCTGAACTCTCCTGAGTCTTGCATTGCAGTCTTGTCCCACATACACCCTCCACTTGAGGTGAGACTGGGCTGCACCCAGGCCCAACTCCCCCCCACCCCCTTTCTCGAACCTCCTGGGTCTACTCTGGGTCTAGTGGACACATTCTAACAGCAAGGACAATAAAGAGTCTGCCTACATCACAAATCCCCCCCCCCCACACACTCTGGTTAAGCTTGAGTTTGAGATTGAGTCTGGGCCCCCATTATGCCCTCTGCATGAGGAGAGGCTAGACCATCCAGAGATGCTGGCATTGAAGTCTTGCCCCACCTACACTCAGTGGGAGATAAGAGGAGAGGCAAAGACCCTACCTGAAGGGAAGGGGGAAGGGATGGGAAGACAATAGTATAAAAACACATTCAACAACAGAAAAGACCAATATGACACCACCAGAATCAAGGGACTCTATAGCAGCAAGACATGAACATCCCAACACAGATGTAGCAGAAGAGAAGTGCCTTATAAACAACTATATGAATATATTAGAGACCCTCAAAGAGGAAACAAGAAAATCCCTTAAAGAAATGGAAGAAAAAACAAACAAACAAAAATACAGGAAATGGAGGAAAAGACAAACCAAAAAATTCAAGAAGTGAACAAATCTCTTAAAGAAAGCAAGGAAAGCCAAGAAAAAAGCAACCAAACAAGTGAAGGAAACAATTTAAGCAGTTCAAGAATTGAAAGCTGAAATAGAAATAATTAAAAAAAAAAAAAAAAAAAAACAGAATGATGGAATGCTGAAAATAGAAAACCAGGTAAATGAACAAGGACTACAGATTTAAGTATAAGAAATAGAACACAAAAGAATGAAGACAGAATCTCACTAGAAGAAATAGAGTCATCAACCAAAGAAAAGCTTAAGTCTAGCAAATCTGAAACACAAAGCATCTAGGAAATATGGGACACTGTGAAAATGCCAAACCTAAAAATAATGGATATAGAGGAACACAAAGAAATACAGCTCAAGAGTACAGAAAAAATATTTAACAAAATCACAGAAGAAAACTTTCCCAACCTAAAGAAGGGCATGCCTATGAAAGTACAAGAAGCTTACAGAAGACAAAATAGACTGGACCACAAAAAAAGTTCCCATGCAACATAATAATCAAAACACCAAACCTACAGAATCAAGAAAAATTATTAAGAGCAGGAAAGGAAAAAGGCCAAGGAACATATAAAGGCAGACCTATGATTACACCTGACTTCTCAATGGAAACTCTGAAAGCCAGAAGGTCCTGGATACATATTCTACCAACACTGAGATCACTGATGCAAGTCCAGACTACACACCTAGCAAATCTTTCAATCACATATGCACTAATCCATCCCTACAGAAACTACTGGAAGGAAAACTCTAACCCAAGGAAGTTAATTACACTCACAAAATAATAGGAATACATAATCCCACTTTACCAAACAGCAAAAGAAAAAAGGTGGTGGGGGGGAGGAAAATCCACACATAATACCATCACCACCAAATCCAAAACAAACAAGAATTATCAATGGTCGTTAATATCCCTCAGTGTCAGTGGTCTTTTGTTTTTCAAGACAAGATTTCTCTGTATTGCTTTGGATGTTGTCCTGGCACCCTCTCTGTAGACCAGGCTGGTCTTGAACTCACAGATATATGCCTGCCTCTATCTCCAAGTGCTGGGATTAAAGGTGTGGACCACCAACGCCCAGCCAATATCAATGGTCTTAACTCACCTATAAAAACACACAGGCTAATAGAATGGATATGAAGACAGAAACTATTCTTCTGCTACATACAAGATACACATCTCAACTTTAAAGAAAGATGTTACCTCAAGTAAAGTGTTGGGAAAAGATTTTCCAATCAAATGGACACAAGAAGCAAGCTGGTGTAGCAATTCTAATATCTAACAAATTAGACTTCAAACTAAATCAATCTAAAAAGACAAAGAAGGTAATTTCTTATTCATCAAAGAGAAATCCATCAAGATGAAGCCTCAGTTTTGAACACCTATGCACCCACATTCATAAAAAAAAATTACTAAAACTCAAATCACATATTAAACCCCACACACTTATAGGAGAAGACTTCAACAGCCCACTCTTACCACTAAACAGAACCACCAAAAAGAAAGTTAGCAAAGAAATGAAAGAACTAACAATTAACAGAATTAATGGCCCAATTGGACTTAAAAGACATTTATAGAACATTTCATACAAACAAAAAAGAATATACTTCTTCTGAGCACCACTTGGAACCTTCTCTAAAATTAGCCTCATATTTGGCAACATAACAAACCTCAACAGATATAAAATAATGGGAATAACCCACAGTATCTTCTCAAACTACCATGCTTTAAAGTTAGAATTCAACAACACAAATTGCAGAAACCCTACAAACTCATGGAAATTGAACAATGCACAATTGCAACATTCCTGGATCAAGGAAGAAATAAAGAAAGAAATTAAAGACTTCTTGGAATTCGATCACAAGGAAGATACAACATATGTAAACTTATGGGACACTTTAAAAGCATTATTAAGAGGAAAGGTCATAACATTAAGTGCCCACATGAAGAAACTAGAGAATAGTCACAATAAATAATTAACAGCACAAAGAAACTAGAGAATAGTCACAATAAAGAATTAACAGCACAACAGAAAGCTCTAAAACAAAGAGAAGCAAAGTCACCTCTGGGGAGTAGATGCCAGGAAATAATTAAATTGACTGGGGAAATCAAAAAGGTACAAACAAGAAAACAATACAAAGAATCAATGTAACAAAGAGATGGTTCTTCAAGAAAAGCAACAAAATAGGAAAAGTTTTAGCCAAACTAACCAAAAGGCAGAGATAGAACATGGAAATTAACAAAATCAGAAATGAAAAGGGGGACATAACAACGGACACTGAGGAAATCCAGATAATTTTCAGGTCATATTTTGAAAACCTGTACTCCACAAAATTTAAAATTGTAAAGGAAATGGACAAATTCCTGGTTCGATACTACTTACCAAAATTAAATAAAGAACAGATAAGCAATTTAAATAGACCGATAAGCTCTAATGGAAAACAAACAAACAAACAAACAAAAAACAAATAAAACCAAAAAAAAAAAAACAGTCATCAAAAGTCTTCCAAAAAAAAGAAAAACCCAGGGCCAGACAGTTTCATTGCAGGATTCTACCAGAATGATCCAATACCTATATTCCTCAAAGTATTCTATACAACAGAAGCAAAAGGGTCATTGCCAAACTCTTTATGAGGCAAAAATTACCTTGGTACCCAACCACACAAAGACACAACTAAGAAAGAGAACTACTGACCAATCTCTGTCAAGAACATTGATGCAAATATTCTCAATAAAATCATGGCAAATCGAATCCAAGAACACATCAGAGAAATAATCCATCATGATCAAGTAGGCTTCATCCCAGGCATGTAGGGATAGTTCAAGATAGGAAAATCCATCAATGTAGTCCACCAAATAAATAAACTAAGAAAGAAAAAACACACTTTCAGCTCATTAGATACTGAACAAAGCCTTTGACAAAGTCCAACACCCTACCATGGTAAAGGTCCTGGAGAGATCAGTGATAACAGGAACATATGTAAACATAAAAGCAATATACAGCCAACCAACAGCCAACATCAAACAAAATGGAGAGAAACTCAAGGTGACTCCTCTAAAATCAATTACAAGACAAGGTTGTCCACTCTCTGTGTTTCTATTTAATATTGTACTTGAAGTTCTAGATAAAGCAATAAGACAAGAAAAGGAGGTCAAGTGGATACAAATTGGAAAGGAGGAAGTCAAACTTTCACTATATGTAGATGATATGATAGTTTACATAAGTGACCAAAAACAATTCTACCAGGAAACTCCTACAGCTGATAAACAACTTCAGCAAAGTGGCAGGATACAAGATCATCTAAAAAGAATCAGTAGCCCTACTATTATAGATAATAAATGGACTGAGAAAGAAAACAGAGAAACACCACCCTTTATAATAGCCACAAACAACATAAAATATGTTAGGCTAATGCTAACTAAACAAGTGAAAGACCTATATAGCAAGAACTTTGTGTCTTTAAAGAAAGAAATTAAAGAAGATACCAGAAAATGAGAAGATCTCCCATGCTCTTGGATAGGTAGGATCAATATCATAAAAATGGCAATCTTGACAAAAGCAATCTACCGATTCAATGCAATCCCCAGAAAAATTCTTCACAGACCTTGGAAGAACAATACTCAACTTTATATGGAAAAACAAAAACCACAGGGTAGCTAAAAAACAAAAACAAACAAACAATAAACCCTGTACAATAAAGGATCTTCCAGGGGCATTACCATCCCTGACTTCAAGCTCTGCTATAGAGCTATAGTAATGAAAACAGCTTGGTATTGGCATAAAAACAGACAGGTAGATCAATGGAATCAAATTGTGAAGACTCTGATATTAACCCACAAACCTGTAAACGTCTGATTTTTGACAAACATGCTAAAATTATAAAAAGAAAAAAAGAAAGCATTTTGAACAAATGGTGCTTGTGTAAGTGAATGTGCACATGTAGAAGATTTCAGATAGATCCATATCTATTGCCATGCACACAAAACTTAAATTCAAATGGATCAAAGACCTCAACATAAATCAAGCCACACTGAACCTCTTAGACGAGAAAGTGAGTGTACCCTTGAAGGAATTTCTGCAGGAGAACATTCCATGAACACATCTCCACTAGCACAGACTGAGATAAACAATTAATAAACGGGATCGCCTGAAACTGAGAAGCTTCTATAAGGCAAAAAAGACAAAATGAAAGCCCCCAGAATGGAAAAAGATCTTCACCAATCCCACATTTGACAGAGTGCTGATCTCAAATATACACAAAGAACTCAAAAAGCTAGTCACCAAAATGTGGAGCATTTTCTTAAATGTCTTTCAGCCTTTTTGATTTCCTCTATTGAGAATTCTCTCTTCAGTTCTGTACCCCATTTTTTAATAGGGCTATTTGTTGACTAGTTTCTTGAGTTCTTTGTATGTTTTGGGAATCAGCCATTTGTCAGATATAGGATTGGTGAAAATCTTTTCCCAGTCAGTGGGCTGCCGTTTGGTCTTGTCCACTGTGTCCTTTGCCTTACAGAAGCTTCGAAGTTTGAAGAGGTCCCATTTATTAATTGTTTCTCTCAGTGTCTGTGCCCCTGGAGTTATGTTCAGGAAGTGGTCTCCTATACCAATTTGTTCAAGGGTACCTCCTACTTTCTCTTCTAAGAGGTTCAATGTGGCTGGATTGATTTTGAGGTCTTTGATCCATTTGGACTTGAGTTTTGTGCATGGCGACAGACATGGGTCTATCTGCAGTCTTCTACACACCCTCATCCAATTGTGCCAGCACCATTTGTTGAAGATGCTGTCCTTGCCCCATTGTACAATTTTAGCTGTTTTGTCAAAAATCAGGTGTTCATAGGTGCATGGATTAATATCAGGATTTTCAATTCGATTCCATTGGTCTACCTGTCTATTTTTATGCCAATACCAGGCTGTTTTCAGAACTATAGCTCTGTAGTAGAGCTTAAAGTCAGGAATGGTGATGCCTCCTGAAGTTCTTTTTATTGTATAGGGTTGTTTTGGCTATCCTGGGTCTTTTGTTTTTCCATATAAAGTTGATTATTATCCTTTCAAGGTCGGTGAAGAATTGTGGTGGGATTTTAATGGGGATTGCATTGAATCTGTGGATTGCTTTTGGTAAGATTGCCATTTTTACTATATTTATCCTACTTATCCAAGAGCATGGGAGATCTTTCCATTTTCTGGTATCTTCTTTAATTTCTTTCTTTAGAGTCACAAAGTTCTTATTATATAGGTCTTTTACTTGTTTGGTAAGTGTTACATCAAGATACTTTATGTTGTTTGTGGCTATTGTAAAGGGTGATGTTTCTCTGATTTCTTTCTCTGTCTCGTTGTCGTCTGAAAAAAGTAGGGCTACTGATTTTTTTGAGTTTATCTTGTATCCTGCTAGTTTGCTGAAGGTGTTTATCAGCTGTAGGAGTTCCCTGGTAGAGTTTATTGGGTTGCTTATGTAAACTATCATATCATCTGCAAATAGAGACAGTTTGACTTCTTCCTTTCCAATTTGGATCCCCTTGATCTCCTTTTGTTGTCTTATAGCATTAGCTAGAACTTCTAGTACAATATTGAAGAGATATGGAGAGAGAGAGGGCAGCCTTGTCTTGTTCCTGATTTAAGAGGAATTGACTTAAGTTTCTCTCCATTCAGTTTGATGTTGGCAGTTGGTTTGCTGTTTGCTTTGGAGAAGTCTCCGAAGTAGGGTGGACTGTTGGCTCCACCCTCTGTCCCAGTGCTCAACCAGAGCGGCAGGACTGTGGGTGGGGTAGGGCACAGGGTAGGGGGGTAGGCTGGCGGTGGGGATGGATAGGGGTGTATCAGAGCTCCAAGGGTGCTCTCGATGGGGCGTGTTTTGATTTTTTTTTTTTTTGAGACAGGGTTTCTCTGTGTATCATTTTAGATCAGGCTGGCATAGAACTCACAGATATCCACCTGCCTCTGCCTCTGGGTTGCTTACAGTGGTTACAATTAATAAAGGACCTTGTATCTCAAATGAGAATGGACTAAAGACAGAGTTTCTTTCCACCCTGGTCCCACAGCCATTTAGCCCAAGTAAACACACAGAGGCTATATTAATTAATTACAATTGTTTTACCAGTGTCTCAGGCTTTTTATTGTCTAGCTGTCTTTTAATTATTAATCCATTTCCTCTAAGCTATGTATTTCCATGAGGCTGTGGCTTACCCATAATGCTCCAGCATTTTAATCCTTTGGTTGTTACATGGCATCTCCCCCTGGTAGTCTCTCACTTCTTCTTCCTAGAATTCTACTAGTCTGGTAGCCCAATCTCATTTTCTGCCTGGCTACTGGCTAATCAGCATTTATTCACCAACCAATAAGAGAAAAATATATTCACATTCAGAAGGAGATTGCCCATCAATGGACTTGAACTTTTGAAAAGGTGTCGAGACTGTTAAAATCTCTGGGGCCTTTTACACACCAATTCCATTTCCCACTCCCTGAGCTCCCCCTTCTACCCCTTCCTTCTCCCAACCCACACCCATATAATCCTCAGAGAAGATATTATTTCCCATGGGAAATCCATGAATTCTGGTACCTTACTTTGAGGTAGGATCAAGGACCCCTCTTATGACTAGGCTGAATAAGATGTTCTTCCAAAGGGAATGGGTTCTTAAAAGCCAATTCATGCATTAAAGATGAATCTTGGCTCGACTGCCAATGGCACCACAGACTACCCAAGCCACTTTACTGTCATTCAAATTTAGAGGGCCTAGTTTGGTCCTATGCACTATCAGTAAAGAGTCAGTAAGCTCCCACTAGCTCAGGTCAGCTGTTTTTGTTGGTGTCCCCAAACTGGTCTTGGCACCTTTGCTCACATTATCACTCATCCCACTTTTCAACTGGACTCTGGGACCCAGATCCAGTGTTAGCTGTGGATCTATGCATCTTCTTCCATCAGTTACTGGATAAAGATTCTGTGATGATAATACAAGTAGTCATCAATCTAATTAAAGGGGAAATCCAGTTCTCCAAATTCTTTATGTAAGCACTTAGTGGTATGAACTTTCCACTTTAGCACTGCTTTCATAGTGTCACATAAGTTTGGGTAGGTTGTACTTCTATTTTTGTTGAATTTTAGCAAGTCTTTAATTTCTTTTCTAGGTTTTTAAATATAAAATTTTATTTAAATTAGAAACAATCTTATTTCACATTTCAATCTGAATTCCCTCTCCCTCCCACCATCCCATGTCCCCCACAAACTCCCCATCTCATCATCATGCACTCACCAGGGAAGGTGAAGCCTTCCATGGGGAATCATCAAAGCCTGTCATGTCATTTAGTTTCTAATTTCTTTCTTCTTTTCTCCCTTGACCCAGGGGTAATTCAAAAAATGAACATTGTTCAATTTCCATGATTTTGTAGCTTTCTGCAACTAATGTTGTTTGTGAATTCTAACTTTAAGTCATGGTGATCTGATAATATACTGGAGGTTATTCCAACTTTCTTGTTGGTGAGATTTGCTATGATAACTGACACTGAGCCTTCACTAGATGTACTCACCCACCTGTAATCTATGAATGGCAAAGGAGCTCACAGAGACCTAACACTAATATCCTACTTACAATTACTATGTCCTAGGTAAGAGGGAGGCCTTTTATCAAGGTGTGTACAAGCTGGCGAGCAAACTAGACTATAAGAGTTAGTTCCAAATCTATGATTACCCAGACAATCCTACTTAAATTAGGAGACAAGAAAATATCATTACCATGGACAGGAGATTTCCAGGGAACAAGAGAACTTGCAATTAGCAAATGAAATAAGAGAGAATATGGGTAAAATAACCACAATACATTATATAAAAGATAGTCTGGTGCAAACTATGTGAACAACAATACCAACTCATTCTTGATTGAATTTGAGACACGTTTCAAAAGAATAAATCCATATGTATGAAATCATATATAAAGAAAAACTTCATTAGTGAAAATGTTACAGAATAAAATCAACTCCATGAACTTAAATTATGGAAATTCAATTACCTGACCCTGTAAACTGGATGGGAAATGTATATTGAGGTATTAGAGTATATTTCTGATAATATAATTCAATGGATGACTCAACAAAAGTATGAAAATATATATGACTGACTTGAATGTTTAATATAAATTTTATTTAAATTACAAACAATATTATTTTACATGGCAATCCCAGTTCCTTCTATCCTCCCATGCCCCTCACTGATACCCCCATCCTACCTCCCATCCACTCCCCAGGAAGGGGGAGGCCTTCCATGGGGGATCATCAAAGTCTGTTACATCATTTGGAGCAGGGCCTAGGACCTCCTCTGTGTATCTATGCTGACAGAGTAGCTCTCCATGGGGAATGGGCTCCCAAAGTCCATTCATACACTAGGGATAAATACTGGTTCCACTGCCAGAGTCCTCATAGACTACCCAGGCCTCCTAATTGACAGCCAAATTCAGGGGGCCTGGTTCAGTCCTTGTTGGTTTCCCAGCTAACAGACTGGGGTCTGTGAGCTCCCATTTGTTCAGGTCAGCTGTTTCTGTGGGCTTCCCCAGCATGGTCCTGAAACCTTTGCTCATCACTCTTCCCTCTCTAAACTGAATTCTAGGAATTCATATCAGTGCTTAGCTGAGAATCTCTGTTTCTGCTTCCATCTGCTACTGAATGAAGGCTCTAGGATATCATTTAAGGTAGTCATTAATCTCATTATAGGGGAAGGGCATTCAAGGTAGCTTTTCCATTATTGCTTAGAT